>NC_083226.1:12539100-12884652 GCF_032191835.1 Heteronotia binoei | reverse complement strand
TCAAATTGAAAGACTAAAGATCATACAGTACAATGCCATCATATAAGGTACACTTCAAAGGGATTCTTAAGGGAGGGGCACTATGCAGGGCACATTCACACATTGATGTCACAATTTCGTTCTCAGGCTGGCTCTGGCCTTGATCGTCTATGGCTCCAACCTCCCCCGATGCCCAGCCTGGGAAGGCACAGATAATGTCTTCACATATTCCCATTTCAAAACAAGGCTACATAACAAAGGAAAGGGAGGGGGGTAGGGAGAGGTTTAGCTAGCAGCATTGGAATACAGATAGGCTTTACCCAGAAGGCTCTTTGCTTGAACCAAAGTTAAGTACAGGCTTGACCAAGGTTTACAGAGACTTGACAAATATGACATGGACTAGAGATTCGATACCCTCATTGCAGCAGGGACGTAATCATCCTTGGAAAGGCTTTCGAAACAGGAGGAGTGTGAAAATAGCACTAGGTCAACTCTCCAGAAGGCTTCCCTGTTGCATCGTGGCAGTTTTAGAAGCTCAGAGGGCAAGGGGTTCTGTGCGACAGGTAATGCAAAGCTTCCCGTTAGGCCAGTAGAGGAAGGTTCTCTCGTCTTTTTGACGCCCTTCAACATCTGGTGCCCTTGACGATCACTCTGGTTTGCCTAGCGGTTGGGCTGGCCCTGATGACAACACAGGGACGGCAAGGACCTCGGTACGGAAGAGGGAGCCCGCGCCAGTCAAAGTAGACCATCTTGGGGACTCGGAGAAGTGATCTGACCGAAGCTACAGCGAACATCTGTCCGTAAGAGCTCATCGCAGGACGTTCTTGCCTGCAGCTGTGTGTCGACTCCCCAGGTGCTTCAATAAAAGAGGCTCTTTGTAATTCAAATGAGCATTTTCATGGAAAGCAACATGGTATACTTCAGACACGGATCAGTGTGGAAACTGACCCGGGCAATTCAGGGCAAAGGTTATATAGGGTGTTACTGGCAGTTAATAGCGTGCCACTGGCAAGGCGCAAAGGCATTTCAAACTACGGAGGTTACAGGTTACATCAATGGTCCTACATAGCAGGTTGGGATAGATAACAGCATCCAGAGCTGGCTTTATTTGGGAGAGCCAATGTGGTGCGGTGGTTAAGCGTGCGGACTCTTATCTGGGAGAACCAGGGTTGATTCCCCACTCCTCCACTTACGGCTGCTGGAATGGCCTTGGGTCAGCCAGAGCTCTTGCAGGAGTTGTCCTTGAAAGGGCAGCTGCTGCGCGAGCCCTCTCAGCCCCACCCACCTCACAGGGTGTCTGTTGTGGGGGAAGAAGATACAGGAGATTGGAAGCCACTCTGAGTCTCTGATTCAGAGAGAAGGGGTGGGTATAAATCTACAGCCTTCTTCTTTGGCTCCCACCATCAGGAGGCACAGGTCCTTAGGTTTTGTTTCTCGCCTCCGTAGTCTAAACCCACATTCCACAAGGGGTACAAAATAGAGCAGGGGGGGGGCAACGGTAGCTCTCCGGATGTTTTTTGCCTACAACTCCCATCAGCCCCAGCCAGCATGGCCAATGGCTGGGGCTGATGGGAGTTGTAGGCAAAAAGACATCCAGAGCGCTATTGTTGGCCACCCCTGACATAGAGCTAAGCAATAAACAAGAGTCACTGCAATAGGAGGGCCATAAAATAAAGGAACTCGACAGCAGCCCTTTCTTTGTACACAAGGCTGGCCCTAGACTGTCTGGCACCCTCGGCAAGGCTAACTTCTGACTGATAATGTCACCCTCCCGCACTGATAATGTCACCAAATCACATGGGGAGCACCCAATTTGGTGCCCCCAGAAGGCCGGCGCCCTAGGCAATAGCCTAGTTTACCTAGTAGTGAGGCTGGCCCTGCTTCATAGAATCACAGAGCTGGAAGGGACCTCCAGGGTCATCTAGTCCAACCCCCTGCACAATGCAGGAAACTCACAAACACCTCCCCCTAAATCCATAGGATCTTCATTGCTGTCAGATGGCCATCTAGGCTCTGTTTAAAAACCTCCAAGGAAGGAGAGCCCACCACTTCCCGAGGAAGCCTGTTCCACTGAGGAACCGCTCTAACGGTCAGGAAGTTCTTCCTAATGTTGAGCCAGTTTGGTGTAGTGGTGAAGTGTGCGGACTCTTATCTGGAAGAACCGGGTTTGATTCCCCACTCCTCCACTTGCACCTGCTAGCATGGTCTTGGGTCAGCCATAGCTCTGGCAGAGGTTGTCCTTGAAAGGGCAGCTGCTGTGAGAGCCCTCTCCAGCCCCGCCCACCTCACAGGGTGTCTGTTGTGGGGGAGGAATGGAAAGGATATTGTAGGCCGCTCTGATACTCTGTCCTTGAAAGGGCAGCTGCTGTGAGAGCCCTCTCAGCCCCGCCCACCTCACAGGGTGTCTGTTGTGGGGGAGGAAGGGAAAGGAGATTGTGAGCCGCTCTGAGACTCTTCGGAGTGGAGGGCGGGATATAAATCCAATATCTTCTTCTTAATTTCAACCCATTGGTTCTGCAGCCTTTGTACAAGACCAAAGCGGCAATAACCCACTACTTGCTAGAGACAAGCAGGGTATTGCTACGTAAGGATGTTTTGCGCCACCATAAGTGGACACAAGGCCAGCTGCTTTGTGTGGGGGTGGGGGAGATGCATTTCAATCTTGGGACTGCCTCCTACAAACCCATTCCCTTTTGTTTCCTGGGAAATTCCCAGCATGGTGCTAAACGCCAAAAGCTGTTTAATCCGCTGAATGAAGAATGGGTTCCGAGTGCCTAGCTGTTCACTGCATTGCTTTAGTGGAGCTAATAGGTGCTTTCCCCCCTTACTCCTCCCCCAGAATGAGCGAAGCTCTCTTTGGAATATTTATTATGGTCTAGGCGGAACTCAATAGGCTTTAGCTTTCGTAACTCTGTGAGTCTGCGCTCTTTCTCAGAATGCCCTTGTTTTATAGGACATGGAGGGCTGCAAGAACAAGTCTAAAGGAAACAGTTTCACCTTCTTTTCACCTCATTTTCACCCTCTTATTGACACAAAAGCCCCGTGGCGCAGAATGGTAAAGCTGCAGTACTGCAGTCCTAAGCTTTGCTCATGACCTGAGTTCGATCCTGGTGGAAGCTGGCTTGAGGTTGACTCAGCCTTCTATCCTTCCAAGGTTGGTAAAATGAGTACCCAGCTTGCGGGGTGGGGAGGGGGAGGCCGGGAATGTAGATGACTGGGGAAGACAATGGCAAATCACCCCGTAAAAAATCTGCCATGTAAACGTTGTGAAAGCAACGTCACCCCAGAGTTGGAAACGACTGGTGCTTGCATAGGGGACTCCCTTTACCTTTTACTTATTGACACTGCCAAAACAAAAATCATCTTCATGGTTTCTGGATTTTAAAAAGAGGTCTGCCGGAGCAGACCAGCGGTCCATCCAGTCCAGCATCCTGTTTGCCGTGGCAGACATGGGGAACAAAATGGGCTGCCCCCCGTAATGCGCCAACAGAACCAAAAGGAAAAAAAATGGCAAGTGGTAGATGATTGATTTTTTTTTAATTGTACAAATCCCTATGCAGGTTTGACAGGGGAACTGGAGCGTTCACATAGTGCTGGAACCGTCTGCATCAATCAGAAGCATGCATGCATACGAAAGCATATACCTCAAATACAACTTTGTCGGTCTTCAAGGTGCCGCTGGACGCCAGATTTGTTCTGCTGCTCTAGACCAGCACGGCGACCCACCTGAATCAGATGTTCAGTGGCTAACGGTGGCAGCTGTCCCCACTCTAAACCCCAAGCAAGTGGCATTCTGACATACGCAGTCTTTGCATATGGACCGCCCACTTCTCCTTTATTCCCTCTAATCCCCCTTCAGATTCGAAGAGGCTCACTCTGGGAGCCATCAGAACACGTTTTACTTTATCAACATGCATACGCGGCGAAAAAGATATAGAGATCAGTAAGCGTATGACGTGGAAAATACTGTTTCCAGGATCGGAGCTGAGTTTCCAGAACACACAGGGCCGGCACGTGGGAGTCGGCGAAGTAGGTGGCCGCCTGGGGCGCCACTTTGCCGCAGGGGGCGGGTGCCCCCTCCCCGTCCCCGCTCACACTATCCCCACTCATACTGTCCCTTGCCCTCTTTGGCTTCAGAGGAAGCCAGGAAGAGGCAAGAAAGAAGAAGGCGGCCTCATTTCTGGGTCCCTCTGAAGCAGGCTTGGGCTGCAGGTTCTTTCTTTGAGAACGCATGGCTCAGCCCACCCTGCCCCTTGCCTGCCCCTCTCCTGCTTCAAACGGAGGCGGGAAGAGGCTGCGTCCTTCTTTCTTGTGAAGAAAGAGGGAGGCGGCCTCATTCCCAGGTCAAAGAAAGAACGTGCGGCCCATGCCCACCCCGTGTCCTCCTGCTTCAGAAGGACCTGGAAACGAGGCCACCTCCTTCTTTCTTCACAGGAAAGGAGGACACTGCCTCTTCCCGCCTCCCTTTGAAGCAGGAGCCGGATTTGAGTATTTGTGCTGTGCACGCAGCCCAATGACGTCACTTCTGGAGGGGGGCGGGGGCACAGAGTTCAGCCTGGGGTGCTAGAAACCCTAGCGCCGGGCCTGAGAACACAGAAGAAAGCAAAGGAAAGGACAGGAGTGGTTGTTAGGGAGGGCCGGCGTACGACCCACTTTTGGCGCTACGCAGCCCAGAGGCTGGGAATACCTTGCTCTAGAGAACTGCAAATGGGACACAAAAGCCGGGGCCTTCCCCAATGCTGCCTCCTGTCACCGGGTTTCAGAGGGGTTTTTTTTTGTCTCTGACCAGGATGGCTCAATATGATTAACCATGGCAAGCAGCCATTTCCAGTATTCTGACAATGGCCCTTTCGATGAACCTTAGCACGGCAGAGGACCAAACCTCTTGACAATCATTTAGAGTTCTATGTTTTCCTCAAACCTTTAAGGGTATGACTGAGGTTGCTAAAGGCCGGGTGAGGCCTGGCAACAGAGATCAGTTCCTGGAGAAAGGAGTCACTGTACTTCCCTCAAGTGAGAACAGCCACTTCAAAGATTTCATGAACCTTCAGCAATGATTCGCTAACCACCACCACCCCCCCCCCCCACAAATTCCTACAGCAGGGGTTCCCATGTTTTTTGAACCCATAAGCCCTTTTGGAATTCCGACACAGGGGTGGGTGGGCGCAACAACAAAATGGCTTCCATCCTGCTGACGTGATACCGAGCGCAAGGTTTTGAGATTTCCGTACATAACCCAAAAGTGTGCATTATTAGCAGGGCTTTTTTTGAGCAGGAACGCCCAGGAATGCGGTTCTGACCGGCTAGGCATCAGGGGGTGCGGTCTAATATGCAAATGAGCTTCTGCTGGGCTTTTTCTACAAAAAAGCTCTGTGTGAAACTAATGGTGATATTTAGGGGTGTGTGGCCTAATATGCAAATGAGTTCCTGTAGTTTTTCTTTTTAGTCTTTGGATTATGTTTCTCCTCTCTCTTTTGTATTTGTAATGGAAAAATTCTCTCTTAATAATTTTTTTTTTTGAAAGAGGGTGTTTTGAGGAGAGGCATCGGATGCTATGCTGCAGATTTGCTGCATCTACCTCAAAAAACAGCCACCCTCAGCAAATAAATTCTCCATTATACCCTATGGGAATCAGTCTCCATAGGGAATAATTTATCCCCACCCCCTTTCCGATGAGTGTGAACTGGGGGATCCCCTGCCCCTACCTGGGGATTGGCAACCCTACCAAAGACTATTATATCAATGGGAGGTTTTTGCTTGAATCTCTCACCGACGTGCCTTTGCTTGCAGAACACAATTTTGCTTTGTGCGGGTTCCCGCATTTTGAAAGGCAAAAAAGGGGCCATATTTCTTGACTACTTCAAACCACGATGACAAATCTCATGTAAAATACTTCCAGGATTTAAGTTGAAGCTTGCCTCCACTGGGGGACTAGAAGGCAAAACAGGCTTAGCCTCCCAACCCCAAAAGGGGACATTTTCATAATGCTTTTTTAAATCCCAGAAGAGGACGGACATAAAAAAAGAGAACGTGTCCTCAAAAAGAGGGAATCCAGTGCTCCCTCTAAACTGAGTTAGTGTGAGCTAGCTCACAGACGTTTAGATTTTTGACCAATTTCGCACTCGACCTTTAATCCTGGTTTAACTCTGTCCCCAAGCTGACATTCTACACTAGAATCAGAGAAACCAACGCTGTGACTTTACGATTCCATGATTTTAGTATAGAATGTCAGCTTGCGAACAGGGCTAGACCACGATTAAAGGTCTCGTGCGAAACTGGTCTTTGTCCTCGCTCAGGAAAGATGGCCCCAGAGAACACTAATTTGTGCAGCAGCTCACGAAGTACATTGTTTGTTCACAAGACTCTGCAGCTTAGATGGAATACTGCTGGTAACCCTATATTAAAATGTTTAATCTCACCCTCCCGGCGGCCTCAGAACAACCCTGCAAAGCAAGAAGCCTGTTGGGTTGTTGATCAGGGGAGTCCTTGACAGCTTCTCGGTCTTTGGCACTGCTTAATATGGCTGATAAGAGCCCCGTGGCACAGAGCGGTAAAGCTGCAGTACTGCAGTCGGAGCCCTCTGCTCACGACCTGAGTTCGATCCCGGCGGGAGCTGGGTTCAGGTAGCCGGCTCCAGGTTGACTCAACCTTCCGAGGTCGGTAAAATGAGTACCCAGCTTGCTGGGGGGAAAAGTGTAGATGACTGGGGAAGGCGATGGCAAAACCACCCCGTAAAAAAGTCTGCCGTGAAAACGTTGCGAAAGCGACGTCGCCCCAGAGTCGAAAATGACTGGTGCTTGCACAGGGGACTACCTTGACCTTTTTAATATGGTCGATACCATTCACACCTCAGCATGCCGCCGCCCTTTTGGTAGCGCTCTTAGGGTTGCCAAGTCCAATTCAAGAAATATCTGGGGACTTTGGGGGTGGAGCCAGGAGACATTAGGGGTGGGGCCAAGATCAAGGCTGTGACAAGCATAATTGAACTCCAAAGGGAGTTCTGGAAATCACATTGAAAGGAACGGCACACCTTTTCAATGCCTTCCTTCCATAGGAAATAATGAAGGATAGGGGCACCTTCTTTTGCGGCTCATAGAATTGGACCCCCTGGTCCAATCTTTTTGAAACTTGGGGGGTATTTTGGGGAGAGGGACTAGATGCTATACTGAAAATTTGGTGCCTCTACCCCAAAAAACAGCCCCCCCCCCAGAGCCCCAGATACGCGCAGATCAATTCTCCATGATTTTCTATGGGAACAAATCTCTATAGGGAATAACAGAGTTCCCAGCAGACATTTCCCTCCCCTCCCCCCGCTTTCTGACGATCCTGAAGCGGGGGGAGGGCCTCTAAACCGGGGGATCCCCTGCCCCCACCTGGGGATTGGCAACCCTAAGCGCTCTAAATGTCAGACGGCCAAAAAAGAACGTTCCAGCCTACATGAGCCTCTTTTCACCCTGAGAGGCTAGCGTTCTCCGTGCAAGGGAGCATGAAGGGATCTTCTGGCAACGTTCCTTCTAAGCTGCAGAGTCTTGTGAGCAAAAATTCTACTTTTGTGAGCTACTGGCATTAAAAGTGGTGAGCTCTTGCATCAACTAATGTGCTCTCGGGCCGTCCTTCAAAAGCTAAGACAAAAATGCGTGAGCTGGAGGCTAAAAATCTATGAGCCAGCTCGCATTAACTCAGCTTAGAGGGTAGATCCAAGCGTAGGCTTCCCAATCCCCAGGTCCCAGCGGGGGATCCCCTGGTTTTACAGGCTTCCCCCTCCCCCACAGCCATTATGCACCTCCATGAACAATTCCCATGGGGAATGATGGGGAATTGATCTGCGGGTATCGGCGGCTCTGGGGGGGCTGTTTTTTGAGGTAGAGGTGCCAAATTTTCAGTATAGCATCTAGTGCCTCTCCCCAAAATACCCCCCAAGTTTCAAAAGGATTGGACCAGGGGGTCCAATTCTACGAGCCCCAAAAGAAGGTGCCCCTATCTTTCATTATTTTCTATGGAAGGAAGGCATTTTAAAAGGTGTGCTGTCCCTTTAAATGTGATGGCCAGAACTCCCTTGGAGTTCAATTCTGCTTATCACACCCTTGCTCCTGGCTCCGCCCCAATGTCTCCTGACTCCACCCCCAAAGTCTCCTGGCTCCACCCCCAAAGTCCCCAGATATTTCTTGAATTGGACTTGGCAACCCTATCCAAGCGGGCAGCCTTGTTGGGTCTGAAGCAGTTGAACAAAGCAGGAGTCCAGTTTCACCTTTAAGACCAACCCATTTTTATTTAGAACGTTCTAAATAAAACTTGGTTGGTCTTAAAGGTGCGACTGGACTCCTGCTTTGTTCATCAGCTTAGAGCAGGGGTGGCCAACGGTAGCTGATTTTTTTTTGCCTCCAACTCCCATCAGCCCCAGCCAGCATGGCCAATGTCTGGGGCTGATGGGAGTTGTAGGCAAAAACCATCCGGAGAGCTACCATTGGCTTAGAGGGAGCACTGCTTCTGAGCCTCCCCCCCCTCTTCCCCCTGTGAAGTGGTTCAGCCCGGGCGCCGTTCAACTGCCCTCCTGCGGCCCGCCCGGGAAGCGGCATAGGCCGTAAAGCAGGCCGGTGGGGCCGCCCGGGAACCTGTATGGGAGCGAGGGTTTTTATAGCGGGCTGCGGGCGGCCTCTGCCTTAGCCAGGTTCCGGGGCGGCTCTCCGGAGCGCGCAAGATGGCGGCGGCGCCAGGGCAGGAGCCTGAGGGGCGTCGGGCGGCGGGGGAAGAGGAGACGCTGCTGCTGCTGGCGGCGGGGGAGTCGTCGTCCTCCGCGGCGTCGCGTCGCCTGGTGGTGCCGCGCTCGTGGGTGTCGGCGTCGGGCGGGCTGCCGCCGGGGCTGGAGCGCTGCTTCCCGGGGCTGGAGGTGCTGGACGTGAGCGGGACGGGGCTGCGGGCGCTGGGCGCGGAGCTGCTCTCCCTCGGCCGCCTCCACACGCTGCTGGCCAAGAACAACCGGCTGGGCGCCGAGGGCTCCCTGCCCAAAGGCCTGGCCGCCTCCCCCCTCGGCCGCTCCCTGCGCGCCCTCAACCTCAGCGGCAACCGCTTCGCCCGCCTGCCCGCCGCCCTGCTCGGCCTGCGCGGCCTCCAGAGCCTCAGCCTGGGCGGCAACCGCCTCCACACCATCCCCGCCGCCATACAGGAGCTCCGCAGGTGAGCAGCCGGGCCTTGGGCAGGGTTGGCAGCAGTGCCCCCTTGCAGCTGCAGAGCAAAAAATCTACTTGGGGAGCGACTGGCGGGAAAGTGGTGAGCTCCTGCAGAAGGTGTTGCGCTCTGAGGCCGAGCTTGCTGAGCTGCAACAAAAATGTGTGAGCTGGAGGCTAAAGATCTGTGAGTTCGCTCACACTAATGCAGCTTAGAGGGAACACAGGTTGCCATCAATGTCCCTTCTCAGCTGCAGAGCAAAAAGTCTACTTGGTGAGCGACTGGCGGGAAAGTGGTGAGCTCCTGCAGAAGTTGTTGCGCTCTGAGGCCGAGCTTGCTGAGCTGCAACAAAAATGTGTGAGCTGGAGGCTAAAGATCTGTGAGCTCGCTCACGCTAACGCAGCTTAGAGGGAGCATGGGTTGCCATCAGTGCCCCCTTTCAGCTGCAGAGCAAAAAAATCTACTTGGGGAGCGACTGGCGGGAAAGTGGTGAGCTCCTGCAGAAGGTGTTGCACTCTGAGGCCGAGCTTGCTGAGCTGCAACAAAAATGTGTGAGCTGGAGGCTAAAGATCTGTGAGCTCGCTCACGCTAACGCAGCTTAGAGGGAGCATGGGTTGCCATCAGTGCCCCCTTTCAGCTGCAGAGCAAAAAAATCTACTTGGGGAGCGACTGGCGGGAAAGTGGTGAGCTCCTGCAGAAGGTGTTGCGCTCTGAGGCCGAGCTTCCTGAGCTACAACAAAAATGTGTGAGCTGGAGGCTAAAGATCTGTGAGCTCGCTCACGCTAACGCAGCTTAGAGGGAGCATGGGTTGCCATCAGTGCCCCCTTTCAGCTGCAGAGCAAAAAAATCTACTTGGGGAGTGACTGGCGGGAAAGTGGTGAGCTCCTGCTGAAGGTGTTGCGCTCTGAGGCCGAGCTTGCTGAGCTGCAACAAAAATGTGTGAGCTGGAGGCTAAAGGTCTGTGAGCTCGCTCACGCTAACGCAGCGTAGAGGGAGCATGGGTTGCCATCAGTGCCCCCTTTCAGCTGCAGAGCAAAAAATCTACTTGGGGAGCGACTGGCGGGAAAGTGGTGAGCTCCTGCAGAAGGTGTTGCGCTCTGAGGCCGAGCTTGCTGAGCTGCAACAAAAATGTGTGAGCTGGAGGCTAAAAATCTGTGAGCTAGCCAACGCAGCTTAGAGGGAACACGGGTTGCCATCGATGTCCCCTCTCAGCTGCCGAGTCTTGTTTTTTTTTAATAAATATTTTTATGTTTTATTGACTCTTGTACAATTGGCCATTACAGCATATGAATGTTGGAATTAACAAATAACCCTCCCCCCCCCAACCCTCCCCATCTTCTCTTAGTCTTTTCCCCTCAGCCAAGGGCACAAAGTCCTAATCTTCCACTGAATGTCAGCTGCCGAGTCTTGTGAGCAAAAAATCTACTTGGTGAATGACTGGCCTTAAAGTGGTGAGCTCCTGCAGAAGGTGTTGCGCTCTGAGGCCGAGCTTGCTGAGCTGCAACAAAAATGTGTGAGCTGGTTGCCATCAATTGCCCCTCTCAATTGGTTGCCATCAATGTCCCCTCTCAGCTGCGGAGTCTTGTGAGCAAAAATCTACTTGGTGAACGACTGGCCTTAAAGTGGTGAGCTCCTGCAGAAGGTGTTGCGCTCTGAGGCCGAGCTTGCTGAGCTACAACAAAAAATGTGTGAGCTGGAGGCTAAAAATCTGTGAGCTGGCTCACGCTAACGCAGGTTAGAGGGAACACTGGTTGCCATCAATGTCCCCTCTCAGCTGCGGAGTCTTGTGAGCAAAAAATCTACTTGGTGAGCGACTGGCATGAAAGTGGTGAGCTGCTGCATCAATTAGTGTGCTCTGGGGATCATCCTTCCTGCTAAGGCAAAAACATGTGAGATGGAGGCTAAAAAAGTGTGAGCTAGCTCACACTAACTCATCTTAGAGGGAACACTGGTCCAGTGCGCTTTCCTTAAAAGGATATGGTGGGACTCCAGTTCGTGCGAAATGCCACAGTTCGGCCAGTTCCATACTGGAATTTAATTCTGGTTCAGCCCTGCCCTCAAACTGACATTCTACACTTGAATCATGGAATCATAGAACCCAACTCTAATGAGTTCATGCTTCTATTATTCTAGTGTAGAAAAACAGTTTGGGGACGGGGCTAGACCAGGATTAAAAGCCTACTGGGAGCTAGGGATAGCACACAATGCCCATAGCACAGCTCTTCTGTGGGCATTCCCTCAGTTATCAGTTTTTCCCCCAAGTTCAGGAAGAGGAAGAGATAGGGTGTGCATGATGTAGGGTTGTCCATCCCCAGATGGGGGCAGGGGATCCCCCCGTTTGGAGGCCCTCCCCCGCTTCAGGGTCATCAGAAAGAGGGCGGGGGGGTGGAAATGTCTGCTGGAGACTCCATTATTCCTTATGGAGACCAATCCCCATAGCATAGGGTATAATGGAGAATTGATCTGCAGGTATCGAGCTCTGAGGCTGCTTTTTAGGTAGAGGCACCAAATGTTCAGCATAGCATCCAGTGCCTCTACCCACAATACCCTCCAAGTTTCAAAAAGATTGGACCAGCGGCTCCAATTCTATGAGCCCCCAAAGAAGGTGCCCCTATCCTTCATTATTTCCAATGGAGGGAAGGCATTTAAAAGATGTGCGGTCCCTTTAAATGTGATGGCCAGAGCTCCCTTTGGAGTTCAGTTAGGCTTGTCACAACCTTGCTCCTGGCTCCACCCCCAAAGTCCCCAGATATTTCTTGAATTGGACTTGGCAACCCTAATTATCATCAGTGTTCCCTCTAAGCTGCAGAGTTTTGTGAGCAAAAATTCTACTTTGTGAGCTGCTGGCATTAAAGCTGTGAGCTACTGCATAGATCATTGTGCTCTGAGGTCATTTTTTGTGAGCTAAGACAAAAATGTGTGAGCTGGAGGCTAAAAATCTGTGAGCTAGCTCACCCCAACTCAACTTAGAGGGAACACTGGTTACCATATATCGAAAAACAAAAAACCCGAATGCATTTTCCATCTGACTACTTTAAACAAGGGGTCACCTTGACAAATTCCATTTTTTAACACCCATCCTATGTAAGCTGTGGTAATTGCTGCTAGATAGGAATATTCCTATGCTTCCAACCCAAAAAGAGGACATTTGCTTCAGGAGCCCCAAAGAGGACAGGCATCCAAGAAAGAGGACACACAGTAACCCTATTTTTGGTCAATATAGGGGTGCCTTAAAGTTGAATTGGCAGCTTCCAGGTGGGACCTGGAGATCTCCTGGAATTAGTGCTGAGTTCCAGGTCAGTTCTCCCTGGATCAGTTCTCCCTGGATGAGATGGCTAATTTCAAGGGGCAGACTCTAGGATAGAGGTGGCCTAACTGTGGCTTGGGAGCAACATGTGGCTCTTTCACACATATTGTGTGTGGCTCTGGAAGCCCCCATCTCACTGTCAGCTGGCTTGAATAAACAATTTTATTAGTAACATATGGTAGTAGAACTATAACTACAACTTATAAAAAGCTTAATATATATTAAGAAAAAGACCATCATTCTACCCCACATCTTACTTTCTCCCACCCCTCCCCCAATTACTTGACCCCCGCCAGTGTTATTTTCTTTAAAAAAACATATTAAAGGTACCCTTAACTATCAAGAAAAAAAACGAAACAAAAAAGAAACATAGGGAAGAAGAACCCCCTTCAAGAGTTATATTGTTATCTTAAAAATCTTAATCCTCAAAAATTGTCCAATGTCCTTTTATTTTCCACTCTTTCTCTACATATCTTCTGAATTTCTTCCACTCTTGGTTAAAAAGTTCTAAATCACAGTCTCTTAATTTTCTTGTTAATTTGTCCATTTCACTCCATGACATAACTTTCATAATCCAGTCCCATTTTTCTGGTATTTTTTCTTGCTTCCACAACTGCGCATACAATGTCCTAGCAGCTGAGAGCAAGTACCATATTAATGTTCTATCTTCTTTTGGAAATTTTTCCATTTGTAATCCCAGCAGAAAAGTCTCTGCCTCTTTATTGAATTCATATCCCAGGATCTTAGATATCTCTTGTTGAATCATTTGCCAAAACATTTTAGCTCTTTCACAAGTCCACCACATATGGTAGAAAGAACCTTCATGCTTTTTACATTTCCAGCACCTATCTGGCATCTTATTGTTCATCTTTGCTAATTTTTTTGGAGTCATATACCATCTATACATCATCTTAAAACAGTTCTCTTTAATACTATGACATGTTGCGAGTTTCATGGAATTTTTCCACAGATATTCCCAAGATTCCATCTTTATTTCTTTATTTACATTAATTGCCCATTTTATCATTTGAGATTTCACTACTTCATCTTCTGTAGCCCATTGTAAAAGTAATTTGTACACTTTTGAAATTAATTTCTCATTATCTCCAAGCAGAACTCTTTCCATTTCTATTTGTTCTTTCCTTATTCCTTCAGCTTTGATATCATTCTCCATCAAACTTTTTATTTGTTGCATTTGAAACCAATCATATTTATAGTTTAGTTCTTCTGCAGTTTTCAATTCTATTTTCCCGCTTTGTATTTTTAGTAACTGGTTGTATGATAGTTGTTTTTCCTTGACTGTTTTGGCCGTTAACTTTATCACTTCAGCCGGCACTATCCATAAAGGTCTCCTCTCATCACCATATTTCTTGTACTTTATCCACACATTTAATAAGCTACTCCTTATATAATGGTGAGAGAAAAGACCGTCCATCTTCTTTTTTTCATAGTACAAATATGCATGCCAGCCGAATTTTTTTCCATGGCCTTCTAACATTAGAAGTTTTTTATTTAATAACGTTATCCATTCTTTTAACCATACTAAACAAATTGCTTCATGATACAGTTTCAAATCTGGTAATTGGAATCCACCTCTCTCTTTCGCATCTATCAGGACTTTCATTTTAATTCTAGGTTTCCTCCCGGCCCACACGAATTCCGAAATTTTTCTTCGCCATTTATCAAATTGCTTAGCATCTTTCACAATGGGGATGGTTTGAAACAGATACATAATCCTTGGTAAAATATTCATTTTTACTGCAGCTATTCTACCCAACAGTGACAAATTGAGCTTGTTCCACTTTAGCATATCTTCTTCTATTTTACGCCATAGCTTTTCATAATTGTTCTTAAACAAATCAATATTTTTCATTGTTATCTCTACCCCTAGGTATTTTACCTTAGAGGTAACTTCACAACCCGTTAGTCTTTGTAGTTCTTGTTGTCTATTTTTCTGCATATTCTTACATAAGATTTTTGATTTTTCTTTGTTTATATAAAGTCCCGCCAACTCCCCAAACTCTTGTATTCTCATTAACAACAAAGGTGTAACTTGTAAAGGATTTTCATTTATAAACATTATATCATCTGCAAATGCTCTGTATTTATAGGTAAATCCTTTTATTTGTAGTCCTTCTAAATCTTTTTCTTCTTGAATCTGCATTAGTAAAATTTCAAGAGTCATTATAAACAGCAATGGCGAAAGCGGGCAGCCTTGTCTGGTACCTTTACTAATTTTCATTTCATCTGTAAGATCTGCGTTGATGCACAGCCTTGCACTTTGTTCAGAATATATTGCCTTTATCATTCTTATAAAACTTTCTCCAAGCTCCATTTTTTCCATCACTGCAAACATAAAGTCCCAATTTAAATTGTCAAATGCTTTTTCTGCATCCGCAAAGAATAGCGCTACTTCCTTTTCTGGATGTCTTTCATAATATTCTACAATATTTACAACAGTTCTAATATTGTCTCTTATTTGTCTTTTGGGAAGAAAACCGGCTTGGTCCTCTTTTATAAAATTTATCAAATATTGCTTAAGACGTTCTGCCAGAATTCTTGTAAATATTTTATAATCATTGTTCAAAAGTGAAATTGGTCTGTAATTTTTCAGACCAAATGCTTGGAGAAGGCATTTCTCTCTCAATGATTTCACCGAGCCAGCTGGTGGCTTGGAGAATGCATTAAAGTTGCTTTCTTTCCACCTCCTGCCCTCCTTCCCTGATGTTCACGTCTTCTGTCTCTCAAACATTCCCGTTTATTCTTTGTGGCTCTTATGTTAATGAAAGTTTGGCCACCCCTGCTCTAGGGCACTGTACCCTGCTGAGCTCCTTTCCCAGGCTTCAGCCTTCCTCCAGATCGCTGGGAATTTCTCCACCTGGACCCAGTGACTCTACCTTACAGATTTTTCAAAATGGGGATCCCTGCAGCAGCTTCCTCTGGCCCAGAGCGGACTTCAGCCGCTGCACTGAAGCTGGTGTTTATTCATTTATAAGCTGCTTATACCCGGCTTTTTGTATTGTTCTTACAACAACCCTGTGAGGTAGGCTAGACAATCAATACTCTTAACAGTGCAATCCTAAGGACACTTTCCTGGGAGTAAACCCCATTGAATAGAATCCAGAGTATACCTTCTTAGGCTTGCTATCTGAAGTTGTGGAGTCTTGAGAGCCAAAATTCTACTTTGTGAGCTACTGGCCTTCAAGTTGTGGGTTGTCAAAGGACAGCCAGCAAGTGTGGGTGCAGAGTGGGGGTTCAGAGCCTAGGTTAGTATTCTGGACCTCCCAGAGCCTAGGTTAGTATTCTGATTGCAATATATATCACACGGGATCTCGTTGATAGGGGATATTTTTGTCCTTATGCCTACTTACGTTCTTCCGTACCCACAAGAGAAATGTGGGTGTTGTGTCGCGTATTATGTTCCTGCAGCGTTTGGTGCAGTTTGTTTTTGCTGAAATGCTTGGGGACTGGAATTGGGCTTATTAGGGGGAAGAGTCCTTGCTGGTGGGCTAGGTGGATGACTTATCCAGAACAGTAACAAAGGGCCGTGCATTAACCTTTTAAAAGAAATGCATGTAGAACCTTGTAATAAGAGTGCTTGTAGCTTGGGAATAAAGGGGGAGGCACCACAGCTCAGTGGGAGAGCATCTGCTTGGCATGCAGAAAGTGCCAGGTTCAGTCCCCAGCATCTCCATTTAAAAGGGTTAGGGAGGAGGTGATGGGCTCAGCATGAGACCCTGGCTTCCTGTCTGGTCAAACAGTACTGGGCGAGATGGTCTGACTCCGGTCAAGGCAGGTTTGTCATCCACCTTGAGTCTCAGCAAGGCAGGCGGACAATTTTTTAAAAAGGGAATAAAAGAAATGCACACATGGCTTTCGGTGTTCCCTCTGCGCTGATCCAAGCGGGCAGCCGCGTTGGTCCGAAGTAGTAGAACAAAATAGGAGTCAGTTGTACCTTTAAGACCAACTTGGTTTTATTCTGAACGTCAGCTTTCGTGTGCCTCTAAGCACACTTCATCAGATGAGGAATCCGGCACAGTGAGCAGAGCCACGCATAGCTGGTAGGCGGTGGCTCAGAGCTGAGCTAGTGCGAGGCAGCTCACAGTTCTCTTAGCCTCCTGCTCACATATTTTTGTCTTGGCTCAGGAAAAATGCCCCCAGAGCAAACTAACTTCTGCAGTCGCTCACCACTTTAATGCCAGCAGCTCACAAAGTAGAATTTTTGCTCTCAAGACTCCACAGCTTAGAGGGAGTATTGATTGCTTTTTGTAAATCTCCAGAAGCAGCTGTCTCTGCTCTAGGCTAAGGTTTGCCAGCCAGCAATCAAATGGCTCAGTGTAAAGGGGGCAGAGGTGAATCCAGACAAGGTGGGCAGTCGTTGGCAAGGCTGACATTCAGAGGGGCCTGTTAAGCTTCCCATCTTTGATGGGGCAGTCCTCTCTTGGACGGACTGAGTCACCGCTCCATCACGTTGTCATACTTGGTTACCAAAATCAGGCTTGTGCAGTGGTACGAAGTATTTGCTCATTCTTTCCTGGACTTCCAGCACTTAAGCGACTTCTCTTTCTCTATTGTAATGCTATTCTCTACTGCTGTAGCCTCAGCGCTGGGCTGTAGAGACATGCTCCACTTGGGGCTGCCCTTGGAGACAACTTGGACACTGCAATTGTTGCAAACGTGGCATCTTATTTACTCTCTAGAGCAGAGGTGGCCAAACTTGCTTAACATAAGAGCCACATAGAATAAGCATCAGATGTTTGAGAGCCACAAGACATGAACAGCAGATGCTTGAGAGCCGGGAGGAAGATAGATGGGAGGGAGGGAGAGGTAGAAAGAAAGCAACTTTAACTTTAAAAGCCTTCTCCGAGCTGTCAGCTGGTTTGGCTTGGAGAAGTCTTTTAAAGAAATAAATGCCTTCTCCAAGCTGGCCAATGGGGTGGAGTGCCTCCTGAGCTACAATTTGGCCACCCCTAATCTAGAGCAAGCCACTTTGCAGCTTCTAGGCTCATATGGGAGGACGGCAGTCTGTCTCCATCCCCCTTTCGAGTGATCAATTCAAAAGACAGGTCCAGATGTCTTAAATGCGGAATATGCTAATGCCTGTTTGTGTCTTCCTGCACAGGGGTTGGGGGTGGGTGGGAGGTGTCTTTGGGAAAGCACGATTTCCGCTGTGAACCACCTGGGGCTGAAACACTGGGAGAAATCGAAGCTAACCGAGGGAACGTTATCATTTCTCTTTCAGTTTAGAGTTTTTGTACCTTGGAGGGAATTTCATAACGTCAATCCCACCGGAGCTGGCAAACCTGCCTTCGCTGAGTTATCTAGTGCTGTGCGATAACAAGATTCAGAGCATACCCCCTCAGCTGGCCCAGTGAGTATCTCTCGCCCTTTGCTTATTTGGAATCTCGGTCTGCTGTGATTCAATAACTGCTTTTGAATTTGGCAGCATTTTCTCTAGAGGGTATTTGCAAGCAGGAAGGAACAAGCAAGCTTGTGGAGAGCCAGTTTGGTGTAGTGGTTAAGTGTGCGGACTCTTATCTGGGAGAACCGGGTTTGATTCCCCACTCCTCTGCTTACAGCTGCTGGAATGGCCTTGGGTCAGCCATAGCTCTGGCAGAGGTTGTCCTTGAAAGGGCAGCTGCTGTGAGAGCCCTCTCAGCCCCACCCACCTCACAGGGTGTCTGTTGTGGGGGAGGAAGGGAAAGGAGATTGTAGGCCGCTCTGAGACTCTGTCCTTGAAAGGGCAGCTGCTGGGAGAGCCCTCACAGCCCCACCCACCTCAAAGGGTGTCTGTTATGGGGGAGGAATGTAAAAGAGATTGTAGGCCATTCTGAGACTCTGTCCTTGAAAGGGCAGCTGCTGTGAGAGCCCTCTCCAGCCCCACCCACCTCACAGGGTGTCTGTTGTGGGGGAGGAAGGGAAAGGAGATTGTAGGCCGCTCTGAGACTCTTTGGAGTGGAGGGCGGGATATAAATCCAATATCATCATCTTCTTCTTCTTCTTCTATGTTGTTTCCTGAGGGTCGTCTTGCAGCATATGCTGGGCAGCGGTGACCGGCAGCAACTTACAGCATGTGTGCCTCATTTTAATACCCAGCAGGTCTCACTATCTCCATATACCTACCTGTAACTTGTACGTGTGTGGGCCGAGTTTTGTGTGTGCGCACCTGCAGAAGCATTATCCATATAAGATATATATCCCTAAGTGTGCAGTCTTATCTAGGTGGGTTGAGAGCAGGTTCTTGCATGTCTGTTTCTCTCCTGATGAATGCAACGTCAGTGTGAACTTGAATGTGTTAGTGAGCCATTACAGAGAAAACTTTCATCTTTCCTCAAAGACTGCTTTTCAGTGGAGGCCCTTCACCCGTTTGTCTTTAGATGGGTCACTGAGCTTACATCTCTTGATCTAGTGCAGGTGCACAGGCTAAATATATATGAAGCAGAGAGGGGGAAAGAACATTAAGGGAGACTTTCCAGAGCCAACGTGACCCGGCATCCCCTTTCTCTCTCCCACAGTTTCTGTTCCCCCATTTATGTTATAACAGAAATAGCTGAACAGATTTGGTAAATAGCTGCCACGGTAGCAGCAATTAAAGAAATAAAGTTCAGGGTGTGGTAGACTTAATCTCTACACCTTAGCAATATAAGGAGTCCTTGACAGAGAGGCTACATATTATGTAAGACCTAAGGAGGGGCTGTGGCTCAGTGGTAGAGTATCTGCTTGGCATGCAGAATGTCTTGGATTCAGTCCTCCAGTTAAAGGCAGTAGGTGATGTAAAAGACCTCAGCCTGAGACCCTGGAGAGATTCTGCCAGTTTGAGTTGACAGTATTGACCTTGATGGACCGATGAACAGAGGCAGAAGTAGCTCAGCTGCAGTAGAAGAAGCTGTTTGGATGTAGAACAGAGCTGCTGGCAAGCTGTTGCTGAGTGAGGAGAGCTTGTTTGCCTGGGGGTAATTGCTGGCCCCACCCTCTGCTGTTGCTCTGACTGTTGAGTCAGAAGTGGGTGGGGGTTTGAGCCTTTAATTTGCAAGGCTCATCCTTGCCAGAGGCGCGAGCCAAAGGGCTCTTGGCCTGTGGCTCTTAGCCTGGGGTTCTAGCCTAG
This sequence comes from Heteronotia binoei, assembly GCF_032191835.1. Classification (NCBI taxonomy): domain Eukaryota; kingdom Metazoa; phylum Chordata; class Lepidosauria; order Squamata; family Gekkonidae; genus Heteronotia; species Heteronotia binoei. The sequence continues at coordinate 12,865,096 of NC_083226.1, read as the reverse complement.
GGGTTCTGTAGAAAGGTGGGTAGTTACTCAAAAGTGGTTTCAGGTGTCAGTTGGTAGTGAGATTTAAAGAAGTGAAGATAAAGAAAATTTTGAAATGGATTGCAGCGGTATGGCTGGTGAGGGAGCAGAGGCAGTGACGTGTAAAGACTGTGGGATGTTTGCATTTCTACCTGAGAGTAGCACGAATTACACTTGCAGCAAGTGGAAGTTAGTGGCGCTGCTGGAGGAAAAGATACAGGGACTAGAGGCACGATTGTCCATGCTGCAGTGTATAAAGGAAGATGAGGATTTTCTTGACAAAACGTATGAGGCGCTCTTGAAAGGACAAGAGGAGGGAGAGGAAACGGTATCTCAGCAATTAGAAGAGGACCCAACACAGGAGGAGGGTTCCTGGAAAAAATGTAACCCGAAGGAGAAAGAAAATCAGGAGATTTTCTGAGCCCCTGCTGCTCAGCAATAGGTTCCAGGATCTCCCCACAGTAACCGATTCTGAGCCATTGGAACAAGGGCTACTTCCCCAGCCTCCATGAAACTTGAAGAAAGTTTCTCAGGATCTTGTGGATAAGAAGCCTGGAGCTTCTGCTCCCCGATATAGAAAGGTGGTGGTGATTGGAGACTCCTTGCTCAGAGGGCTGGAGCCCAAAGTGCGCCGACTGGACTTGTCATTCCAAGAGGTCTGCTGTCTGCCGAGTGCACCCATCCAGCACGTGACAGAAAGGATTGGAAGACTTATCAAGCCCACGGATTACTATCCTTTCTTGCTGATCCAGGTGGGAGCAAACGATACTGCCCGTCATAGCCCTGAACGTATGAGAAAAGACTATGTGGCTTTTGGTCAGTAGGTGAAGAAGCTGGGCGCACAGGTTGTGTTCTCGTCAGTGCTTCCTGTTGAAGGGCGCACAGGTTGTGTTCTCGTCAGTGCTTCCTGTTGAAAGAAGAATACTTCAAATAAATGACTGGCTACGTCAATGGTGTCGTCAGGAAAGATTTGGATTTCTAGACCATGGCTTACGTTTTCGAGATGGTGGTCTTCTATCAGGAGATGGTTTGCACCTTACGGCAGTAGGGAAAAGGGTGTTTTGTAACAGCCTTGCTAACCTAATAAGGATGGCTTTAAACTAAATTGTATTGGGGAGCGAGACAATAATTCAAAGCCTCGTATGATGCCAGAAACTGGGGATAAGAACATTAAAGATTTGCAAAGAGTGGTGCATATGCTGGGTAATGTTAACTTGTAGACTTGTACGGAAACCAGACTCTCGGGATGCATAAAACATGGATTCCAATATCTCTACACTAATGCACAGAGTATGGGAAATAAACACGAGGAACTGGAAGTCCTAATAAAGGAAGGGGACTATGACATAATAGGCCTTACTGAAATGTGGTGGGATGACACTCACAACTGGAATATTAGGATTCAGGGGTACAACTTATTTTAAAGGGACAGGCAAATGAGAAAGGGCAGAGGCGTAGCAGTATATGTGAAGGAGGTATATACTTGTGAGAAAAATGTGAATCTGAGCATGGCAGCTCAGTTGAGAGTCTCTGGGTAAAAATAAAAGAAGTAAGAAATAACAGTGATATTATTGTGGGGGTCTGCTATAGACCACCAAGTCAGGCAGAGGACTTGGATGAGAAACTTCTACAGCAGATTGCAAAGTTCTCCAAGAGAAGGGATACCGTGATCATGGGAGATTTCAATTACCCAGACATCTGTTGGCAGTCCAATTCCGCTAAAAATGAAAAGTCAAATAGATTCCTGACTTGTCTTGCTGACAACTTCCTTTTCCAGGAAGTGAAGACGGAAACAAGGGGATCTGCTATCGTGGATTTGATTCTCACCAACAAGGAAGAATTGATTGAAGAAGTGGAAATAGTGGGCACCCTGGGCAGTAGTGACCATGTGATTTTGGAATTTACAGTCTTAGGGAAGGGAAAAGCTATACGTAGTCAGACTTATAGGTTGGACTTCAGAAAGGCAAACTTCTATAAACTTAGAACTATGCTGGGTAAAATCCCATGGTCAGAAATACTTAGGAGGAAGGGGGTTCAGGAGGGGTGGGAGTTTCTTAAAAGCGAAATATTGAAAGCACAATCACAGACGATTCCTATGAGAAGAAAAAATGGAAAAAGTCTAGAAAGCCAAAGCGGCTCCATAAACAGCTCTCTAGAGATTGGAGAAATAAAAAAGACTCCTTTAGGAATTGGAAGGAGGGCCTTATAACCAAGGATGAATATAAACAAATCACCAGTGCTTGTAGAGAAAAAGTTAGGAAAGCTAAAGCTAAGTATGAGCTTAGGCTGGCCAAAGATGCTAAAAACAACAAAAAAGGGTTCTTTTCAGAGTAAGAAAAAGAGCAAGGACACAGTAGGCCCATTGCGAGGGCAAGAAAGTGAAATTGTAACAGGTAATGAAGAGAGGGCAGAACTGCTCAATTCCTATTTTTCCTCAGTCTTCTCTTCTGAGGGAAACGGTGCTCAACATGGCAAAAACAGAACATATAAGTAGGATATGAAATTCCAACTTAGGATCAGCATAGGGGTAATACATAAACACCTAGTTTCTTTAAATGAAACTAAGTCCTCAGGGCCAGATGAATTGCATCCAAGGGTTCTAAAAGAGCTTGCAGATGTAATTTCTGAGTCTCTGGCTATTATTTTTGAGAATTCTTGGAGAACAGGAGAGGTGCCAGAAGATTGGAGGCGGATGAATGTTGTCTCCATCTTCAAGAAGGGGAAAAAAGACGATCTGGGTAACTACCGACCCGTCAGCTTGACGTCTATAACTGGAAAAGTTTTAGAACAAATCATCAAACAGTCGGTCCTGGAACATTTAGAAAGAATGGATGTGATTACTAAGAGCCAGCATGGTTTTCTCAAGAACAAGTCATGTCAGATTAACCTGATCTCTTTTTTTGAGAAAGTGACTACCTCGCTGGATCAAGGGAATGCTGTAGACATCGTTTATCTTGATTTCAGTAAGGCTTTTGATAAGGTTCCACCTACTATCCTTGTTGACAAGTTGGCAAAATGTGGTATGGATCCTGTTACCGTTAGGTGGATCCGTAACTGGAGAGCCAGTTTGGTGTAGTGGTTAAGTGTGCGGACTCTTATCTGGGAGAACCAGGTTTGATTCCCCACTCCTCCACTTGCACCTGCTAGCATGGCCTTGGGTCAGCCATAGCTCTGGCAGAGGTTGTCCTTGAAAGGGCAGCTGCTGTGAGAGCCCTCTCCAGCCCCACCCACCTCACAGGGTGTCTGTTGTGGGAGAGGAAGGGGAAGGAGATTGTAGGCCATTCTGAGACTCTGTCCTTGAAAGGGCAGCTGCTGTGAGAGCCCTCTCCAGCCCCACCCACCTCACAGGGTGTCTATTGTGAGGGAGGAAGGTAAAGGAGATTGTGAGCCGCTCTGAGACTCTTCAGAGTGGAGGGCGGGATATAAATCCAATATCATCTTCTTCTTCTTCTTAACAGATTGCACCCAATGAGTGCATGTGAATGGTTCCTCATCCTCTTGGAGAGGAGTGACAAGTGGAGTGCCTCAAGGATCTGTCCTGGGGCCTGTTTTGTTCAACATCTTTATCAATGATTTGGATGAAGGAATAGAGGGAATGCTTATTAAATTTGCAGATGATGCTAAATTGGGAGGGGTTGCAAACACAGAAGAAGACAGAAACAGGATGAACTTGACAGGCTGGAAAACTGGGCTAAAATCAATAAAATGAATTTTAACGAGGATAAATGTAAAGTTCTGCATTTAGGTAGGAAAAATCCAATGCATGGTTATAGGATGGGGGAGACTTGTCTTAGCAGTATTATGTGCGAAAAGGATCTAGGGGTCTTACTGGATCATACGCTGAACATGAGTCAACAGTGTGATGCGGTGGCTAAAAAGGCAAATGCAATTTTGGGCTGTATCAACAGAAGTATAGTGTCCAGATCACGTGATGTGATGGTATCGCTTTACTCTGCTCTGGTAAGACCTCACCTGGAGTATTGTGTTCAGTTTTGGGCACCACATTTTAAGAAGGATATAGACAAACTGGAACGGGTCCAGAGGAGGGTGACAAAGATGGTGACGGGTCTGGAGACCAAGTCCTATGAGGAAAGGTTGAAGGAGCTGGGGATGTTTAGCCTGGTGAGGAGGCAGCTGAGAGGTGATATGATCACCATCTTCAAGTACTTGAAGGGCTGTCCTATAGAGGGTGGCGTGGAATTGTTTGCTGTGGCCCTGGAAGATAGGACCAGAACCAATGGGTTGAAACCTTCTGGGGCCACAGAAAACTATTCCACACCATTCTCTATATGACAGCCCTTCAAGTACTTGAAGATGGTGATCATATCACCTCTCAGCCGCCTCCCCTCCAGGCTAAACATGCCCAGCTCTTTCAGCCTTTCCTCATAGGGCTTGGTCTCCAGACCCCTCACCATCTTCGTCGCCCTCCTCTGGACCCATTCCAGCTTGTCTATATCCTTCTTAAAATGTGGTACCCAAAACGGAACACAAGGTGAGGTGTTACCAGAGCAGAGTAAAGCAATAGCATCACGTCACATCATCTGGACACTAGACTTCTGTTGATACAGCCCAAAATTGCATTTGCCTTTTTAGCCACCCCATCACACTGTTGACTCATGTTCAGCGCATGATCCACTAAGGCCCTAAGGTCCTTTTTGCACATACTACTGCTAAGACAAGTCTCCCCTGTCCTATAACCATGCATTGGATTTTTTCCTCCCTAAATGCAGAACTTTACATTTGTCCCTTGATGGGCTTTGGAGTCTTGGAGGGATTTGCTAGCTGTCCTGCTTTGTCTTTGGCTGGTTCCGCCAGTGGGGACGTGCCGGGAATGTCCGTGTTCTTGAGATCTGTGCCTCTGTCTCACCCCCCCACCCCTTCTCAGATCTTTGGAAGAGATTGGACAGAGGAGAATGTGATGGGAATCTAGATGACACGGGAAGGAATGGCCCTCTGCACCTTGAGGTGGAATCTTCTTTGCAGTCAAATACGCAGCTCAGAAACCAGACCAGCAGCCCCAGTGCCTTGTAGCTAGTCTTAATGGCTGGCTTATGTGTGGAACAAGAACAGATGGGGTTTGAGAAGGGCCTGGCTGCACAGGTATGCAGGAGGAAAGAGAGGTGAGCTATGCACGTCCTGTTGTATAGGGCCTTCCAAGCACATTCCCCTTGCATAAAGGAACGAGTTGTCAGCCATGCTGGTCCGAAAGAAAAATAGAACACAGTCCACCTGATACCTTTTGTTAGTACCAGTCCAGTGACGTGTAGCAACGCGCAAGCTTTTGAGTTCTTCAGAACGTTTCTTCAGGCTGGGTGTTAAAATAAATGTTAAAAAGAAGCTTCAGGACGTGATGTCAAATCCTGGGGGTAGTCGGCACTGTGCTTTTCTTGTCACGTTCAGAAACTAGTGGAAAGGTCGTTGAAAGGTGTTAAGATCGGCTCCCTGAGGTTTCTCCTGTGGGAACCCAGGGATCTGAGAGCGCCACAGGCCTAGCACCGTCTGCCTGATCTTTTTCTCCCCTTTGGCTTCCAGGTTGCCTTCCCTGCGTTCTCTGAGCCTCCATAACAACTTGTTGACCTACCTTCCTCGGGAAATCCTCAATCTCATTCACCTCGAAGAGTTGAGCTTGCGTGGGAATCCTTTGGTCGTGCGGTTTGTCCGCGACCTGACTTACAACCCTCCCAGTCTCCAGGAACTGGCTGGCCGCACCATTAAGACCCGCAACGTTCCTTACGCATCTGGTGATCTCCCGGAGAACCTCCTCCAGTACTTGGATCTGGCCAGCAATTGCCCCAACCCCAAATGCGGAGGTGAGTTCTGCAGTATGGAGGAGAGCCAGTTTGGTGTAGTGGTTAAGTGTGCGGACTCTTATCTGGGAGAACCGGGTTTGATTCCCCACTCCTCCACTTTCACCTGCTGGCATGGCCTTGGGTCAGCCAGAGCTCTGGCAGAGGTTGTCCTTGAAAGGGCAGTTGCTGTGAGAGCCCTCTCCAGCCCCACCCACCTCACAGGGTGTCTGTTGTGGGGGAGGAAGGCAAAGGAGATTGTGAGCCGCTCTGAGACTCTTTGGAGTGGAGGGCGGGATATAAATCCAATATCTTCTTCTTCTTCTGCCAGCTCCCCCCCCCCCCATATAACCTTTGTGCACACATTCTGTGCCACTGCATCATCTTCTCCCCTTGGAGTCCAAGTTCTTATCTTTTTCTAGTCTGAACAGATTTCAAAATGCTTAAGCAGCTAATTGAATCAGGTGGTTTTATTGGCACACTTAGGTTATCAAGAGCTACAAAAAATATGCAGAGAGCAGAAGAAGAAGAATTGCAGATTTGTACCCCGCCCTTCTCTCTGAATCAGAGAGAGGCTTACAATCTCCTATATCTTCTACCCCCCACAACAGACACCCTGTGAGGTGGGTGGGGCTGAGAGGGCTCTCACAGCAGCTGCCCTTTCAAGGACAACCTCTGCCAGAGCTCTGGCTGACCCAAGGCCATGCCAGCAGGCGCAAGTGGAGGAGGGGGGAATCAAACCTGGTTCTCCCAGATAAGAGTCCGCGCACTTAACCACTGCACCAAACTGGCTCTCCTCCAGCATAATAAACCAGCTGTTGCTCCAAAACAGATGGAAAAGCCCTTGGGTTTTTAGCAAGACAACCTTGAGGGTACACCTGCATCTTTCCAGGTGTTGTTCACTAATCAGAAATCGTACAGAGTTTGAGTCCAGTGGCACCTCTCAGACCAGAATGCTGGGTGTCAGCTTTTGTGTGCATGCACACGTCTGAAGACTCCGACGTGACACTTTGACACTGACTTGACAGCACCACATACTAAAAAGAGCTATTAAGCAGGGCTCCTCAAATTTGACCTGACTTAAGGTAGCCAGTTGACTTGCCAGTTAAGATGGGTTTTCCTGATACTGGCTGGTTGTGTAAGCATGCAGAAACATTTTGCTATGGATTATACAGCTGTCTGAATCAAGATGTTTTATATACATTTTCACTGTTGACAAAACGTCCATTACCTTAGAAACGACCATTTTTCTGTTGGGTGAAATGTGAAAAAAAAAATTGTGTTGGAAGCGCAGATGCTTTATACAATATCCCCGGTCCTCCCTGTTTCTCAGTTAAGAGAAAAATGCTATTCAGATAAATTACAAAGATGATCTGACTCCAGTGGTAACGAGAAAGAAATTTTACTTACAGAAATAGAAGCATATTACATGAGGTATTCATATAAGTACACCTAGCTTACACTTTTGATAAACTTCAAAAAAGTTAACTTGCTGCAGGAGGCAAGCACCGGCCAAAGAGGCTTAACATCTAACCCATGAGAAGATGGGGTCAACTGACAAGAGTACATAGTGATTCTCTTAACTCAGGGGTGTCAAGTGTGTGGCCCGTGGGCCGGATGAGGCCCACAAACAGGTCTTCGTTCTCCCTTTCTCTTGCTTCTTACTGTGTCACAGTTTGCTTTGCACAGAACCTACAGACCAAAGCCTCTATTTCCCCATTGGCTGAGGCTCCTCTCTTGGGGAGGACGGTGGCGGGGGGAGAGCTTGCTTTGATGCTGACTGCAATATTGTAAGAGTGCTAATATTTTAAGCATGTTTTGTTTTAGGCCTTTTTAAAAAAAAAATCTTTAACTGTGTTTGTCTATGTCCTTTAGAAAGTTTATATCTCTGCTACTTGGCATTACATTTCATGTCTCGGCCCGACAAGGTCTCATTTATGTCAGATCCGGCCCTCAGAACAAATTGAGTTTGACACCCCTGTCTTAATCTTTTCCCTCTCAGGTTCTCTTGCATGCAGAGTCACAATATTCAATGTTTTCTTCCCTAGGAGTCTATTTTGACAGCTGCGTCCGACAGATCAAGTTTGTCGACTTCTGTGGGAAGTACCGCCTCCCGCTGATGCACTACCTGTGTTCCCCGGAGTGCTCCTCCCCCTACAGCTCCGCCTCCCAGAGTTCTACTTCCCAGAGCGAGTCCGACTCGGAAGATGAAGCCATCGTCGCCGCTCGCCGCATGCAGAAGGTTCTGCTGGGGTGAAAGGGGGCGACAGAAGCCCGGAAGGGAATTGTGTGTGTGAGAAGAACACCTGTGGGATGACGGTGTTAGAAGACCCTTTCTAGGGAGCGTTTGTGAAACATTAAGTTGACCTGCCTGCTCTTTTGTCGCTCATCGACAGAGTATCTTGGCAGATGTTGAACTGGTTCTGGTTTTCTGCTCCTGAAGATGCTCAAATCATTGTCTTCTTTGGGGGGGGGGGGGGAAACTGGCACGGTAAAGATGTGCATTACAAGAATGGGCGGGAGGTATTGGAGGCCTTGTTAAAGGGTGCTTTAAAGCCCTTCGCTACTGAGACTGATACGAAGAGGACCGTTTTGAACTATGTCACTGTGATAAAATAGTGCCAGTAGGGTGGTGGGTGGGGGAATAACCAGGGGCTATCGTTAGCATCAATCATACTTGAACTCTAGTTTTTCCCCCCCCAGCAGTGCTTAATCGTTCTATTTATTTTTAGCCACAAAGGCATGTTAATTTTCTTATTCTCTTTGGACCCAGTGTTCAGTTCTAGAGAGAGTGAGAGAGCTGTATCTTCCTGTTTATATATATATATATATAGCTTTGGGAATATCTTTGGTGCCTTCGTTCAGCTTTGCTCATCTCTTCATTAGAGCTGCTGCCTCAGCCATTTGTGACATGTGCCTCTAGCTACGCAGACCCTCTTCATGCTCCTCTAGGAGAACTTTCTTCACTGTGTTTTCAGTACATCCTAAGTTGCTGGAGTAGAAATCCTCATTGACCAGTAAGACTAATAAGCTTGGGTTATATTTCAGCTCATTTGCAACCAAGTGCCATTATTTAACAAGCTTCCATTTTATACATTTGTCAAAGGACATAATTCCATACCCAGAAAGTAGCAGTCAGCGGCATGGGATTTGTTAATACCTATGCCTATACCATTCCGCAAAGTCAGACTAACTGTAGGAGAGCCAGTTTGGTGTAGTGGTTAAGTGTGCGGACTCTAATCTGGGAGAACCGGGTTTGATTCCCCACTCCTCCACTTGCACCTGCTGGAATGGCCTTGGGTCAGCCCTAGCCCTGGCAGAGGTTGTCCTTGAAAGGGCAGCTGCTGTGAGAGCCCTCTCCAGCCCCACCCACCTCACAGGGCGTCTGTTGTGGGGGAGGAATGGAAAGGAGATTATAGGCCATTCTGAGACTCTGTCCTTGAAAAGGGCAGCTGCTGTGAGAGCCCTCTCCAGCCCCACCCACCTCACAGGGTGTCTGTTGTGGGGGAGGAAGGGAAAGGAGATTGTGAGCCGCTCTGAGACTCTTCGGAGTGGAGGGCGGGATATAAATCCAATATCATTAACTGTACCACTTCCTCCATTTCCCTCCCTCCCTCCATTGTCATGTCCTTCATGTTGTATGCTGAGCCATCTCCTCTTGTCCTGCTATGCACGCTTTTGCTATTGTAAACCTCTCCCGCACTGCTGTAGAACTGAGCCTTTCCACCAAACCCTTTCCTGCTTCCACACTTCTCTGTATCCACATCAGGATGCCTGTTAGGCGTGGCAGTCAGCCTCGGTGGAAGATAAAAATAAAGCGACAGAAGGTCACACAAGTCGGACGTTTGCTAGGAATACCACGGGCACGATCTAATATGCAGCAGTGACCCTTTCGCATTTTCTAAGTCAAGCTTGCAACGAGTATGCTGATTCAGAGAAGGGGAAGTCTTGGTCAGTTTTGTTCAGTTGACGGAATACTGTCTGATGGCTGAAAAGCCATGAGCTCTCCCGTAGTGGAAGATCAACCTTGAAGAAAGACACTGGGATCCCCTTCAGAAACAAGGAAAGCTAACTCGAAGGGAGAAGGCAGAGGAGAGTCTTATGCAGTGAAAAGTGAAGCCTCCTCCTCCTCCCCTAGCACAAGGTTATTTGGCAGACTCCCAAGAGGGACCTCTGTTCCTCTAGACGTTGGAAGTGCAGTTGGAGAGCCAGTTTGGTGTAGTGGTTAAGTGTGCGGACTCTTATCTGGGAGAACCGGGTTTGATTCCCCACTCCTCCACTTGCACCTGCTAGCATGGCCTTGGGTCAGCCATAGCCCTGGCAGAGGTTGTCCTTGGAAGGGCAGCTGCTGTGAGAGTCCTCTCAGCCCCAACCACCTCACAGGGTGTCTTTTGTGGGGGAGGAAGGGAAAGGAGATTGTAGGCCGTTCTGAGACTCTGTCCTTGAAAGGGCAGCTGCAATGAGAGCCCTCTCAGCCCCACCCACCTCACAGGGTGTCTGTTGTGGGGGAGGAAGGGAAAGGAGATTGTGAGCCGCTCTGAGACTCTGTCCTTGAAGGGGCAGCTGCTGTGAGAGCCCTCTCCAGCCCCACCCACCTCACAGGGTGTCTGTTGTGGGGGAGGAAGGGAAAGGAGATTGTAGGCCGCTCTGAGACTCTCTCCTTGAAAGGGCAGCTGCTGTGAGAGCCCTCTCAGCCCCACCCACCTCACAGGGTGTCTGTTGTGGGGGAGGAAGGTAAAGGAGATTGTGAGCCACTCTGAGACTCTTCGGAGTGGAGGGCGGGATATAAATCCAATATCTTCCACGAGCACATTTTCAAGTTGAAATACCTCACTGCATCTCATTCTTCATGAAACTGAACCCTGGGGATTTAAGCTGCGAATTATCTCCTTTGGGTGTCTTTCCGCATTAGCGATTCTCGTGGCATGGAATCTTGATTTGGGACTGAAAGCAGGTATCCAAGGCAGACGGTACCTGAGGCTTCAGGTTGCAATCCTAAAGCACGCCTGCTTGCAGGTTAGTGCCGCTGGACACAGTGGGATTTACTTCTGAGTCTGTGCTTAAGATTGCGCTGTTTTATTTGCGTTTTCTGGCAGCTGATTGCTGGTCAAGACCGACAAGAACAAAAAAAGTTGTATCTGGAAAGCATCCGTCGTGGCTGGTTAAGGAGACGAGAGAAATGTGAAACTGGGTTGCTGATGAATTTTTGGGTCCGGACGGAAAAAGAACAAAAAATCTTTATAAAAGATTCGTGTGGAAAATCTAGCAAAGTAGCATTCAGAAACACTAAATGCTTTGTGCAGTTTTTTTTTTAAAAAAGCCTACAATTCAAAACTAAGCTCGAATCCTTCCGTTTTAACACTCGATGTGCTAGGAGGTGATTCTGAGCCAAGCAATTATATTTTCTTAGAGTCTTCATCGTCCGCTGGCGTCTTTTGAGGCTTCGTCAAAACATCTGTTCATTCCTGCATATACTAATTCCCTTATTTTATCTCCATCGCATTTAGGGGTGGGAAATGGTTAGAAGTCCTTTTGTGTGTTAAATAACCCCGTCTTTTCCTACGGTGCCTTCTTCTATCTGTTTAGCCAAGAGCAGCCAGTGGGTGTTGCTAAATGAGAGCCCGCTGTGCTAAAATCAGTAGGGAATGTTTTTAAGGAACAAAATAGCTACTTGACTGGAAGCAATTAATACAGTTACCAGCCTTTACGTGCTTCTCCACATTCAGGAATTGCAGGACTCGCTGAGTATTTTCAACACACCCAGCGAAGCGCTCCCGCGGTCTTTCTCATGCGTCTCTCAGTGACCTTTCCGATCCCGCCTTTGAAGTCTCCGTAGGGTCGCTTGGCAAGGCGGAGATCTTGGCCTTTAAAATTTATATTCCAGTTAGCAGCGGTGAATGGGGAGAGATTTGAAACCAACGGAGGTAATGAAACTTAATCCCTAACAGCGCTTCTTTGTTAACCCATTTCAAAGAGTTGTTTTAATGCGTCTTAATTGCTCCAGGGAGATGTGGGGTTCCCCCCCCCCTCTCGAATACTTTCAAAACAGCGCTCTCGGACTTCTTGGGAGTTCTTCTCGTGCTTCAGCGCACTCCGGTCTTCAACTTTGCCATCAGCCTGACATGTGCTCATCTGCCCGATTCGATTGCACTGGGAACTCTGGGGAGGGGTGGGGTTGGGTTTTGCCCACCTCTCTCCTGTGTAATCATGTGCCTTGCATTTGTTCTACCAAGTTTTTAAATGTGCCTTATGTTGGTTAATCTTAATACTTTGGCAGGGGCGTAGAGTATTGCTAACAGTATTTCATTATGAATTGTAAGCTGCTTTTGAACACTAAACCAAAAAAAAAACAACCCCAGACTTAAACCCTGCCTCTGTTTCTCATTTGTTACACCATGTGCGGCTGTTATGAGGGAATGGAACAGAATCATAATTCCCAAATGACAAGTCCAACACAAACACACACGGGCCTTGGTGTCCTCTGTGTACCTACAGCCACACAGGTTTTGAATTCCATGTTAGCCTTTTCACTTAACGGGTAATTAAACAGTGGGTTGCACAGGAGAATGTGATGGCCATGAGCATAAATGGCTTCAAAAGGGGGTTAGGCAGATTCATGAAAGAGGAGCCCCATTGGTGGCTACTACTGTGGAAAGGAAATGGGGCCTCAATATTCAGAGGTCGCAGAGATCTGAATACCAGTGCTAGGAGGCACCAGGTAGAACAGGGGTCCTCAACCCCTTTTGAGCCTGTGGGCACCTTTGAAATTCTGATAGACTGGTGGGCACAACCACAAACCACAGGCAATGGAGCCGCTCACAACATCAGAGTTAGGTTATGCATAAGTCTAATTGTAACTCAGCATTTCAAATAGATTGGTTTAATATGAACATCCTTCCCCCCCCCTTCAGTATGCCCAGCTTACCTTTGGTCACAGAGTGAAGAGCTTTGTGCCGTGGTGGCTGCTTTGACATGTTTAAAGATCTACACAGGTGATCAGCTCTCCAGTGGCTGATCAGAAGCCATGTGGGACAAAAAACCCATCTGACCCTGCCCACTTCCTAAAATCAATGGGTGAGCAATGTTCCCTCGAAGCTGCAGAGTCTTGTGAGCAAAAATTCTGCTTTGTGAGCTACTGGCCTGAAAGTTGCGAGCTACTGCATAAATCATTGTGCTCGGGGGGCCGTTTTTCCTGAGCTACGACAAAAATGTGTGAGCTGGAGGCTAAAAGTATGTGAGCTAGCTCACGCTAACTCAGCTTAGAGGGAACACTGTTGGCGAGTGCCGAGAAAGGTATCGACTGGTGCCTTGGCACCCAAAGGCACCACATTTTGGGAGCCTTGAATCTGGATTCTGGACTAGATGGGCCATTGGTTTGATGCGGCTCTTAAGCTCACTTCTTGAGAATTAACTATCAGTGGTATCCTGAGATGATACTGGCTTTATCTGTTGGTTCCAAAGTTCTGGTTATCTTTTTCTAAAAGAGTCGATCTTTTCTTTGAAGGTAGCTTTTCCGGCCTTTGCTTTGAATTAAAGGGCACACAAAAGGATCCTCTATTAAGATGTCCTTGGTGAGCCTTCTATTTAACTTATCCTTTAACCATGCATAGTGGCTGAAGGACAAGTTGTCTTTCCCTCCCCCCCCCCCCCCTTTTCTGCACAGTGTGATGTTTGGTGATTTATCAAGGGCAGGTCCCCCTGCCGGCTTACCTGCAGCAGAAGCTGATAATCTGTTTCCTAATATAACCCACAGAGTTAAGAGGTGCTTTGAGCACCCCATCTTTTAGGATGACATAGGCAAATATGCCCTGGGTACAACATTATACCTTTTTTAGTACTTAATAACACCTTCAAAGAATTCCAAAATGCTAGTAAGACAAGATTATTAGCCTTAATTGGCTTTTCAGCACATATTTCAGCTGACAGGTATACTTTACCCAATTTTACAACTTTCCAGTCCGGGAATAGGGTGGGTTATTTAGACCCCCCCCTCCCTCACCCCCATCCGAACAATTTGTGACTGAATGTTGCCTCCCTTTTACAGGAGTTTGTTTCCTCTGTTTGATAAAACTATGTCCTCTCTGAAAACAAATGGTAGAAGTGTATCTCCGGTAATTTCTGTGATGAGGTCTGTATGCAGATAAGTAATCTCTGGTATTTTCCTAGATTATTCTCATGTTCCTTTTGTTCCTTTTTAGGGGTAATGGCCACTTCCCCACCCACTGGTTTCATCCTTGTGTTTTTCTGTGAAGCATTACTTTGTGTGCGTCTGTAGAACAAAAAAAAGCTTAATTCTGACCCTGGGTATGAGCTTTGTTGTGCATGTACATACTTCAGATACATACTTTTCCAGATACAATTTATGCACACAAAAGCTCATACCCAGGATTAAATTCAGTTGGCCTTAAAGGTCCCACAGGACTCTAAACTTCATTCAGTTGTTTCAGACCAACACCTGAATTTGTGTGTGTCTTCAGTAGATCCCCCCCTGCTGCCTGCGTTTGCTGAAGTTTGTATCCCCACCGAGCAAAAGTTCAACATCTTAAAAGGAATGGCCCCGTCTCTTGCAGTCATGCTTCACCACAGAAGCGTAGGCATCTAAAGTCCAGTACGTTTCATTTTACAAAACCTGTTCGCAGCTCCGCTGGTCCAAAAACAAACCACAATCCACATAAAACCTGCACTCTGTAACTAGCTATAACGAAACAAAAGCATGTGCCGTGTTATTTTAGCTTGAGTAATGTCAGTAAAATTGCTCAATTCGGGTCCAATTTCCACCCCTTAGCCACCAACAAGGTTTTGTGGGCAGAAGCTTTCAAGAGTCAAAGTTCCCTTTGTCAGAAACGTGTGCGGTTTGCTGTTTTCCTGGGGGGGAATGGGGTCAACAATTTTTAACTTGCAAAAAAATTCTGGGCACCAGTTAAAGGTGACTTTTAGTTGGGCCCTAAACCCATAGGTCCAGTGGCACCTTCAAGACCTATTCCAATGTATTATTCCAAATAAAAAAATAAAGAGGATATATAGCCGTATGCCTGATAGCGATCACAAAAAGGACTGTCTGAGTAGAGTTGTGTTCCATTGTGCCTAGGCACAAATGCCCCAAGAGGCATACACACAAGCCTTGCTTGGTCGTGTGTGATACGGCAGTGCTCTGTTCTCTGCCATCGGAGTGCCTCTTCTGTGCTTCTCTTTGCTGTGTGTAGGCCTCTCAAGTGTGTGGAAGAAAGAAGCTCAGGTGTTCCAAGGCTGCTGTACTGAAACACCGAATTTGGAGCCAGGCATTAAATCGAGCAATTCAGTAGCTTTTGTGGGCGGCTGAAGAAGCAAGAAGAGCTGCTGAACATCTGCTTACCCTGAGTTAAATATTTTAGTAGATGGTCTGACTCGAGGCCCCTGAAGGGAACGGATCACGTTTCCTAACAATAAAGGAGCCCTCTGGGGGGACCTTCCTTGGCCTGGTTGGCTCCTGTAAACTGAGGCAAAAGGCAGTCTGAGTTCAGTCCCCAATAGGTGGTCAGGAATGAGGCTCATTTTAAAAGCAATGACAAGAAAATATATGGAGCAGTGGTCCATCACAGTACAGCTGGAACTCTGTCTGGGGCAGTGATACTCTGTATTGTTAGTGCTTGGAGGGGGCAATGGTGGGAGGGCTTCTAGCGTCCTGGCCCAACTGATGGACCTCCTGATGGCACCTGGTTTTTTTGGCCACTCTGACACAGTGTTAGGCTGGATGGGCCACTAGCCTGATCCAACATGGCCTCATTTATGTTCTTACGATTTGTCCTATCTCACATTCCAGTGCCTCAGATTTGAGGCTGATCGAAGAAGATTTTTGAGAGCCATAGTATCTTGTTTCCTAAAAAGGTTAGACCAGAATAAATGACTATTGCTACTGTCAGTTAAGGATATATTTATTACTTTCCAAATGGCAAGGTTTATTGGCGCCGTAATAAAGATAAAAAGATGATGAACCGATGTGCTGATGTAAGCACGGTTGACAGCGGGCCAACTGAATGCAAAGTTACCTCAGTTTTATTATCTGTTCGCCTCACACATCCCACACCTGATTCCACCTGACCTTTTCTCCTCCAAGTTAAATAAAACATTTTGGGGTTTTTGATATTTCAAAAGCCTCTTGTGTACCATTTCAAAAATAGAATATAAGAAGGTGAGATTTATATAAAATAAAGCAACAGCCTTAGAAAGCAAATAAGAAGAAAACAGATAAAAGGGCTGCTCAGCAAGAAAGAAGGAAAAATCCTGCCTGTGAGGGAAGAGGGCGAGGTAGCAATCTGGATTGTAATAAGGTGACTTTTGATGATGATGATGATATTGGATTTATATCCCGCCCTCCACTCCGAAGAGTCTCAGAGCGGCCTACAATCTCCTTTCCCTTCCTCCCCCACAACAGACACCCTGTGAGGTGAGTGGGGCTGAGAGGGCTCTCACAGCAGCTGCCCTTCCAAGGACAGTGTCTCAGAACGGCTCACAATCTCCTTTACCTTCCTCCCCCACAACAAACACCCTGTGAGGTGGGTGGGGCTGGAAAGGGCTCTCCCAGCAGCTGCCCTTTCAAGGACAACTTCTGCCAGAGCTATGGCTGACCCAAGGCCATTCCAGCAGGTGCAAGTGGAGGAGTGGGGAATCAAACCCGGTTCTCCCAGATAAGAGTCCACACACTTACAATAACTGACTTATTGTAATAAGAGCCAGTTTGGTGTAGTGGTCAAGTGCATAGACTTATCTGGGAGATCCGGGTTTGATTCCCCACTTGCAGCTGCTGGAATGGCCTTGGATCAGCCATAGCGCTCTCAAGAGTTGTCCTTGAAAGGGCTCTCTCAGCCCCACCTACCTCACAGGGTGTCTGTTGGCAGGGGGAGAAAGGTAAAGGAGATTGTAAGCCGCTCTGAGAGTGCAGGGCAGGATATAAATCCAATATCATCATCACCTTCTTTATTTGGAGATGTTTTAAAACTGATCATTTATGTATCTTAATGCCAAAAAAAAGTTTAATGGAATTATTATTGCAAAGCCTTGTTTGCTGATGCAATAAAGACTGCCGGGGACCCTATTTAATCTGGATAAAACAGACGCCGCTGGGCACATGGTTATGCCCTCCATTAGAGTTTGTAATTTGGGTATGCTGCTGGATCCAGAATGGCTTTTACACAAGAGGCTTTTGAAATATCAAAAAACCCCAAAATGTTTTATTTAACCTGGAGGAGAAAAGGTCAGGTGGAATCAGGTGTGGGATGTGTGAGGCGAACAGATAATAAAACTGAGGTAACTTTGCATTCAGTTGGCCCGCTGCCAACCGTGCTTACATCAGCACACCGGATCATCATCTTTTTATCTTTATTACGGCGCCAACAAACCTTGCCATTTGGAAAGTAATAAATATATCCTTAACCAACAGCCCCAATTTAGACTAGTGCTCAAGTCTAGCATCCTCCTTCCTGAAGGAAGTGATAGACTACTGCAGAGTGCACTACGTGGGGCTAACTGGGAGACGTTTTCAGAGGCCAATGTGGCTTAGACTGTGGCCACATTGTTGGTTCATTTTTATCCTGCCCTTCCTCCCAACAACTGCTGGGTGTCCCTAAGGTTCCTCTGCAAAAATTCCCACTGGGCCCTTCTTTGGATAATTCCTCCAGCCTCCCAGGAGAACAGGGATAGGGCCTGAAAAACTGAGTTGTTCCACTGGGTGTCTGGCCCTACGGTTGATGACAGTACCAGGCCCGAGCTGATGGGCTACAGTCTGGCCCCTCTTGCCTTCTCGTCTCCCCATGCTTCCCCTCTCCCCCCTTATTTGTTTTGCGTATTATCCCCATATGCATCACCTCTCAGTTGGCACCCCTTCCTGGATCCGCACTGCAGGAGAATGGATCAGGGGTGGCCAAACAGTGTATCGGGAGCCACATGTGGCTTTTTCACACATATTGAGTGGCTCTTGAAGCCCCCATCACCCTGTTGGCCAGCTTGGAGAAGGCATTTGTCTCTTTAAATCACTTCACCAAGCCAAGCCAGCTGGCAGCTTGGAGAATGCATTTAAAGTTGCTTGCTTTCCATCTCTCCCTCCCCTATGTATTTGCTTTCTTGCCGCCTTTCCTTCCTGTCTTACGCTCTCAAGCACTGAAGTTCATATCTTGTGGCTCTCAAATATCTGACGTTTATTCTGTGTGGCTCTTATGTTAAGCAAACTTGGCCACCCCTGGCTTGGACCATCTTGATTTTTCTTACAGAAATTGCCATACTGATTTTACTGCTGTGGTGGTTTTTGAGTAATTATATGTTATATTTAGAAAGCTTTTTAATTGTATATTAATATATTTATAAGAAGGCATCCGCTCAGAGCCAGCTTTGGGGCTACGAATTGAGTAAAACAAAACACCCGCAGGATACTTGATTGAAACACACAACAGTGCTACTACTTTGCAAAAAGCCTTACCTAAGTCTGCGGGGAATTCATGGAGACTTGGGGTCATCTCATACCCCTAGACCTTCCCCGGTGCCCCTACTTCCAGCTACAAATACAAGTTGATGGGGTGTGAACTGGCAGAGACTGACCAAGAGAGAGATCTCGGGGTCATGGTAGATAACTCACTGAAAATGTCAAGACAGTGTGCATTTGCAATAAAAAAGGCCAACGCCATGCTGGGAATTATTAGGAAGGGAATTGAAAACAAATCAGCCAGTATCATAATGCCCCTGTATAAATCGATGGTGCGGTCTCATTTGGAGTACTGTGTGCAGTTCTGGTCGCCGCACCTCAAAAAGGATATTATAGCATTGGAGAAAGTCCAGAGAAGGGCAACTAGAATGATTAAAGGGCTGGAGCACTTTCCCTATGAAGAAAGGTTGAAACGCTTGGGACTCTTTAGCTTGGAGAAACGTCGACTGCGGGGTGACATGATAGAGGTTTACAAGATAATGCATAGGATGGAAAAAGTAGAGAAAGAAGTACTTTTCTCCCTTTCTCACAATACAAGAACTCGTGGGCATTCGATGAAATTGCTGAGCAGCCAGGTTAAAACGGATAAAAGGAAGTACTTCTTCACCCAAAGGGTGATTAACATGTGGAATTCACTGCCACAGGAGGTGGTGGCGGCCACAAGCATAGCCACCTTCAAGAGGGGTTTAGATAAAAATATGGAGTAGAGGTCCATCAGTGGCTATTAGCCACAGTGTGTGTGTGTGTGTGTATATATATATATAAAAAAAATTTTGCCACTGTGTGACACAGAGTGTTGGACTGGATGGGCCATTGGCCTGATCTAACATGGCTTCTCTTATGTGACACAGAGTGTTGGACTGGATGAGCCATTGGCCTGATCTAACATGGCTTCTCTTATGTTCTTATGTGACACAGAGTGTTGGACTGGATGGGCCATTGGCCTGATCTAACATGGCTTCTCTTATGTGACACAGAGTGTTGGACTGGATGGGCCATTGGCCTGATCTAACATGGCTTCTCTTATGTTCTTACTCAGCGAGGTAAAGTTGGTTCTTCTTTTCTCAGGGCTGCTTTGAGCAGGAATGCACAGAAATGCAGTTCCAGCTGGATTGGTGTCAGAGGGTGTGGCCTAATATGCAAATGAGTCCCTGCTGGGCTTTTTCTACCAAAAAAGCCCTGCCCTTTTGTTTTATCCTCATAAGGACGCTGTGAGTTTGGTTAGGCTAAGGGAGTGCATTATTCCCATTTGGAAGCACTTGACTCCCAGCTGGTTTCCAAATGCCCACCAACACTTTTCCTGGCATCTGTCAAGTGTTTTTAGAAAGTGGGCAGGGCCAGATAGGGCTTTTGCCTGGCAAGGCTTCTAATTGGCCACTGGAGATTTGATTGGCTGCACAGATTTTTAAAAACATGGCTTTGGCAGCAACTGCCATCACAGCACTGTGTGCCTGAAGACAAGCTGTGACAGCCATTTTGTGGCTGGCTCTGCCTCCTGTGGCAGCCATTTTGTGATTGCACCCATCATGCTCTGCCAGAATTCCGATGGTGCCCACATGCTCAAAAAGGTGGGGACCAGTGTTCTCTAAACTGAGTTAGTATGACCTAGCTCACAGTTTTTTAGCTTCCAGCTCACACATTTTTGTCTTCGCTCAGGAGGGCTGGCGCCAGAGCAAACTAATTTATGTAGTAGCTCACAACTTTAATGCCAGTAGCTCACGAAGTAGAATTTTTTGCTCACAAGACTCCATAGCTTAGAGGGAGTATTGGTGGAGACCCCTATCTTAAAAGGTCAGGGACCAACAGTGGCTCAGAGACACCTTTGTCTTGGGTCAGCATCAACGTTCCCTTTAAGCTGCGGAGTCTTGTGAGCAAAAATTCTACTTTGTGAGTCATCGGCATTACAGTTGTGAGCTACTGGCGTTAAAGTTGTGAGGTACTGTATACATTAGTGTGCTCTGGGGTCATCGTTCCTGAGCGAAGACAAAAATGTGTGAGCTGGAGGCTAAAAAATCTGTGAGCTAGCTAGCTCACACTAACTCAGCTTAGAGGGGACTAGGGTTGCCAAGTCCAATTCAAGAAATATCTGGGGACTTTGGGGGTGGAGCCAGGAGACTTTGGGGGTGGAGCCAAGATCAAGGCTGTGACAAGCATAATTGAGCTCTAAGGGAGTTCTGGCCATCTCATTTAAAGGGACAGCACACCTTTTCAATTCCTTCCTTCCATAGGAAATAACGAAGGATAAGGGCACCTTCTTTTGGGGTTCATAGAATTGGACCCCCTGGTCCAATCTTTTTGAAACTTGGGGGGTATTTTGGGGAGAGGTACTAGATGCTATACTGAAAATTTGGTGCCTCTACCCCAAAAAACAGCCCCCCCAGATACCCGCGGATCAATTCTCCATGATTTTCTATGGGAATAAATCTCCACAAGGAATAATAGAGTTCCCAGCAGACATTTCCCTCCCTTCCCCCGCTTTCTGATGACCCTGAAGCGGGGGGAGGGTCTCCAAACCGGGGGATCCCCTGCCCCCACCTGGGGATTGGCAACCCTAAAGGGGACACTGGTCAGCATGTGCTGTGTTTCCCTGACAGAGATGGCCAGTGGCTACACAAGACAAGGCCAGGCAAGTTGTGCGGTGCCGCGTTGAAGGGAAGTGTCAAGCGCTGATATTTCTCGATAACCAAGTCCTTTGTTTTGAATCAAAAGTAGGTTTATTGTTAGAAACTCAGGAGCTGTACCAAGGACACAAGCCTTGGGAGTAATGGGGTACAAACAATTGCACGGTTGCTATATAGGACATCATTACACTACAGACGCACACTTTAGTCACGGGTTCAAAGGTTACTAAGCAACTATCTGTTTTATTACTAAGGGATTTTAGGCTATTGGAAACATCAAACCTTCTCACACTTCTTTGGGGAGAGTTAAGGACTGTCTGTGTGAAACCGTGACGTGAAGGTACTTACGGCCAGTCTGTAACATAAACATCTCAGGGCCAGATGGTTTACTACTTGCCTGCCGGCTGTAAATAAGGGCGGAGAGATGGGGAGCTGATGACCTGCTCTCTACATAGACAAACGCAGTCCAGAAATGAGCGCACTTGACAGAAAGGCAGATGACCTCTCTGCTGGCACCCCTTCCTCGACCTGCACGTCAGGGGCTTGGCTTGGACCCAGCGGGCAGGGGTGCAGGCCTGTGAGGCGGCAGGGGGACAAAATACTTGAAACTGGCCCTTGGCACAGTGCCCTTGAGTAGTTATCTCGAGGCTGCAGAATTCTCTCCCAAGGACGGCTTGCCAAGTTCTGCCCTGCCTTCACGTCAGGTCCAAACTGCTGAGTTTCAAGGTGTGTGAAGCCATCACGAATACCTCCTTTTCTCTTGACCGTGAGATATACTGGATGGAACGTTGCCAACCACTAGGCAGAGTCTGGCAATCTTTTGGAATTGCAACGTTTGAGTCCAGGGACACCTTTAGGACCTAGACCAGGGGTGATCAAACTACGACCAGGGGTGGTCGAACTACCACACATCCTATGTGGCTCTTGAAGCCCCCAACACCCCACTAGCTGGCTTGCAGAAGGCGTTTCTATCTTTAAATCACTTCTCCAAGCTTGGAGAATGCATTTAAAGTTAAATTTGCTTTATTTCCACCTCTCCCCCCATCTATTTGCCTGTCTTCCTTCCCTCCCTCCTTCCTGTCTTGTGGCTCTCAAACATCTGACATTGAATTCTGAGTACATAAGCATCTGTGTGCGCACTTCTTCAAATAAGTATGCGTACACATGAAAGCTTATACCCAGAATTCAACTTTGTTGGTCTTCAAGGTCAAAACTTTGTTCAATTGTTAGGGTTTGTAGAATCTTTCGGGCTCAAGTGCCGTGTTCTACTGGAGAAAGTTTTTCTTCCAGACGTTTCGTTCTCAGCTGCGGAGAACATCCTCAGTGGCGTTGCAGCCGGAGCAGGCGCTCTGACCTTCTTGGCTGCTGTGCGTTGAGTGGGGCCAGGGCTGCTGGAGAGCTGCTATTTCTAGGCTGCAGGGGGTGTGATGAAAGGGCAATTGGTTTGTGGATGTGCCCATTGTTTGGTGGGGCTTCCCGGAAGGGTAGTGATAAGGAAACTGGCTGTTGAATGTGACCATTGTTCTGTGTTAATTGCTGGGAGGGTTGGAAGGGGTTTGAAGAGAACGAAAACGTCTGGAAGAAAGCTGAGAACGAAACGTCTGGAAGAAAAACTTTCTCCAGTAGAACACGGCACTTGAGCCCGAAAGATTCTGCAAACCCTAATGATGTTACCAGCCGTGAAAACCTGAAATCTTTGTTCAATTGCTTCAGATCAACATGGCTACCCATCTGAATCTATTCTGGAATGACAATTCATCTGCAGACTAGAGATCAGTTCTAGAAGAAATGGCAGTTCTGGTGAATAGGCTGTATGCCACGATACCAGGGGCGGCCAAACTTGCTTAACATAAGAGTCGCATAGAATAAACATCAGCTATTTGAGAGCCACAAGACATGAACATCTGAGTATTTGATCAAATACTCAGATCAAAGGTTTGCTCAGTTTGTTAATTTTACTATTCTGTCACTGTACCATTTTACATTCTAAACCACTGCTTACCAGATAATTTTACTTCACTGTCATTGGTTCTTAAATCTGCCCCATGTTGCATTCTGGGCCACTGCCCACCAGCTATGTATGGCTCTGCTCAGCTATGTATGGCTTTGCTCACTGTGCCGGATTCCTCGTCTGATGAAGTGTGCTGAAGAGCACACGAAAGTTTACGTTCTAAATAAAAATGGGTTGGTCTTAAAGGTGAAACTTGACTCCTGCTTTGTTCAGATATTTGAGAGCCGCAGGAAGGGAGGGAGGAAGGAAATGGATGGGGGAGGGAAGGAGGGGTGGAAAGAAAGCAACTTTAAATGCATTCCTCAAGCTGCTGGCTGGCTTGGAGAGCCACTCAATATGCACGAAAGAGCCACAGGCGGCTCCTAAGCCAGTTTGGCCACCCCTACGCTATACCACGCATCGGGTCCCTTCCCAGGCTCTGCTCCAAAGTTTCCCGAAATCCCCAACCGGGAGTTGGCAACCTCGCGCTTTGCCGGATTTCTTAAGAACAGGCCGTTTCCAGGCGCGCATTGCTTTCGAGCTGGCCCTTCGCGGCCGGTTGGGGGTCAAAAAAGGGGGAGGGCAGCAGGAATATTTGGAAAGTCCGAAGGCTATCTTGGTAGCGTTGCCAAGTCCAATTCAAGAAACATCTGGGGACGTTGGGGGTGGAGCCAAGATCAAGGCTGTGGCAAGCATAATTGAACTCCAAAGAGAGTTCTGGCCATCACATTTAAAGGGACGGCACACCTTTTCAATTCCTTCCTTCCATAGGAAATAATGAAGGATAGGGGCACCTTCTTTTGGGGCTCATAGAATTGGACCCCCTGGTCCAATCTTTTTGAAACTTGGGGGGTATTTTGAGGAGAGGCACCAGATGCTGTACTGAAAATTTGGTGCCTCTACCCCAATAAACAGCCCCCCCCCCAGAGCCCCAGATACCCGCATATCAATTCTCCATGATTTTCTATGGGAATAAATCTCCATAGGGAATAACAGAGTTCCCAGCAGACATTTCCCTCCCCTCCCCCCGCTTTCTGACGACCCTGAAGCGGGGGGGGGGGGGGGCTCCAAACCGGGGGATCCCCTGCCCCCACCTGGGGATTGGCAACCCTACTGGGGGGGCTACCCCCGGCGCCCCTCCAGCAGGCGCCTCCTTTCCTTTCCTTTCCACCGGGCGGCGCTTGGCCGGTCTGGCCCTCCCTTCCCAGGAGCCGGCGGGTGGGCAACGGCCCAAGAAGAGAGGTCTTCCCGAGAGGAAGGGCGGCTTTCCCAGCGGGGCGACTCGCCTCCAGCCCTCCCCGTCCAAGAGCAAAGGAGCGGCGGCGGCTGCAGGCTGCGCGCTCGGCCAGCCGGGCTTGGGTTTCTCCGGGGCTTCTTGCTCCGAGCGGGCTTTCTTCTTTTGCTGCTTGGTCGCCGCTCGCCTGCCGGGTAAGAGGCTTGCACGTGGCCGAGATCCCCGGAGAGGAGGCGGCTGGGAGGGGAGAGGATCACCGCCTTCAAGTCCTTGAAGGGCTGTCCTAGAGAGGATGGGGTGGGATTGTTTTCTGTGGCTCCGGAAGGCAGGACCAGAACCAGTGGGTTGCAATTAAATCAAAAGTTTCCAGCTCAACATTAGGAAGGATTTCCTGACAGTTAAGAGCGGTTCCTCAGTGGAACGGGCTTCCTCGGGAGGTGGTGGGCTCTCCTTCCTTGGAGGTTTTTCAACAGAGGCTACAGGGCCATCTGACAGCAATGGAGATCCTGTAAATTTAGTGGGAGGTGTTTGTGGGTTTCCTGCATTGTGCAGGGGGTTGGACTAGATGACCCTGGAGGTCCCTTCCAACTCTATGATTCTGATTCCTCAGTGGAAGGGGCTTCCTCGGGAGGCGGTGGGCTCTCCTTCCTTGGAGGTTTTTAAACAGAGGCTAGATGGGCCATCTGACAGCAATGAAGATCCTGTGAATTTAGGGGGAGGTGTTTGTGGGTTTCCTGCATTGTGCAGGGGGTTGGACTAGATGACCCTGGAGGTCCCTTCCAACTCTATGATTCTGATTCCTCAGTGGAAGGGGCTTCCTCGGGAGGCGGTGGGCTCTCCTTCCTTGGAGGTTTTTAAACAGAGGCTAGATGGGCCATCTGACAGCAATGAAGATCCTGTGAATTTAGGGGGAGGTGTTTGTGGGTTTCCTGCATTGTGCAGGGGGTTGGACTAGATGACCCTGGAGGTCCCTTCCAACTCTATGATTCTGATTCCTCAGTGGAAGGGGCTTCCTCGGGAGGCGGTGGGCTCTCCTTCCTTGGAGGTTTTTAAACAGAGGCTAGATGGCCATCTGACAGCAATGAAGATCCTGTGAATTTAGGGCGAGGTGTTTGTGGGTTTCCTGCATTGTGCAGGGGGCTGGACTAGATGACCGTAGAGGTCCCAACACTAATTCTGATTCCTCAGTGGAACAGGCTTCCTCCGGAGGCGGTGGGCTCTCCTTCCTTGGACGTTTTTCAACAGAGGCTAGGTGGCAGCAATGAAGATCCTGTGAATTTAGGGGGAAGGGTTTGTGAGTTTCCTGCATTGTGCCGGGGGTTGGACTAGAGGACCCTGGAGCTCCCTTCCAACGCTATGATTCTAAGATCCCTCCTTCCACAGTCTTGTCCTCATCAGGTTGCCAGTCTCCAAATGGGGACAGGGGATCCCTCGGTTTGGAGGCCCTCCTCCCGCTTCAGGGCCATCAGAAAGCGGGGAGGGAGGGAAATGGCCGCTGGGCACTTTATTCCCTATGGAGACCGATTCCCATAGGGTATAATGGAGAACTGATCTGCAGGCATCAGGGGCTCTGGGTGGGGTGGGGGCTGTTGCTTTGAGATGAGGCCCCAAATTTGCAGCATAGCATCCGATGCCGCTCCTCGAAAGACCCTCCAAGTTTCAAAAGGATTGGACCAGGGGGTCCAGTTCTATGAGCCCCCATAGAAGGTGGCCCTGTCCTTCATTATTTCTGATGGAGGGATGGAGGGAAGGCATTGAAAAGGTGTGCGGTCCCTTTTAATGTGATGGCCAGAACTCCCTTTGGAGTTCAATGATGCTTGTTGCAACCTCGCTCCTGGCTCCGCCCCCAGAGTCTCCCGGCTCCACCCCCAAAGTCTCCTGGCTCCACCCCCAAAGCCCCCAGATATTTCTTGAATTGGACTTGGCAACCCTATCTCACCTTCTGCCTCCCCCGAAAGGGGAGGCGGTTCAGGGGGTTTGGCCCGGCCGAGCCAGCGACCCCAGCTTGCTCCAGCCCCACTCCCTGCAAAGGGGAAGGCCGTGGATGACCCCTACCCCAACTAGACGCCCCCTTCCCCAGGCTTTGGGGGACTCCTCGGCTGCAGACCCGCCCCAAGACGGAGGGCTCAGACATGCTGCCTTTCCCCGAAGCCAGTTCACCTTGACTCCCACCCAGGCCTGTGAGGCTATGCCGCGGGAGGGCCGGTGGGGTTTCTCTCCGACTACCTTTCTCTTGCCTGCTCCTATATCCTCACTGGCGGTAGAGATGCTCCCTCTAACCAGGGATGGCTAAACTGTGGCTCAGGAGTCGGGATCCAAATGGGGCTCTTTCACACATATTGTGGGCTCGTGAAGACCCCGCCGCCCCGTTGGCTGACTTGGAGAAGGCCATTAAATCACTTCTCCAAGCCAAGCCAGCCAGAATCTGGGAGAATGTGTTTAAAGTTAAAGTTGCTTTTTTCAACCCTCCCTTCCCTCCTTCTTGTGGCTCTCAAACATCTAACAATTCATGTCTTGCGGCCTGACATTTATTCGACGTGGCTCTTATGTCGAGTAAGTCTGGCCACCGTGCTCTAAGCTGTGGAGTCTTTTGAGCAAAAAGTCTACTCCACGAGTTACTGGCTTTAAAGTTGTGAGCTACCGCAGAGGCGGCCAACGGTAGCTCTCCGGATGTTTTTTTGCCTACAGCTCCCATCAACACCAGCCAGCGTGGCCAATGGCCGAGGCTGATGGGAGTTGTAGGCAAAAAAACATCTGGAGAGCTACCGTTGGCCACCCCTGAGCTCCTGCATCAATTAGCTTGCTCTGGGGCCATTTTTCCGGAGCGAAGACCAAAAGGTGTGAGTTGGAGGCGAAAAAAAACGGTGAGCTAGCTCACACTAACTCAGCGTAGAGGAAAGACTGAGGGACCCCTCCCCTCTTCCTTTTTCCATCTGTGAGAAAGCTGGTTGGATCCTCTCTGGTGATTCCAGCTTCTCTTGCTGTGAGGAACCCCGCCCCCCCCCCCACCCCCCAGCACTGGGGAACTGGCACACTCCCTCCACCCCAGAGTAATCCCCTGAACTGGGCTCAAGAGGGGCAGTCTGGCTTAAGATCATTCAATAAGGCTTTTTGTGAATAGGCAGGGATTTGAATCCGGATCTTCACAGGCTGAGTGAGATACTGAGATTAGGTACCCCGCACTCTGCCTACTTCTGGCTCTACTTTTTGCCCATGTAACAGGTTGCCTTTTAGGGCTGAACTCAGAACAGATGGCTGAGGTCTTCATTAGGGTCTGCCCTACCTCACAGGGTTGTTGTGAAGCCAGTTTGGGAGAGGAGGAAGCAGGTCGCCTTAACTGGAGAAGAATACAGACGCCTTGCTGCTGTTTAAACCTTCTCTAGCGGAAGGACAACCGAGAGAGGTCTGGTGCCCTGAGGGGAGGGGGGAGTGTGGCTGGCCGCCCCTCAGCTGCACCCCCCCCAAGGGGGCCCTTTCAGTCTTGTGGCTGCGGAGGAAGGAACTTTCTGCTCGAAACTCTTTAATTTCTGAATTGAGGGGCATTGTGTGTGTACAGCCGCCGCACACACATGATCCCTTAATAGGGATTACTTGCAAGCCCCTAATTGGGACGCTCCTGTTTTTGCTGCTTGCATTTGTGCATTTCTTGCCCGGTATGCTCATTGGAAAGGTCAGGGCTGTATTAGTGATTTTGGGACTGGAGATGGGACGCAAGTGACGTGAACCGATTTCCTGGCTGACAGAGTCCCACGTGCATTTGAAGAACTGGGGAGTCGCCCACAGATAGAGAATTCCTCCTAGAGGATTCCGGTGTTTTGTACCGTTTTGAACTATTTCCCACTTTGATGCTGGTCTGGACCAAACAAATTTGCAAATTTTAATTTTCGCCGGTGGGATTTATTTCCAAGAAAGTATGCAATGGATTGCAAACTTTGGCTTTTGGCTCGTACAGGAACAGCATCTTTCTTTTGGAAACGGCAAAACCAGTAACAGAAACTTGGGAAGGGGACGTCTGTCAGGAATAGTCTGAATCTCTATCTCAACTTCCTTCCAAGGAAATTGGGGTAGTGAATATGGCTTCAGCCTCATCCGTTTAATGGTAGTGTTACGCTGAGTGATACTCATTGGCTCATGAACAGCCAATGAGCTTTGTGAACGAGACAAAAATGTGTGAGCTGGAGACTAAAAATCTGTGAGCTAGCTCATACTAACTCAGCTTGGAGGGAGTACTGCTTGCATGGTAGGGAAACCTCAAAGGCCTGAGGAGGACGTGCCTTTTTCCTGTATCCCCCTCCCTGCACTGTTTCCTCTTTCCCTCCTCCTGTTAACCCCCATATCCTCTCCCCTTCCTCTGCCTCATTCCCTCCTTCTCAGCTATTCATCAGCCTACCTTGTCTTTGCCTCCCACCTTTGGCTATAGTAATGATGTACTGCCTTCATGCATGCCCCCGCTTTTTCTCCCCAATGATTATTCCCCTCTCCTCCTTTTTATCTTCACAACAACCCTGTGGAGTGGGTTAAGCTGAAAGTATGTGACTGGTTCCAGATCACCCCGTGAGCTTCCACAGCCAAATGGGGATTCAAATGTGGGTCTCACAAGTGTTACTCTGGCTTTCACAGGGTGGTGGATGTCCAACAGTAGCAACCAGCCAGTTGAGTCATGCTAGCTGGGGGGGTATCATGGCACCCAGTGGTTGTTAACATAAGAATATAAGAGAAGCCATGTTGGATCAGGCCAATGGCCCATCCAGTCCAACACTCTGTGTCACATAAGAACGTAAGAGAAGCCATGTTGGATCAGGCCAATGGCCCATCCAGTCCAACACTCTGTGTCACATAAGAACATAAGAGAAGCCCTGTTGGATCAGGCCAGTGGCCCATCCAGCCCAACACTCTGTGTAACACTGTGGCCAATACACACACACACTGTGGCTAATAGCCACTGATGGACCTCTGCACCATATTTTTATCTAATCCCTTCTTGAAGCTGGCTATGCTTGTGGCCGCCGCTACCTCCTGTGGCAGTGAATTCCACATGTTAATCACCCTTTGGGTGAAGAAGGACTTCCTTTTATCTGTTTTAACCTGACTGCTCAGCAATTTCATCAAATGCCCACGAATTCTTGTATTGTGAGAAAGGAAGAAAAGTACTTCTTTCTCTACTTTCTCCATCCCATGCATAATCTTATAAACCTCTATCATGTCACCCTGCAGTCGACGTTTCTCCAAGCTAAAGAGCCCCAAGTGTTTTATCCTTTCTTCATAGGGAAAGTGTTCCAACCCTTTAATCATTCTAGTTGCCCTTTTCTGGACTTTCTCCAATGCTATAATATCCTTTTTGAGGTGTGGTGACCAGAATTGTACACAGTATTCCAAATGAGACCACACCATCGATTTATACAGGGGCATTATGATACTGGCTGATTTGTTTTCAGTTCCCTTCCTAATAATTCCCAGCATGGCGTTGGCCTTTTTTATTGCAATCGCACACTGTCTTGACATTTTCAGTGAGTTATCTACCACGACCCCAAGATCTCTCTCTTGGTCAGCCTCTGCCTGTTCACACCCCATCAACTTGTATTTGTAGCTGGGATTCTTGGCCCCAGTGTGCATTACTTTGCACTTGGCCACATTGAACCTCATCTGCCATGTTGACGCCCACTCACCCAGCCTCAACAGATCCCTTTAGAGTGCCTCACAATCCTCTCTGGTTCTCACCACTCTGAACAATTTAGTGTCATCTGCATACT
The DNA here is from genome assembly GCF_032191835.1 of Heteronotia binoei. Lineage (NCBI taxonomy): Eukaryota > Metazoa > Chordata > Lepidosauria > Squamata > Gekkonidae > Heteronotia > Heteronotia binoei. The sequence goes on along the minus strand of NC_083226.1, from coordinate 12,835,246 downwards.
TGGCCACTTCACTGCTTACTCCCAACTCCAAATCATTTATGAACAAGTTAAAGAGCATGGGATCCAGTACTGAGCCCTGCGGCAACCCACTGCTTACTGTCTTCCACTGCGAAGACTGCCCATTTATACTCACTCTCTGCTTCCTATTAATTAGCCAGTTTTTGATCCACAAGAGGACCTGTCCTGTTGTCAGCTGACTAGGGTTGTCAACTTCCACCTGGAGATACAACTGATCTCCAGACCACAGAGATCTTTCCCCTTGGAGGAAATGGCAGCTTTGAACATATGAACATATGAAGCTGCCTTATACTGAATCAGACCCTTGGTCCATCAAAGTCAGTATCAAAGTCAGTATTGTCTACTCAGACTGGCAGCGGCTCTCCAGGGTCTAAAGCTGAGGCTTTTCACACCTATTTGCTTGGACCCTTTTTAGTTGGAGATGCCGGGGATTGAACCTGGGACCTTCTGCTTCCCAAGCAGATGCTCTACCACTGAGCCACCGTCCCTTTGGATGGTGGACTCCATGACGTTCTACCTGGCTGAGGTTCCTCCTCTTTTCCCATCTTGTCCTCCCTAAACTCCACCTCAAATCTGAAGGAATTTCCCAACCTGACAGCCCTGACTTCAGGCCCAGCCTGAGTCCTCTCTCAAAGGCGAAAACAGCCCTGGAAAACCTCAAGCCTGGAATGCTGTAGTTGCCTAGCAACAGCCACTGAAGGAATCCATTTCTTAAAGCGACAGGTGCTCTTTTTATTATTTGGTGGGGTTTTCAAACCCCTTCCGTTTATTTTTTTTTTAAATATCACATTTTTCTGCAAATCTAGGGTGTCTGGGGGACTTCCCGTGGCGCAGAGCGTTAAAGCTGCAGTACTGCTGTCCTAAGCTCTGCTCACGATCTGGGTTCGATCCCAGTGAAAGCTGGGTTTTCAGGTAGCCGGCTCCAGGTTGACTCAGCCTTCTATCCTTCCGAGGTTGGTAAAATCAGTACCCAGCTTGCGGGGGGGGGGGGGAGTGTAGATGACTGGGGGAGGCAATGGCAAACCACCCCGTAAAAAGTCTGCCGTGAAAACGTTGTGAAAGCTACGTCACCCCAGAGTCGGAAACGACTGGTGCTTGCACAGGGGACCTTTCCTTTCCTAGAAAGCTCTGCCTTCCCTATTAACAGCTCCAGTCACCGGATGTAAGTATCCTTAGATTTGGCCAACTCAGCTATTAGAATATTCAAGTGGAGACCTGCAATATTCATGAGGGGGGATTCGTTCCCTCATTACTGCTGATGGTCTCATTAGGGCTGTGGGTTGCCTGCGCCACTCATTCCCTGTAATCGGCTGACTCTTGTGTTTTCTTGCTTCTTTCTAGAACAGGAGGATGGAGCGAGCCCAGGAGCTGAATGGCTGCCTGTAGGCAATTAAGAGTCTCTTCTTCATCATCCGGAGCCATGTGCCTCAAGCGGTAAGGATGAGATTACAGCCGTGTCAGTTGCTCCTGGGTCTGCCTTGATGTGCAAAATAGAGAGCAGCCAAAGTTCCATCCAGCCCATTAGCATATCTTAGAATTGCATTCGGCCTCTTTACAGAAATTTGGGGCACTCCTAGGAAGTCGTGTGTTATGATGATGATGATATTGGACTTATATCCCGCCCTATACTCTGAGTCTCAGAGCGGTCACAATCTCCTTTACCTCCCCCACCCCCACAACAGACACCCTGTGAGGTGGGGGGGGGGCTGAGAGAGCTCTTACAGCAGCTGCCCTTTCAAGGACAACTCCTACGAAAGCTACGGCTGACCCAAGGCCATTCCAGCAGGTGCAAGTGGAGGAGTGGAGAATCAAATCTAGTTCTCCCAGATGCTGGAGAGCCAGTTTGGTGTAGTGGTTAAGTGTGTGGATTCTTATCTGGGAGAACTGGGTTTGATTCCCCACTCCTCCACTTGCACCTGCTAGCATGGCCTTGGGTCAGCCATAGCTCTGGCAGAGGTTGTCCTTGAAAGGGCAGCTGCTGTGAGAGCTCTCTCCAGCCCCACCCACCTCACAGGGTGTCTGTTGTGGGGTAGGAAGGGAAAGGAGATTGTAGGCCGTTCTGAGACTCTGTCCTTGAAAGAGCAGCTGCTATGAGAGCCCTCTCAGCCCCACCCACCTCACAGGGTGTCTGTTGTGGGGGAGGAAGATAAAGGAGATTATGAGCCGCTCTGAGACTCTTCGGAGTGGAGGGCGGGATATAAATCCAATATCTTCTTCTTAAGTACCTGAGAATTTGTTCTACGTCGTCAGAGAAATTTAGTTCATCATTAAAATACTGAGTAAGGATCCAATTTCCTCACAACCATTTGGTCACTGGGCATGAGATCGATTATGTTCGTAATTAGGTGTCGATATTTCTGATGTTTCTGTCCCTTCTCTCACCCTTGCCCAAATTTTATTAACATCTTTGAACTTTTTAGGCAACTATTTTCATGGTCTCAGTGTGGTGACTCGTGTCTCTCTCTTTTAAGCCGTAGAAGGATTGTTTGCATGTTACGGTCTCCCAGGGATTTGAAATTTTCTGTAAAACAAAAGCGGAGTGAATTCTGCCATCCTATGAGTTACTGAAGTCTGTCCTTTTTTTGGCATAAAGAATGAACTATGTGTATACTGAGAATGTCAGTTCGTTGGCGAACGAGCTGGTGTGGGAAAGAATTCATTCTTAAATAAAATGGCTTACTTTGCTAACAGAAAAGCCTCGAAATGAGTTTTTTTATCTCCTAAATAGAGGAAGGGGGTTTTCATTAGGTTTTAAAAAGAAAATCCTTTAACACCTGTATACTATATCAAGACCCCCAACTCAGCTCCCAAGTATTTTTTTTTTCTTCCCCGAAAAAGGTTCTTACAAACAAAGGAAGCTTTGTATCTGGGACTATTTAATTCCATTTTCTAGTATTCCAGTTTATGACATGATATAATTTATCCCACATATGAATCTTTGTTCTATAGATAGAGGCTCGTGCATCCATTTCAGAACATGGGAGTGGGAAGGAAGGCCACACCAGACAAGAACTCACATCTGGAAAAGGCCCAGTCCACCAGAGGACAGCCCCTTTGCTAGTGAAACAGTGAAAGAAGATCTAACCCAGGGGTCGCCAAACTATGGCTCTTTCACAAACATTGTGTGGCTCTTGAATAGGGGTGCCAATCCCCAGGTGGGGGCAGTGGATCCCCCGGTTTGGAGGCCCTCCCCCCACTTCAGGGTCATCAGAAAGCGGGGGGAGGGGAGGGAAATGTCTGCTGGGAACTCTATTATTCCCTAAGGAGATTTATTCCCATAGAAAATAATCCGCGGGTATCTGGGGCTCTGGGGGGGGCTGTTTTTTGGGGTAGAGGCACCAAATTTTCAGTACACCATCTAGTGCCTCCCCCCAAAATACCCCCCAAGTTTCAAAAAGATTGGACCAGGGGGTCCAATTCTATGAGCCCCAAAAGAAGGTGCCCCTATCCTTCATTATTTCCTATGGAAGGAAGGAATTAAAAAGGTGGCCGTCCCTTTAAATGTGATGGCCAAAACTCCCTTGGAGTTCAATTATGCTTGTCACAGCCTTGATCTTGCTTCACGCCTAATGTCTCCTGGCTCCACCCCCAAAGTCTCTTGGCTCCACCCCCAAAGTCCCCAGATATTTCTTGAATTGGACTTGGCAACCCTACTCTTGAAGCCCCCACCACCCTGTCAGCCCGCTTGGAGAATGCATTTGAAATGAAAGTTGCTTTATTTCCATCTCTCTCCCTCCCCCCTCTCCTCCCATCTATTTGCCTTCCTTCCTCCCTTCTTGGCTCTCAGACATCTGACGTTCATGTCTTGCACCTCTCAAACATCTGACATTTATTCCATGTGGCTCTTACGTTAAGCAAGTTTAGCCACCCTGATCTAACCCCTTGACCAGAGATCCTCTACAAGATGTTTTAGATGGCAGCTATATTGGTAGTAGCTTAGAGACCAAAAATCTGTTGAAGGTATGAGCTCTGATTCCAAATGAGTGTTGACTTTCAAAAGCTCATATTTCCAAAACGTTGGTCTTTAAGGTGCTACAAGACTCAAAACTCTATCTGTCCCTATAAGATATTGTGTGAGGGTGGAACTGGACTCAAAACTCTAGCTGTCCCTTAAGTTATTGTGTGAGAGTGGAAGGCTGTGTAAACCTGACAGAGATTTATTTTGTGCTTTACTGCCCACTCTAAGTGGTGTTTCAGGAGAACTTTTCCAAAGTAAGCATGCTTAGGCTGATGGTTGAAGTTGTTCTGACTGTGCTCCCGTAACTGTTTTGTTTCTGATCCCACCTCACCTCCAGCCCAAGACACTTCCAGAGAGAGAGATTCTTTTTGAAGAACTCTGGCTGATCCTGGCTCTACCTGAGATCCAGCACTGTGGAGCTACTGCCTGGATGATGTGGTTAAGAGGTGGCTTTGGATGCGCAGTGGAGACAGAGCTCAATCATTCTAACCCATGTGAAGGCAGCTGTGGGAGCCTAGCGCATCAGAACATTACGGCGCAGGATTTCTGCACTATAACAATTGTGGGTAAATATGAGGGGAGGAGGACAAGTGCTGAATTGAAAACTCCGCAAAGAATGTTGTTGTTTGTGGGAAAGATTGAAGTCTAAAAAAGGTTTTGTTTATTTTTATGTACTTAAAACATTTATTAACCACCTTTCTTCCTTATGGAACTCAAGGCAGGTTACAAAATAGATAACGTACATGAAATACATTTTAAAAAAATCAAAATTTAAAATTACAGTTTAGGGCTGCTGGTAACTTAATCAAATGTGGTCCTAAATAAAAAAAAAAATTTCAACTGCCTCTTGAAATTGAGAGTGAAGAGGTCAAGAACATCTCCCTGGGAAGGTTGTTTCATAATCATGGGGCTGTCACTGGGAAGGCCCTGTCTTGTGTGTCCACCAAATGAGCTTTTTCAATTGATGGGACAGTCTAAAGGGCTTCTCTTGACATGTTTGAATAAAGGATGTGGATCTCTTATACTTAGTGGTCAGTTTGGTGTAGCAGTTAAGAATAGTGGACTCTAATCTAGGCAACTGGGCTTGATTCCCCATCCCTCCACATGCAGCCATCGGGGTGACCTTGGGTCAGTCACAGCTCTCTCAGAGTTTTTCTCTCAAGAGCAGTTCTCTCAGTGCTCTCTCAACCCTACCTACCTGTTGAGGTATCTGTTGAGGGGACGGGAAGGGAAGGAGATTACAAGCCACTCTGAGATCCCGAGTGAAGGGTGAGGTATAATTCCAAATAATCTTCTTCTTCTGGAGTAGACCAGAGGTCCCCAACATGGTGCCCGTGGGCACCACAACACATACCAACACTTTCCTAAAGCCCACCAAGTGTCTTTAGAAAGCGGGTGGGGACAGGTTATGCTTTTGCCCGGCAAGGCTTCTGATTGGCCATTGAAGCTTAGACTGGCTGTGCAGATTTTTTAAAATGTTGCTTCAGCAGCAGTTGCCCCTCAGCGCAAGGATCTTCACTGTGTGACTGAAGATAAGCTACGGCAGCCATTTTGTAGCTGACTTCATCTCCTGCTGCCAACTTTTTGTGGCTGTGCCCACTATGCTGTGGCAGAATTCCCAAGGTACCTGCAGGCTCAAAAAGGTTGGGGACCCCTGGGATGCACAATGTTTCATTCCTCACAAGAAGTGCTGGGAATGGAGGATGCTCCCCAGAGGAAGCACAGCCAATCGAGAGGGTTTTATATCAGGTTTTGCCAGCGCCTCTAAGAACCCGGTAGAATGCCCTGCAGGACTCCGTAAGGCCTAATAGCAGATAATGGAATTAGTTAGATTGGCATCTAAATTCTGACACAGCTGCTTTTGACCTCCACAGTGGGTTGTAGCATCCTTTGAGTCACCGCAGCGTGCAAATGCTAACAACTGTTCAGGCTTTTCTCTCTTCTTTTGGGAGGTGAAATGTTGTACTTTGGCTCTGCCTAATTTGGGATAGTTCTCACTGAGGCAATGGATCAGGAAGCCCAATGTGGCACCTTCTGACATCTTTCCAGGCATTTGACAAGGGGTTGGGGTTTTGTTTTTTTTTGAGAAAGTGGGCGGGGACAGTTGGGACTTTCACCCAGAAAGGCTTTTGATTGGCCATTGGCTATGCGGATTTTTTTTTTAAATGTTGTGTTGGCAACAGCTGCCATCACAGCTCAAGGACCTTCACTGAACGGGTCGTTGCGGCTGCCATAGTGTGACTGTTTCCAGCTCCTGCAGCAGCCATTTTGTGGCCATGGTTTTGTGGCTACCCCACTGTATCAGAATTCTGAATGTGCCTACAGGCTCAAAAAGGTTGGGAACCCCTGCAACTGATGTTTCTTGGCTGTATCACTCCAGACTGCAGGCTCATGTAACAGAACAGTCCTCTGTATATAGAAAACTAGCTGGTCAGGGAGAAGTCTTTGCAACAACCTTGTCCCTAATGCATTCATTTTCTGTGTGCAGGGATTTCCCCCCCTCTTGTATGAACATATGAAGCTGCCTTCTACTGAATCAGACCCTTGGTCCATCAAAGTCAGTATTGTCTTCTCAGACTGGCAGCGGCTCTCCAGGGTCCCAAGCTGAGGTTTTTCACGCCTATCTGCCTGGACCCTTTTTTGGAGATGCCGGGGATTGAACCAGGGACCTTCTGCTTACCAAGCAGATGCTCTGCCACTGAGCCACCGTCCCTCCCTTGGAGGAACATTCAGTTATATGTGTCTGAAGTGATGCGAGCTTGACTGGATTTCCTGCTTCAGCGTTTTGAATGGGAGAACTGTGCATGAGCTAGAACAGGGGTGGCCAACTCGCTTAAAGTAAGAGCCACATAGAATAAATGTCAGACGTTTGAGAGCTGCAAGAAAGGAAGGCAGACAGGCAGGCAAATAGATGGGGGGAGGGAGAGGTGGAAAGAAAGCCACTTTAAATGCATTTCCCGAGCTGCTGGCTGGCTTGACTCGGATAAGTGATTTAAAGAGAGAAATGCCTTCTCCAAGCCGGCCAGTGAGGCAGTGGGGGCTTTGAGAGCCACACAATATGTGTGAAAGAGCGACATGCGTCTTCTAAGCCGCAGTGTGGCCACCCCTGAGCTAATACGATCTTGAATAGGAAAATGGATGGGAAGGAGGGTACCCCCACTCCTCTCCCCCCTCTCTTCTGCTGAAACTCACTGGAAAAAGAAAATGTCAGAGAAGAGATACATCTGGCTGCACGTAAAGTGTCACTTGTATTTGCATTTTCAATATGATTTGGATGGGATGCAGAACTGCCCTGGTAACATGAACGTGTCTTTCCTGATGACTCGAGGCTGGTTTTTAAAAGGTCTGGTAAATAATTTTCTTCCGGACAACGGGAAGTATTGATATTCAGACACTCATCTGTTTTCATTGTTGCGCTGCCCTGTTCGTATTTCTGCTGCTACATCATTGATTGTGGAAGGGGAAAATTTAAATGGCACCGTATTGTGAAAGAGAAGCCTCGGGGATGGCCATGCGTGTCACACAGCCTGAAAGTTGTCAGGCAGTGTGTTTACAAGCATTTTATCATATAAAAACCCATGTTTGAAATGGTCTTGTGAAGTATTCAAAAAGAGTACTAGAAAGGCCGGCCATCCACCTCAGGAGTGAAAAGTTCCTGAGGTAGAGAAGACCAACGGAGTTCAGTTTTTGCTGCTTTTTACTGAGAGAGCTCTGCCAGTGCTGCGTCTGGTGAGGCTGGTGTGGCGTTCTATAAGAAATCTCCACAGGCTGGTTCTTACCATCCGCCATCTTTGTCTCCCCTCAGTCATCGTCCGACAGCAGCTGTAAGAGCTTCCCCATTCCCTCAGCTGTTCTTCTGGGAACTGTGTGGATCCTCCTTACAGGCGGAATCCTGCTTAGCTGCTTCTTTCTCATCTTCACAGTTCGCTTCAGGAAAAATAGGTAAGACCTGGTGATGATTGTTCCTTCTTGTTCCAGTATTTCTCAAGAATGGAAGGAGCCATCCAAAAGCTAGACCCCATCCCCTATGCATTTTTGAATGTCAAGTCTGGAGGTCTTCTCAATAAATACTGAAATATTTATTTACAAAATCTGTATCTTGCCTTTCTGACTCTCCAAGGTCCACCAAGTTGGCTAACAATTTGAAATTTATGTGATAAAATCACATAAAACCATTAAAATCAACCCCTCTTCCTAGACACACATAATTAAACGATTTTAAAATGAAGTTAAAACGCACACATGACATAAAACAGCAATTAAAACATTGGCTGGGAAGGAGGGATCATTGAGGCGATGCCAAACAAAGCAAAAGAGCTGTCGGCCATCGGCGGAAGGTGACAACAGAAGGGGACCGATTGTCCCTAAGGGAGAGAGTTCCAGAGCTTTGGTGCAACTACAGAGAAGGCCATGTTCCAGATGGCTACCTGCCTAATGCTAGAAGACAGGGCACTCAAAGAAGGTCCTCCGAAGATGACCATAATGGTTGAGCAGGTTCATAAGGGATTAGGCAGTCCTTCAGGCATGTTGATCCCAAAGAATTTAGGACTGAACATCAGGAAGCCAGGGAGCTCCTCCTTTCAGGCCAGCCAATGGAAGTCACACAGTGCTTCTTCCTCACTGGATGGTGCTGAACAGATCATGTGCTAAAATTCAACCTTGCTTTTTACTGACCAGTTGATAAGGTCACCTGACCAAGTGTTGGCTGCTTTGCGGGGGTGATGCATCCAGGAAGAATGAAATATTTTTTTGGTTGCTAAGCAACGGAGGTAGTGCTGGAGGAAGAATTCGGATGCGAGAGATCCCAAATGTGCACTGTAAGGAGTAACAGCCGGGTACCTTGAGAATTAGACCTTTGTGTGGGCTAGATGTCTGCAGTCAACTTCCGAAAGCCTCCATGTCAAAGAAGGATTTTAATTTAATATAAAGAGGTGGGAAGCCTAACGCTGAGGTGAGAATCATAGAGTTGGAAGGGACCTCCAGGGTCATCTAGTCCAACCCCCTGCACAGTACAGGAAACACACAAATACCTCCCCCTAAATTCACAGGTTCTTCATCGCTGTCAGATGGCTCAGACAGAGTAAAGCATGAGGCAAATTCATATGACTTGGGTTGGGTGGGTGGGAATTGGATTTGTGGCTCTAACTCCTCTTTCAGTAACCCCTTTTCTCTCTGTTTTCTTCACCGTTTTGTCCACTGGAGGATTGTGAAGATGTCCAGTCCCAACCTGAATGTCGTGTCCTTGCTGGGCAGTGGCTTGACCTACGGCAGCGCTTACCTCTTTGGGATCGAGAAGCAAAATCTGTTGTCCAAGCCGTACACAGAGATGCTCATTCAGGTGGGTGAAAGCAAACTGGGAAGAGAAGCGAGAGAACCGATGATGCTCTGGACAGTATTCATTCACATTAGCTGAGGTCCCGAGGGATGTATGAATGCATGTGGCATGTGCGCACATATTTTTACCCACTAGCATTGCATAGTCCCACATACGTGAAGCTGCTTTCTACTGAATCAGACCCTTGGTCCATCAGTATTGCTTATGCTGACTGGCAGCGGCTCTCCAGGGTCTCAGGCTGAGGTCTTTCCCATCGCCTGCTGCCTGGTCCTTTTAACTGGAGATGCCGGGGATGGAACTTGGAACCTCCTGCATGCCAAGCAGAGACTCTTCCGCTGAGCCACGGCCCCTGCAGGCAACCTTGCAGAGTCAGGAGATGGGATAAGCTTGCTTAGAAGCTTTAATTTTACAGTCCTTAGACCAAACGTACAAAAGGAGAATACAAACACAGAGCATCCAGGATTTAAAAATACTTTAAAAACATTTTTTTTAAAGTTTAAAATGTTGTCTAAAATCAAGTAATCGCTTATTTTCTAACTGCCGTGCGTTTCCCATCACCTGAGTATTGCCCTGCAGAAAATGGTTACTAGATAGGTAATCTTGGGGTATCTATCAGATAGAAGGAACTCGTTTAGCTTTTTCGGAAAAGCTCAGCATTTTTTTGATCAGCAGAGTGATGCTCTCCTTCCGTGCCACCTTGTAATACAGGCATATGAAGAACATGTGCTCTGTAGCCTCAGCTTCGCTTAACGGGTAGGTCCAGAGCCTTTCTGAGAAAGGGATGTTCTTATATTTCCCTTCAAGTACAGCAGGATAAGCTCACTTGTGCCAGCCGTCCCTCCCCATCAGTGAGACCATGTGTGTTTGGGGGCAGGGTCCAATTCAAGAAATGTCTGGGGACTTTGGGGGTGGAGCCAGGAGACTTTGGGGGTGGAGCCGGGAGCAAGGTTGTGACAAGCATCATTGAACTCCAAGGGGAGTTCCGGCCATCACATTTAAAGGGACCACACACCCTTTAAATGCCTTCCTTCCATTGGAAATAATGAAGGATAGGGGCACTTTTTCTGGAGGCTCATAGAAGTGGATCCCCTGGTCCAATCCTTTTGCAACTTGGAAGGTATTTTGGAGAGAGGCACTGGATGCTATGCTGCAAATTTGGTGCCTTTACTTAAAAAAACAGCCCCCCCCCGAGCCCCAGATAACTGCAGATCAATTCTCCATTATTTCCTATGGGAATAAGTCTCCATAGTGAATAATGGAGTGCCCAGCAGGCATTTTCCTCCCTCCCCCCGCTTTCTGATGACCCTGAAATGGGGGGAGGGCCTCCAAACTGGGGGATCCTTTGCCCCCACCTGGGGATTGGCAACCCTAGGGCGGGTCGTCTTTGACTCTTCCAAGGGATCCCTCTGGACTACTGTGTTTGGAAGGCAGTTTATAAAGCTGGAGCAAAGAATCCAGCTGTCTGGGCATGCTTGTTTCCATTGCTTCTTAATCCCTGAGGTTTCAAAGTGCAATAAAGAAGCTAAAGTGCAAACTGGAAGTCCTACAGGAGTGATCGCTGGCAGCAATGTTGTTAAATGTAAAGCGACCCTTGCCCCGTGGATTAGTTTCCCCCTCCTCTCCTAAACCGCATGAAATTGCACTCTTTCAGATGATTCCTTTTTCGGTTAATAAGGGGACGAGGATATTTGCCTTTTTCTCTGCCCATCGCAGAAAGGGGAAGTGATGCAGGCGAGCTGTTCTTACTTCAGTGGGTGACAGACTGGCCACTTCTGGGCTTCCCTGGCCAAGGCCAGTCTGAATGTAGGCCTGAGCTAGAGAGTTGCTCGAGGTGCCAAGTGATCTTGGCAGTGCCGGATTAAGCCTTGTGGAGGCCCCTAGGCAGTCAAAACCTTGGGGGCCCCTTTGCAAATTATCTAGGGTTGCCAAGTCCAATTTAAGAAATATCTGGGGACTTTGGGGGTGGAGCCAGGAGACTTTGGGGGGTGGAGCCAGGAGACATTTAGGGGTGGAGCCAAGATCAAGGCTGTGACAAGCATAATTGAACTCCAAAGGGAGTTCTGGCCATCACATTTAAAGGGACGGCACACCTTTTCAATGCCTTCCTTCCATAGGAAATAATGAAGAATAGGCGCACCTTCTTTTGGGGCTCATAGAATTGGACCCCCTGGTCCAATCGTTTTGAAACTTGGGGGATATTTTGGGGAGAGGCACTAGATGCTGTACTGAAAATTTGGTGCCTCTACCTCAAAAAACAACCCCCCCCCCCAGAGCCCCAGATACCCGTGGATCAATTCTCCATGATTTTCTATGGGAATAAATCTCCATAGGGAATAACAGAGTTCCCAGCAGACATTTCCCTCCCCCCCCACCCCGCTTTCTGACGACCCTGAAGCGGGGGGAGGGTCTCCAAACCGGGGGATCCCCTGCCCCCACCTGGGGATTGGCAACCCTAAAATTATCTCAGAGTCTGAGTGCCTGCCTCACTCCCTGTGGCCCCCGCTGCAGCCTGCAGGCCCCTTCTCAAAAGCCCCGGTGACTAAGCTGCAGGGGAGAGGCAGAGAGAGGCAAACTAGGTGGCGACGCCAGCAGCAGACGCACCAGCCAAGCTGGGCAAAAGGCAGCTCAGTTGCTGGCTGCGCGTGCAGGCTGGGAAGGCTGGAATATGGTTGCCAATCCTCAGGTGGGGAGGGAAATGTCTGCTGGGTTATTCCTACTGTTCCTTCAGGGAGGCAGGAAACACTTTTTTCACCTTCCTGTTGGTGCCTTCGGAATAACCCCGCCCTCAGTTGTGGGACTCCGAAAGCAGTATCGTCTTCCCTCTAACTAGAAGGACTATAAACACAACTAACAACTTATACTACAATATAAACTGTAACCTTGAACTCCGATAGTACTGAAAGTAACGCAGTACAAGGGAGAAAAGCTGAAGTAAGTAGAACCTAATGAGATATAAGCGATGAAGATAAATTTGGGAGTGGCGAGATGTCCTCCGAACCTCTGAGGAGAAGGACCCCTCACGGTAAGTCCAATGGGCCGTTCTCCCTCAGAGGTTGTCGGACATCTCTGTGGGACCTACCAGAGCAGTCCCCTTTAATCGGGTGGGTCTTCATCGCTGACCTCCCCCAAAACATGCTGTAATACCTTTCTCCCAAATGCTGCATCTGCTGATGCCATGGAATGGATCTTATAGTGCCTTAGGACCAAGTAGCAGCTCTACACACCTCCTCGACTGAAGCCCGATTCAGCAGTGCCGCGGTTGTGGAGGCACTCCTAAGCGAATGGGCAGTAATTCCGCTAGGAACCTGCAACCCTGATGCCCTATATGCTTCACTGATACAGCCAGGCCTTTAGAACTGCACTAATTGACGAAGTAGACATCTTATCCCCAGCTCTTGGAGGCGAGATGTTGATTTTTTTTTTTTTAATATATGAATATATTTATTGTTTTAGTCATTTACATTGAGCTTATCCTTTTTCTCATACAGAGTATACATCTGAATCTCTATCTCCCTTTACAAAGTATTCTTGCTCGGTCCTTTTAGTTTAAATGTTCTTATATCAGTCCATATTGAGGTCTTCTTGCTTCCAAGTAGTACCGTCGTTCTTTAATCTTCTCCTTCTAGGCCTTATTAAGTCCATTTTCTCTTTCACCTTCATATTCTTGTCACTTCCGAGCTTTTCCTGCCCTGACGATAGGGATGAGAATGTTTTAATACATAGGATTTGATTTCCTATCACATTTATCAATCTATTTTTCTCTTCCCTAATCCCTCCCTCCCTCCCTTGTGTGCTCAACTTTCTAGCCAGGGGCACAAATTAAGAAGCTTCCACCGAATGTCCCGCCGTTGACCTTCTAGTGACCACTTTAAATATGGAAACCATTTCTCCTTTATCCTTTTTGTTTTTGACCCCCATTGTTCATCACGATTAAGCATAGCTATAATGTCCGACTGAACATATTCAGATAAATAATTATGCCAGTTTTGCTCCGTCCATTTGGTTTTATCCTTCCAGCCAAAGGCTATTACAGCCTTGCCAGCTAGCACCATTGCTTTGAATAAATCCAGCCCTTCTTTATTGATTCCGTATTTGTTTAATATGCTCCCGAACATTAAATCTAGATCTATCGTTGGTCTTATAGCAAAAAAGTTATGGATATGCTCTATTACCTTTTCCCAAAAGGGTTTAACTTCTGAGCATTCCCACCACATGTGGGAATACCATCCTTTTTTCTTTCCACAGTGCCAACAGTTAGAATTCAAACCCTGGAACATATTGGCTAATGTTGCTGGTGTTCTGTACCATTTTGTGAGGAACTTTAACTCCAGTTCTCTAAATTTATGCATTTTGAGCTGATGTATACCTTTCTTGAGACTGTCAAATACATTATCTGCTAAGTTGGTTTCAGAGCTCCATTTTTTTTAACTAAATTTTTTATCTCCTCCTTATCCGTCGTCATTTTCCTATATATCCTTCCTACTGTCCCTTTCTTTGTTTTTATCATCCCTTTTAACAACTCCTCCATTGGTTCTCCTTCAGTCACCAATCTGTCTTCTATTGTCTTCCTAATTCTGTTATATAATCCTGTTATTTTCAGCCAATATTTCCTACCTATTTCATCGTATAGCGTTTGCAATGGTTTGAGTGTCTGCCCAACTAACATATCTTGTAGCTTGTTATACCCTTTTTTACTGAGTAATCTCCACCATCCTTTATCGTCATTCTTTTCATCCAAGGCCTCTAATGGGGTTTGTTTAGATGTTCCCTTTAACCATTTTAATTGCCATTTTCTCCAAATCATTAGTGCTGTTTTCCTCGGTCCTGTTTCTAATATGTTAACTTTGATCTTGCGTCCAGTGAAAACCCCTAAATTCCCTATTCCATTATTTGCCTCATTCTCTACTCTTACCCACTTCCTCTCCCTTTCCTCTCCTGAGATGTTGATAAACATGTAGTCAGTTTTCCTAATGGACTCAGATCTTAGAATGAAGAAGAATCCCCCAGTTTGGCAGCCCTCCCCCCGCTTCAGGGTTGTCAGAAAGTGGGGGGAGGGGAGGGAAATGTCTGCTGGGAACTCTGTTATTCCCTAGGGAGATTTATTCCCATAGAAAATCATGGAGAATTGATCTGCGGGTATCTGGGGCTCTGGGGGGTGCTGTTTTTTGGGGTAGAGGCACCAAATTTTCAGTATAGCATCTAGTGCCTCTCCCCAAAATACCCCCCCAAGTTTCATAAAGATTGGACCAAGGAGTCCAATTCTATGAGCCCCAAAAGAAGGTGCCCCTATCCTTCATTATTTCCTATGGAAGGAAGGAATTGAAAAGGTGTGCCGTCTCTTTAAATGTGAGGGCCAGAACTCCCTTTGGAGTTCAATTATGCTTGTCACCGCCTTGATCTTGGCTCCACTCCTAATGTCTCCTGGCTCCATCCCCAAAGTCTCCTTGCTCCACCCCCAAAGTCCCCAGATATTTCTTGAATTGGACTTGGCAACCCTAGGCTGGAAGCAGGGGAAAGACAAGGGGGAAAGCCATCCCAGGGCTTCTAAAGGCATGGGGGCCCATAGGCCAGTGCCTACATGGCCTAATTGTTAATCTGGCTCTGGGTCTTGGGTATAGGGTTGCCAAGTCCGACTCAAGAAATATCTGGGGACTTTGGGGGTGGGGCCAGGAGACTTTGGGGGTGGAGCCTGGAACAAGGGTGTGGCAAGCACAATTGAACTCCGAAGGGATTTCTGGTCATCACATTTAAATGGACCGCGTATTTTGAGGAGCGTCACCAGATACTATGCTGAATATTTGGTGCCTTTACCTCAAAACACAGCCCCCCCCAGAGCCTCAGATACCCGCGGATCAATTCATTATACCCTATGGGAATCGGTCTCCATAGGGAATAATGGAGTGCCCAGCAGACATTCCCCGCCCCCCGCTTTCTGATGACCCTGAAGCGGGGGGAGAGCCTCCAAACCAGAGGATCCCCTGCCCCCACCTGCGGATTGGCAACCCTACTTGGGTACCAGCCGCTGCTGTGTAAGTGTCTGGAAAGAGAGCTGCTCTATGTACTCAGGGAGGGAGTGGAATTCTTGATGTCAAGGGGTACCCAACATTTTTTAGCCTCCAGGCACCACTGGAGTCCCGGCACAGCACAGGAGCTGCACCCACAAAATGGCAGCTACAAAATGGCTGCCGTAGGAGGCGAAGCTGGCTATAAAATATAGCCATAAGATAGCACACTGAGACTGATTGATGTATTGATATTAGTTGTTTTAATTATGTAAATTATTATTGTATTTTAATTCTTGTATTTCATTGTTAGAATTTTTATGTTGTGAGCCGCTCTGAGCCCGCTTTGGTGGGGTAGGGTGGGATATAAATGAAATGAAATGAAATGTATCCAATCAGAATCTCCAGTCGGCAGTCAGAAGCCTTGCAGGGCAAACGCCCCACCTGGCCCCGCCCACTTTCCAAAAACACTCGGCAGGTGCCATGGTGCCCAAGGGGGTCACATTTGGGGACCCTTCCTCTGTGCATTTGGAACATTTCTGTGCTGCCTCTCCACCCAACATCGCCCAGGCGGCTTTAAAAATAAAGCCTCTTGAAAACATAGCATCCCATAAAAGTTGTTAATGAAAACCTAGCGTTGCAATAAAACCTTATGCCAGAGCATAAGGACATAAAATATTAATCAGCTTAAAAGGAATTTTTTCAGACTAAAAGCGGGCCATGAAAATTACATTACGATCAGCTCCTTAATTATAGAAGCCGGCATAGGTAGAAAGGTTTCAGCCTGGTGCCTAAAAGAGAGTAGCATAGTCAGTAAGCAAGCATCGAGGGGCCACCACTGAAAATGTCCTGCCGCTGCATGCTGCCTGGCTAGCAGGTGATGTGAGGAAGATCTTTGCTGGCAGTCTGGAAGAGGCAGTCCTCTGAGGATAGGGTTGCCAGCTCTGGGTTAGGAAATACCTGGAGATTTTGAGGGGTGGAGTTTGAGGGGGGGGGGAAGAGTTTGGGAAGGGGAGGGACTTCAGTGGAGTATACTGCCATGGAACCCATATTGCAAAGTGGCTTTTTTCTCCAGGGGAACTGAGCTCTGTTGACTAGAGATCAGCTCTAATAGGGGAGATCTCCAGCTGCCACCTGGAGGCTATACAACACACAGAGAGTAACACGGCAAAAGGACAGAAGAATAAAGGTACATAACCCACCGTGGAAACCAGCTTCTAATATTGAATTATACAAAGTCAACAAAGATAAACATACTCATATAAATTCCACCATCATAAATTACAAAACAGCCATAACTTTTAATCCTTGTAGGTGTTCGTTTAAACATGCTGGCTGTTTGGCCTAATACTTAAGAGAAATTGCTTAGAGGGTTATTGCAGCTTGAAGAAGCTCAGTTGCTAAGCGGATTATTGAAGCTTGAAGAAGCTCACGCGAAACAAAAGTTCAGTACGACCTTGTCTTTGGGAACTTGGATTATTGGCTGCATTTTTTGACAAGCATTAAACATCTGAAGTGCTACACCAGGATTTCATGGAATGAGATGGGAAGTTTCACCATAGGATGAAAAGAAGGACTCTTGGAGCTAATGCTTCCTTTTTCATTAAGGACTAAAAGTTATGGTTGTTTTGTAATTTATGGTGATGGAATTTATATGAGTATGTTTATCTTTGTTGACTTTGTATAATTCAATAATAGAAGCTGGTTTTCACGGTGGTTTATGTACCTTTATTTTTCTGCCACCTGGAAACAGGTGTGCAGATGGTAAATTGATTTTACAAATACACTTATTTTAGGGTTGCCAAGTCCAATTCAAGAAATATCTGGGGACTTTGAGGGTGGAGCCAGGAGACTTTGGGGGAGGAGCCAGGAGCAAGGGTGTGACAAGCATAATTGAACGCCAAGGGAGTTCTGGCCATCACATTTAAAGGGACAGCACACCTTTTTAAATGCCTTCCTTCCATAGGAAATAATGAAGGATAGGGGCACCTTCTTTTGGGGTTGATAGAATTGGACCCCCTGGTCCAATTGTTTTGAAACTTGGGGGATATTTTGGGGAGGGGCACTAGATGCTATACTGAAAATTTGGTGCCTCTAGCTCAAAAAGAAGCCCCCCTAGAGCCCCCGATACTTCCAGATCAATTCCCCATTATACCCTATGAGAATCGATCTCCACATAGGGAATAATGAAGTGCCCAGCAGACATTTCCTCCCCCCACACCCCGTTTCTGGCGACTCTGAAGCGAGGGATTGGCCTCTCTACTCACGAGTTCCTGCCAACTTCTTCCAAGTAACACCGACATCCCATTCCAAGAGGAAGCCTTTCAATTGGAGACTGAAGCCTCCAGAGGTGGAAAGTCATATGGTGGCTGTGGGGGCGGGGCTTCCCCCCATTGGCCAGCTGACTGGGGGCGGGAAGGAGCCTGGGAAAGCGGAAGAACCCCCGCTGGGGATTGGCAAGCCTAACTTATTTATGGATTAAATTGATTTTACAAATACACTTATTTATGGATTTTTCAGAGCTGACATGCCCTTAATTGCCCTCTTAAGGTTTAGGGTTAGCCCTCAGGAAGAGCAGACACAATATGGGTCCTTTTCTTAGCCTCTTCCCCTGACTCTGTTTTACAGATGAGGATCTGTTTGCTGTGTGTTGGGAGCTCCCTGGCCTTTGGCCCCATCCTGGGGAAGAGCTGGCGACTGTATAAAGTGTTCACGCAGCGGGTCCCAGACAGGAGAGTGGTGAGTTTCTGTCCTGCCCATTCACTTCTCCAAAATGGAGTGGCGATCAGACTGCTTGGGTTCTTTGGACCCTGTTAGAAGAGAAGGAACAGGCCTTTGGTGCCCCTCACCGGGAGAGGAGTAGGGCCTTTTTCTGTTGAGCAAAGGTTTTGTCCAAATTTGAGGAAGAACTTCCTGATGGTGAGGTGTGGTCAACACTAGAACAGACGCCCTGATGAAGTGGTCTTTGTTGGAGAGTTTTATGTATCAATGGGATACCTACTTGTTGGAGATGTTACCGTTATAGTCCTGCAGTGGAAGGGGGCTGGAGGACTAGGTGACCATGCTGGTTCCTTACAACTCTGGGATTAAGTAAATAAATAAGTATGGCTACCCCTAAACATGTCTGGTCTGTACAGCTTCAGATTGCAGTTCACATGCTGAAATGTTGTTGTTTTTAAAGCCCTTGATCTGTGCTCAGGGAATCTGCTTCCCGGCCTTACGACATCTTGAGCTGACTGCGCTGGGTGTCATAGAATCATAGAGTTGGAAGGGACCTCCAGGGTCCTCTAATCCAACCCCATGCACAATGCAGGAAACTCACAAACACCTCCCACCTAAATTCACAGGATCTTCATTGCTGTCAGATGGCCATCTAGCCTCTGTTTAAGAACCTCCAAGGAAGGAGAGCCTGCCACCTCCCAAGGAAGCCTGTTCCACTGAGGAATCAGAATCATAGAGTTGGAAGGGACCTCCAGGGTCCTCTAATCCAACCCCATGCACAATGCAGGAAACTCACAAACACCTCCCACCTAAATTCACAGGATCTTCATTGCTGTCAGATGGCCATCTAGCCTCTGTTTAAGAACCTCCAAGGAAGGAGAGCCTGCCACCTCCCAAGGAAGCCTGTTCCACTGAGGAATCAGAATCATAGAGTTGGAAGGGACCTCTAGGGTCCTCTAGTCCAACCCCCTGCACAATGCAGGAAACTCACAAACACCTCCCCCCTAAATTCACAGGATCTTCATTGCTGTCAGATGGCCATCTAGCCTCTGTTTAAGAAACTCCAAGGAAGGAGAGCCCATCACCTCCCGAGGAAGCCTGTTCCACTGAGGAATCGCTCTAAACTCACAAACACCTCCCCCTAAATTCACAGGACCATCATTGCTGTCAGATGGCCATCTAGCCTCTGTTGAAAAACCTCCAAGGAAGGAGAGCCCACCACCTTCCGAGGAAGCCTGTTCCACTGAAGAACTGCTCTAACGGTCAGGAAGTTCTTCCTAAGGTTGAGCCGGAAACTCTTTTTGATTTTGTCCTTCTGCCCTGCAGATTATCAAAGACCTGCAGTTACTGGTGATGGTGGGGGCGTTAGTGGGGGCCGACGTTGTCCTGCTCTCTGCTTGGATCTTCTTGGATCCTGTCCAGTGCCTACAAAACCTCAATGCAGAGCTGAAGGTAAGAAGAGGGAGGGAAGGTTCAGACAGGAAAAGGTGCGTGCCAGGGGTCCCCGACCTTTCTGAGCCTGGGAGCACCTTTGGAATTATGACACAGGCTGGTGGGGGCAATCACAAAAGAGCTGAAGCCCCAGCACAGGAGAAAAGAATGGTGACTTTAAAAATATGCCGTGAAAGAGAAATGAACAAGACTAAAACCTGCCCTGGGGCGACAGCTGCCATTGAAACATTATTCTCATCCGGCCAGTCAATCAGATCTCCAGTGGCCAATCAGAAGTCCTGCTGGGCAATAGCCTCACCTTGTCCCACCCACTTTCTAAAAAAAGCTGTTGGGGGTCCAAGAAAAGTGTCGGCAGGTGCCATGGTTATTTGTGACCTTAAAGGAAAGTGGGGTGTGTGGGTGGCATGTTCTGTTAATGCCAGTGCGGATTTCAAGCATGGTGCTGTGGCAGAGATCCAGACGTAGGGGTAGAGTTGCCAAGTCCTCCAGCGAGGGACTTTTTGTACCATAGAGTTTTCCCTTCCAAATTGCTAGAGCATCTGGGAAAACCATAGAGTTTTCCTGGAAATGCCTAGAGTGGATGGCAGGTGACATCATTGCGCCGGCCACGTTGGTAGGTTTCCCCCCACTGCCGGCCCATTGTGGGCCGGCAGGTGGGGAACCTCCAGGGTGGGAGAACCCCCGCCCAGCCCAGGGGGATGGCTGGGCACTGCAGAGAAGAGGGGACAATTTCAGCGCTGTGCTTCCCTTCTCCGCTAGGTGACCGAGAAGGGCCTCACTTGTGTTGCGCACCGAGGATACTTCTGTATGTCTCTGTATTCTGATCTCTGGCTTATTCTCTTCGTGGGATTTAAGGTATGCCGCTTATTATTCAACCCTTTGGAACAATAGAGTAGAAAAACACGGCAAACCCTGTCAGAAACGTTAACCAAAACTCAGTTGAGCATTGCAGTTCCATAACAACACAAAAGAGCGTGAATTCTAATGATGCAAATTTATTCACAAATCAATTCATTGTTACGGTTGCCAACTCCAGGTTGGGGAATTCCTGGAGATTTGAGGGTGGTGCCTGAGGAGGACAAGGTTTGGGGAAAGGAGGGACCTCAGCAGGGGTATAATGCCCTAAGTTGATCCTCTGAGGATGCATTCACACATGTTAAACAATGCAGTTCAGCAGGGCTGCTGTTGTAGCAGGAACTCCGTTGAGTGTTAGGCCACACCCCCCGATGTAGCCAATCCTCCCAGATCTTACAGGGCTCTTAGTCAGGGCCTACTGGAAGCTCCAGGAGGATTGGCTACATCAGGGGGTATGACCTGATATGCTATTTTGTAGAGTTCCTGCTACAAAAAAAAAGCCCAGCAGTTCAGCAACCGTTTGCAAGTGGATTCTGCCATTTCACACAGTAAAATCCAGTTGCAAGGTGCATTGGAAGTGGGTTGAAAGTGCTTTATGTGCTCCCTCCCCCTGTATTGTGCCAATCCTAAACACGTTTCCTGGGGGTTAAGTCCTATTGAAATCAGTGGCATTTACTCAGTGACATTTACTATTGAACAGTGAGAGCCAGTTTGGTGTAGTGAACATATATGAAGCTGCCTTATACTGAATCAGACCCTGGGTCCATCAAAGTCAGTATTGTCTTCTCAGACTGGCAGCGGCTCTCCAGGGTCTCAAGCTGAGGTTTTTCATACCTATTTGCCTGGACCCTTTTTTGGAGATGCCAGGGATTGAACCTGGGACCTTCTGCTTCCCAAGCAGATGCTCTACCACTGAGCCACCGTCCCTCCCCAAGTAACCATACATCCCTTCTGATGTATGGTTAAGTGCGCAGACTCTTATCTGGGAGAGCCGGGTTTGATTCCCCACTCCTCCACTTGCAGCTGCTGGAATGGTCTTGGGTCAGCCATAGCTATTGCAGGAGTTGTCCTTGAAAGGGCAGCTGCTGGGAGAGCCCTCTCAGCCCCACCCACCTCACAGGGTGTCTGTTGTGGGTGGAGAAGACAAAGGAGATTGTAAGTCGCTCTGAGTCTCTGACTGAGAGAGAAGGGCGGGGTATAAATCTGCAATTCTTCTTCAGTTTGGTGTAATGGTTAAGAGCATGGACTCTTATCTGGGAGAACCGGGTTTGATTCTCCCCTCCTCCACTTGCACCTGCTGGAATGGCCTTGGGTCAGCCATAGCTCTCTTATCTGGGAGAACCGGGTTTGATTCCCCACTCCTACACTTGCAGCTGCTGGAATGGCCTTGGGTCAGCCATAGCTCTCTTATCTGGGAGAACCGGGTTTGATTCCCCACTCCTACACTTGCAGCTGCTGGAATGGCCTTGGGTCAGCCATAGCTCTTGCAGAGCTGTCCTTGAAAGGTGTCACATTCTCAGGGTGCAGGCAGGAGTCCAAAGCCAGTCCAAGGTCAAAGTCCAGGAAGTCAAGCAGGAGCCAAGTCACCAATGCAGAATCACAAACTGGAATCAGAAGTCAATGTCCAAAAGCCAAAAGGTCAGGGTGCTAAGGAAATCAAGCAAGGTCAGGAAGGAGCGTGGATGCAAGCCAGAGAATAGACTTGTTGCTTCCACAAGGTTACCAAGTCCTGGGTGGGAGCTATATGGGAGTCTCAATCAGCCTGCTCCCTGGATGGCAGTGACTCTGCTAGAACTCAGGGCTGAGACATCTGAAGCCTCGGCGTGCCTCATGTCTTCACTCTGAAAGTTCTTTCCGGAGCCTGCTTCGAACTCTTGAGATGGGAGGGGGAGAGCTTGGAGGAGATTGATCATCAACAGCTGACACTGGTGCCTGGAGAGTGATTGATGGGCCAGCTGCTGTTTGTTCAGCTGAAGAACTGGCTGGCAACTCTTCCAGGTCTGTTAACCCTTCCAGCTCCTCCTCGTCAGGGCTCATGACAAAAGACCAGCGGCTGTAAGAGCTCTCTCAGCCCCACCTACCTCACAGGGTATCTGTTGTGGGGCAGGGGAAGGTAAAGGAGATTGTAAGCCACTCTGAGATTCAGAGTGAAGGGCGGGGTATAAATCCAATATCTTCTTGTTCTTCTTCTGAGGATACCTGTTGAGCGTTGCAGTGCATCTCTTTGCTTTCGCCCCTAGGGCCTCCTTCTGATGTATGGGGCTTACCTGGCTGGCCTGACATACGATGTCAGCTCCCCACCAGTCAATCAGTCCCTGACGCTCGTTGCTGGCATTACTGTCATATTTCTGTCCGGCGAAACTGTGCTGGTGGCAAATCGTTTTTTCCATTCGTGGCACAACCTGGTTTTCGGAGCCACCTCGGGAGGGATCTTTGCCTCCACGGCCACCCTAAACTGCTTGATCTTTATTCCTCAGGTAGGAAGTAAGTCGGGTTGCCAGGTCTGGGTTGGGAAATACCTGGAGTCTTTGGGGGTGGATCCAGGAGAGGGCGGGGTTTGGGGAGGGGAGGGGCCTCAGCACAGCACAATGCCATAAAGTCCACCCTCCAAAGCAGCCATTTCCTCCAGGGAAGCTGCTCTCTGCCAGTTGGAGATAGGGTTGCAGGCCTGTGTGGGAAAATATCTGGAGACTTTGGGGGTGGAGTCAGGAGAGGGCGGGTTTGGGGAGGGAGGGGCCTCAGCATGGCACACTGTCATAAAGTCCACCCTCCAAAGCAGCCATTTCCTCCAGGGGAGCTGATCTCCGCCAGTTGGAGATAGGGTTGCAGGCCTGTGTGGGAAAATATCTGGAGACTTTGGGGGTGGAGTCAGGAGAGGGCGGGGTTTGGGGAGGGGAGGGGCCTCAGCATGGCACAATGCCATAAAGTCCACCCTCCAAAGCAGCCATTTCCTCCAGGGGAGCTGATCTCCACCAGTTGGAGATAGGGTTGCAGGCCTGTGTGGGAAAATATCTGGAGACTTTGGGGGTGGAGTCAGGAGAGGGCGGGGTTTGGGGAGGGGAGGGGCCTCAGCACAGCACAATGCCATAAAGTCCACTCTCCAAAGCAGCCATTTCCTCCAGGGAAGCTGCTCTCTGCAAGTTGGAGATAGGGTTGCAGGCCTGTGTGGGAAAATATCTGGAGACTTTGGGGGTGGAGTCAGGAGAGGGCGGGGGGAGGGGAGGGGCCTCAGCATGGCACAATGCCATAAAGTCCACCCTCCAAAGCAGCCATTTCCTCCAGGGGAGTTGATCTCCGCCAGTTGGAGATAGGGTTGCAGGCCTGTGTGGGAAAAAATCTGGAGACTTTGGGGGTGGAGTAAGGAGAGGGCGGTTGTTTTGGAGGGGAGGGGCCTCGGCATGGCACAATGCCATAAAGTCCACCCTCCAAAGTAGCCATTTCCTCCAGGGGTACTATATATTTCCAAAAAGACCATGGTCAATTAACTAAAAATTATTCCTAATATATTGAGAATCATTCATACCATATAATGTAATATAATTGCTTATAACAATTGAGTCTTCAAGATACAAAAAATGTCCAGTCCAATAAATTGAGGTGCATGGTATGTCTGTAAACACTCTTAGTTCCGGACACCCCAAAACCACCTCCGACGTCACTCGCTGGTCAGGATGTTTCAGTCGACCTTTCTCATGTAAGGAATGGTAAGTTGTCCACATGTTCACATATCGCTGCAGCGATTTAACATTCACACCAAGCCCAGATCGTCTGCTGTGGATTTTTCTCCACAGAAAGAGGCTCAGGTGAAGGTCTGCATGTGAAAACACTTTCAGGCATTCATTCAGCTGTGCAGGCTGAGGGAGATCTAGAGCAGGAGTAGCTTAACGTAAGAGCCGCAGAGAATAAACATCAAATGTTTGAGAGCTGCAAGACATGAACCTCAGAGGAAGGAAGGAAGAAGGGAAGGAAGGAAGGAAAATGGAGGAGGGAGAAGGGAGAGTGAGGTGGAAAGAAAGCAACTTTAACTTTAAATGCATTCTCCAAGCCGCTGGCTGTCTTGGCTTGGAGAAGTGATTTAAGGAGACAAATGCCTTCTCCAAGGTGGCTGACAGGGTGGGCTTTGAGAGCCGCACAATATATATGAAAGAGCCACACGTGGCTCCTGAGCCAGTTTAGCCACGCCCGATCTGGACGCTGATGAATCTTCAAGCGTTCATTTCTGTCGCATGTTTCTGCCTGCGTCTCACTAACTCCGTCCTTATTTTCATGTTTTCAAATTCCCCGAAATAACTTCTTTTCTGGAACTGTAACAGACGTTCATGTTCAGTAGGTCCGGCAGTGGAAAGCCTTCGAAGAGCAGCATGAAAACCTCAGCCAGGTGGCCAGGTTCTTCACGAGCTCCAGCAGGAACTTCCACTCCGTGGTGTACAGTGAGGACGAGATCTGCCAGCTGGTGGAGGAGAAGCACGCCATGATGCAGCTGCTGGCCGAGGTGAGACGCATTTTCAAAGCGACAGACAGGGCTGCCAACTCTCAGCTGGAAAATTCCTGGAGATTTTTTTTTTGGGGGGGGAGAGATATTGGAATCTTGGAAAGGTGGATGTTAAATACTAGGTTCGATGCACGAGGAGGCTCGTTGCTCTTTAATTAAAGCTCTTGTGTTCAGTTTTGGGCACCACATTTTAAGAAGGATATAGACAAGCTGGAACGGGTCCAGAGGAGGGCGACGAAGATGGTGAGGGGTCTGGAGTCCAAGTTCTATGAGGAAAGGTTGAAGGAGCTGGGCACATTTAGCCTGGAGAGGAGGTGGCTGAGAGGTGATATGATCACCCTCTTCAAGTACTTGAAGGGCTGAGGATGGTGTGGAATTGTTTTCTGTGGCCCCAGAAGGCAGGACCAGAACCAACGGGTTGAAATTAAATCCGAAGAGTTTCCGTCTCAACATTACGAAGAACTTTCTGACCGTTAGATCAGTTCCTCAGTGGAACAGGCTTCCTCGGGAGGTGGTGGGCTCTCCTTGGAGGTTTTTCAACAGAGGCTAGATGGCCATCTGACAGCAAAGAGGATCCTGTGAATTTAGGGGGAGGTGTTTGTGAGTTTCCTGCATTGTGCAGGGGTTGGACTAGATGACCCTGGAGGTCCCTTCCTACTCTATGATTCTGTGATTCTTTATTAGTGATAAAGAATCTGCCTCGTCCTAGAGTCTGAAGTGGTACGGTCTTTTCAACCTGTTGAGGACCCTCCCAGCGCATTCGGCTGCATTTGTGGACCAGGCCCGACTTCTCATCTGTGAGATGTCATACTCAGGGCCAGCCCTAGACCATCTGGCGCCCTTCCCGCACTGATAATGTCACTGAGGTACAGAGGGGTGCCCAGTTTGGTGCCCTCAGGAGGCCAGCGCCCTAGGTAATCACCTAGCGGCAGAGCCAGCCCTGGTCATACTGCAGTTGGCTTCTGGGGAAGTTAACCCTGGCTGTGTATGCCCCGCTTTGTTCCCCGCAGAAAGAAACGGCGATCGCAAGCCTGCAGGAACAAGTCAACAGCGCAAAGGAGAAACTGACCAGACTCGTAGCTGCAGAAGACAATCGAGTGGCTGCAGACTCTCCTTTTCCCCCTACCTCTCCGTGTCCTCAGGATCGCTCTATGGCCATTTGTTCTTCTAGGGCAGCGGAAGAGACCCCAGCAGACCTTTCTTTACCCGGCCAGGAGCAAAATCCATGGCAATGTTATTCCGTGTTTTCAAATTCGCAGTGTGCCCCGGGGTCTTCTAACAAAAACGACTACGTTGATGATCTAGAACCCGTCGGTCAGTGCAGTGGACCGCCAGAGGTTACCGATAGGCGTAGACCATTGAGCAGGGCTGAAAAGTTTTCCGACCGTTCAGGCGGCCCAAATGACCGTGACGAATGGCTCTTCCAATATGCCCCCCCGCTTGGCGTGGGCACCCTCCGAGAACCACACGGGGACAACTCCTCCACACCGAGGGGGGGAGCGGAGCAAGCCCCGGTTTGGAAGCAGCTGCCGGGGGTCAGCTACGTCAGCAGGGACAAGCTTCGGGAAGTCTTGCAGGAGCTGAGCGCGGATTACAGAGCCGGCAGCCAGACTTTCCCCAGGGGCCTAGAGCAAAGCGCCGCGCTCGAAAGGAGCGCAAGATGGTGGCCACGAGACAGCCGAGCCAACACGCTCACGAGGCTTACCCCGTATGAGACGAGGCCGGAGGGGAAAATTCCTACTTGCCTGCCTGGGTCTACAGTCCCTGGTACTTGGTGTATCATAAACAGAACAGCCAGTAGAATGCAGAGGAGTCACCACAAATCCGATGACTTTCCCTGGGCCACGGCTAGCGACACGACTGAAAGGCATTCTTTACACCAGTCGTGCTCTTTGCCGTCGTCGGCGTTTAAGGGCAGGCTTCGTGATCAGTCTGAGAACCGGTCGGGACGTCCCAGCAGAGACGAGAAGGGCCGGCTGTTAGAAAAGCACCCCGTGGAAAACGTTGCACCTGAACGGCATCCCGGAAGCCCCAGGACATTCCCTCACCAGCCGCAGGATTTTGCAAGGTACATGCCGCGTCTTTATCCGGATTCCGACTCCAGCGGCGGCAGCAGCACCACCACCACCTCCTCCTCTGGGGGTGGGATGCGCTGCCACCACAGACACTGTTGTGAAGGTTGCCACCGCAGCCTGTCTTCCTCTAGCAGCAGCTGTAGCACAGACACAGACAGCGAGCCAGGCATCTCTGGATACCACTGGGCGAACCTGCTTGGTAAACCTCAGCCCGTTGTGAACTTCAACGAGGATTTAGAGCCCACCTATGTGTGAAGGCCTGGGGAGATCATGCACGTGTGTGGAGGAATATTGAAGTTCTAGAACAGGGGTTCTCGACGCGGTACCCGCCAGTCGCTTTTTCAAAAGTGGGTGAGGCCAGGTGGGGCTTTTGCCCAGCAAGGCTTCCAGTTGACCGCTGGAGATTTGATTGGCTGAGCAGATTTTTAAAAACGTCGCTCTGGTAGCAGCTGCCACCCCAGCACGAGGATCTTCCCTGCGTGACTGAAGGTAACTGTGGCTGCCATTTTGTGGATAGCTCTGTCTCCCGTGGCAGCCATTTTGTTGCTGCGGCCATCATAGGGTTGCCAATCCCCAGGTGGGGGCAGGGGATCCCCCAGTTTGGAGGCTGCCCCCCCGCTTTAGGGTCGTCAGAAAGCGGGGGAGGGGAGGGAAATGTCTGCTGGAAACTCTTATTATTCCCTATGGAGATTTATTCCCATAGAAAATCATGGAGAATTGATCCACGGGTATCTGGGGCTCTGGGGGGCCTGTTTTTTGAGGTAGAGGCACCAAATTTTCAGTACTGCATCTAGTGCCTCTCCCCCAAATACCCCCAAGTTTCAAAAAGATTGGACCAGGGGGTCCAATTCTATGAGCTCCAAAAGAAGGTGCCCCTATCCTTATTTCCTATGGAAGGAAGGCATTGAAAAGGTGTGCCGTCCCTTTAAATGTGATGGCCGGAACTCCCTTTGGAGTTCAATTATGCTTGTCACAGCCTTGAAATTGGCTCCACCCCTAATGTCTCCTGGCTCCACCCCTAATGTCTCCTGGATCCACCCCCAAAGTCTCCTGGCTCCACCCCCAAAGTCCCCAGATATTTCTTGAATTGGACTTGGCAACCCTAGGCCATCACGTTGGGTCAGAATTCCACAGTCCGAAAAAGTTAGGGCCTCCTGCTCTAGAATTTCATTTTTCCAAGTGTCCATTTTCTACAATATTTCCTCAGGCTCTCTCCTTGCCTGGTAGCCGGACAGAGAGTAAGCACAGTGTAATCATTAGTAGTATTGGTTTTCGGAGTGGGAGATCAGAGCTTAAATACCAACCCAGCCATGAAGCTTCACTGGGTGACTTTGGGCCAGCCATACTCTCTCAGACCAAGCCACCTGACACAGTATTTGTGAGAATAAAGTAGGGGAATCGTAAAGACTGCCCTCAGATCCCTGGTGGTAAAAGAGGTAAAGGTCCCCTGTGCAAGCACCAGTCATTTGTGACTCTGGGGTGACGTTGCATCACGTTTTCACAGTAGACTTTTTTTACAGGGTGGTTTGCCATTGCCTTCCCCAATCATCTACACTTTCCCCCCAGCAAGCTGGGTACTCATTTTACCAACCTCGGAAGGATGGAAGGCTGTGTTAACCTTGAGTCGGCTACCTGAACCCAACTTCCGCCAGGATCGAACTCAGGTCTTGCGCAGAGCTTACTGCAGCTTTAACACTCTGTGCCACGGAGTTCTAGGGTGGGATAAAAATCTTCCAAATAGAAATGTGCCTTAGCCGTTCTATATTGCAGGAAGTTGCTCTTGGCTTCCTGCTCTCCTCCTTTGCGAAGGGTCTTCTCCCATTTGAGAAGCAATTTGAAAAAAAAAAACCAAACTCAGCTGATGCGGCCTTTGGCTGAAGAATCCTGCAGCAAGTTTTGATTGACAAGGATAATGACCACCCAGAAGCTGAGGACACACCCGTGGGAGGACCCATCAAGATGTCCTCCTTTCAGAGGGAGAACATCTCCAGACTACAGAGATCAGTTCTCCTGGAGAACGGGACGTTGGGTACTTACCATGAAGGGTTCTCTTCTCCTCTGAGATAAGGAGGACATTTTTGCCCTCCAGTTCTCGTCATCTGCCTATGCTATTTGCTGCCCATTCTCTCAGCTCAGCATTCATCCTGTTCTCTCCTGTTGTTCGCCTTTGATTGCTTAGTTTAGGTTTTAAAAAAGGTTTTGTTAGTTCATTGTTAAGGTTATTTACTGCTTCTGGGAAGTTCCAGAACAGAGAAGATTGGTGTATCCCACCAAGCGGACAGGAAGTGGAGAAGTTTTAGTTCCTGCCTCCCTACAAGTAGGGGGGGAAACGCCCATCAAGATCTCCTCCTTATGAAGGACCCTTCACGGTAAGTACCCAATGTCCCATTCTTCCGGGGAACTGATCTCTAGTCTGGAGATGAGCTGTAATTCCAGGGAAACCCCAGGTCCCACCAGGAGGCTGGCATCCCTACTACCAAAGTATCCCTACTACCAAAGTCTTTTGAGTGTTGGCAACAGAGCACGGCAGAGGGGTAGAACACTGACTTGGCATTTCCATCTATTCTGCTGCATTTCCTCTCACATAACCTGACAAGAGAGCTCCGGAGGGAAAGAAATGGGCCTACTAATTGTCAAGAAGAGAATGCCTTTGTGTTCTACATTTAAATGTTGGGCTGTATCAACAGAGGTCTAGTGTACAGATCACGTGAAGTGATGGTATCACTTTACTCTGCTCTGGTAAGACCTCACCTGGAGTACTGTGTTCTGTTTTGGGCACCACATTTTAAGAAGGATATAGACAAGCTGGAATGGGTCCAGAGGAGGGCGACGAAGATGGTGAGGTGTCTGGAGACCAAGTCCTATGAGGAAAGGTTGAAGGAGCTGGGGATGTTTAGCCTGGAGAGGAGGTGGCTGAGGGGTGATACAATCACCATCTTCAGGTACTTGAAGGGCTGTCCTATAGAGGATGGCGTGGAATTGTTTTCTGTGGCCCCAGAAGATAGGACCAGAACCAATGGGTTGAAATTAAATCAAAAGAGTTTCCGACTCAACTTTAGGAAGAACTTCCTGACCGTTAGAGCAATTCCTCAGTGGAACAGGCTTCCTCGGGAGGTGATGGGCTCTCCTTCCTTGGAGGTTTTTAAACAGAGGCTAGATGGCCCTCTGACAGCAATGAAGATCCTGTGAATTTAGGGGGAGGTCTTTGTGAGTTTCCTGCATTGTGCAGGGGGTTGGACTAGATGACCCTGGAGGTACTTTCCAACTCTATGATTCTGATTCCTCAGTGGAACGGGCTTCCTCGGGAGGTGGTGGGCTCTCCTTCCTTGGAGGTTTTTAAACAGAGGCTAGACGGCCATCTGACAACTATGAAGAATCTATGAATTTAGGGGGAAGGGCTTGTGAGTTTCCTGCATTGTGCAGGGGGTTGGGCTAGATCACCCTGGAGGTCCCTTCCAACTCTATGATTCTAAATCGGGTGCCATGGGAAGGGAGGTCCGAACCTAGATCCTGGGACTAGCAGCTCCAGAGCCTTGTCCTGTGTACCACCCCTGAGCTTCCTGCTTCTACAGAGAACTGCTGCCTCACATTCCTATGCTGACGACACAGAAAGCAGAGGAAGTCACCCCCCCCCCCCCGGGTGTGGGGTGGAAGGTTCAGTGGGCCCTGCAGAGAACTGCTGACTACAGGGTAGGCTCGCCAATCCCCAGGTCCCAGCGGGGGTTCTTCTGCTTTCCCAGGCTCCTTCCCGCCTCCAGTCAGCTGGCCAATGGGGGGAAGCCCCGCCCACAGAGGACCATGTGCCTTCCCACCTCCGGAGGCTTCAGTCTCCGATTGAAAGGCTTCCTCTTGGGATGGGGTGTCTGTGTTACTTGGAAGAAGTTGGCAGCAACTCGTGAGTAGAGAGGCCAATCCCTCGCTTCAGAGTCGCCAGAAATGGGGGGGGGGGGCAGGGGGAGGGAAACGTCTGCTGAGCACTTCATTATTCCCTATGTGGAGATCGATTCTCATAGGGTATAATGGGGAATTGATCTGGAGGTTTCGGGGGCTCTGGGGGAGCTGTTTTTTTGAGGTAGAGGCACCAAATATTCAGTATAGTATCTAGTGCCTCTCCCCAAAGGACCCCCCCAAGTTTCAAAATTATTGGACCAGGGGGTCCAATTCTATGAGCCCCAAAGGAAGGTGCCCCTATCCTTTGTTATTTCCTATGGAAGGAAGACATTTTAAAAAGGTGTGCTGTCCCTTTAAATGTGATGGCCACAACTCCCTTGGAGTTCAATTATGCTTGTCACACCCTTGTTCCTGGCTGCGCCCCCAATGTCTCCTGGCTCCACCCCCAATGTCTCCTGGCTCCACCCCCAAAGTCCCCAGATATTTCTTGAATTGGACTTGGCAACCCTACTACAGGGTCAGCTGGTGCCACCTTCATGTTAGAAAGCTGCTGCCTCCATATTGGGCTTTTCCATCTGCGCAACTTGTCTGTGCTGTCAAGACTCTGGTAGGTTGGATGAGCCTGGCGTAGATACAACTATTGCCCAAGGAACCTTCCTTTTTCCAGAGCCGCATCCGTTGGAGGAAGCCTCCTTAGGCCTTTGGAAGCCTTCAGACTTTCCACAGGAACCCCCTCGCCTGAGAGCTCCTGACATCTGTGTTGACCTCATACCTGGGCTGCCTTTCTGAGTCCTGAACCCGACCACACCTCTGGGCCTCTGCAGTGGTTTTCTTCCATGCCTGATGTTTCCTCCTGTTTCGTACCAACTTGGAAGGGACAGGGCATTTTTTTGTGTGTGTATATCTAGAAGGTGCTGTGTCTGCCGTGTGGTGTTATCAACCAGGCTTTCTCTTGTTAGAACTGCAAGGCGATAAGGGATTAGGGAAGAGCCCCGTGGCGCAGAGTGGTAAAGCTGCAATACTGCAGTCCGAGCTCTCTGCTCGCAACCTGAGTTCGATCCCCGGCGGAAGCTGGATTCAGGTAGCCGGCTCGAGGTTGACTCAGCCTTCCATCCTTCCGAGGTCGGTCAAATGAGTCCCCAGCTTGCTGGGGGGGAAAGTGTAGATGACTGGGGAAGGCAATGGCAAACCACTCCATAAAAAGTACCTGTATGGGAGACCACCAAGGAAGCCCTGGGCTGTTCTGCAAACCACCTCTGCCCATCTCTGAGCTTGGAAACTCTCTGGGGTCACCATCGTTTAGCTGCAGTCGATGGCGCTTCACACACACACTTTTGTGTTTCATAGAGGTATAAAATTCACATCCTGCGTTGCTTTGTTAATACTGTGCCTTTAAATAGTTTTATTCAGAAAATCATTCACAATCATACAATTCATAGCAGACAAGCAGGTGCTGAAAACATAATCCGGGGGTGGGATTCTAGCAGGAGCTCCTTTGCCTATTAGGCCACATCCCCTGATGTAGCCAATCCTCCAAGAGTTTACAGGGCTCTTTTTGCAAGCTCTTGGAGGATTGGCTACATCAGGGGTGTGTGCAAAGGAGCTCCTGCTAGAATTCCACCCCTGAACATAATTATTACTTTGTCATGTCAATGGGGATGTCTAATACATACAGAGGTTTGATGGCATCGTGAAGTCAGAGATTCCAGTTGTCAATTTATATGAGATTAAGATCTACAGTCTAGATTCTTAGACTCCCAGTGGAACTCTACATTGGAGCATGTCGTAAATCCCTGGGGGTTTAAGAGTGTTTAACACAGGGGTCCTCAAACTATGGCCCGCGGGCCAGATGCGGCCTGCTGAGGACGTTTATGCGGCCCGCCGGGTTATGGCAAAATCAGACCGGAAGTGACGTTCGACCTAAACTCGCGTTAGCAACGCACACTTCCGGCTCTGGGCTGAGGCGGCAGAGACAGAGTGTGAGGCGATACCGAGGTGAGGTGAGTTCCCAGGCCGGGGTGTGTGGTGTTGGGAAGGGAGAGAGATGCAGAAGACGGAGAACTGACGGCCCGCATCCTTGTACAGTAACGGCAGTCCGGCCCTCCAACAGTCTGAGGGACAGTGAACTGGCCCCCTATTTAAAAAGTTTGAGGACCCCTGGTTTAACATGTTACATAGTTGATATTTCAAAGCCGGTAAAGGTTAGCATCTTGGATTAGAACCGTTTCAAATCCCTGCTCAGCCATAAAGCTTGGTCGAACCACGCTTTCTGAACCTGGCCTACCTTACAGGATTGTTGTGGGGATTCAGTGAGGAGACAGCTATGCTGAATTCCCTGGAAAAGGTCGCTAAGCAGAAGTTAAAACCTTGTGGAGGATGGAATGATTTAAGCTGGAGATGTAGAAACACTGCCGGTTGATTTCCGTATCTGATAGCAACCTATTGCTGTATAGACACAATGCAAAGACATTTTGCAAGATATTTGCGTAATTGCAGGCTATGTGATCCCTTTTGGCTTCCATCTGGTTCGATGCTAATGCTTAAAGGTGTCCAAAAGAAATAGATATTTGGTGATTAATCTGATTTCAACAAAGGCATTAATACCATGTCCTGGAAGCGTAATGGATTTTCCATAGTGGATAATTGGAGGCAAAGGAGCTGGCTTTTCAAGTCTGACCTATCAACGACTCTGGGAAGATAAAACAGACTCTAACAAACAATGTAACATGCAGTTTTATTCATTACTAGAAAATATTTGCACCTAATAAGAATGTCAGGCAGGAAGTCTGGCTTTTATTTATTTAACCAGTTTCCTTTACGAGAGTGCTGTTATTTAACCTTAAGATGTGGTTTTTAATCTGTCGTTTTATTTATATGTATTCATTTTTGTATGTTGTAGATGAATCTATTTAACAATTGTCAGCTGTTAATAATTGGAAATGTCCTTACGAAGCGAGTAATAAAATATTGTCGCTAATCGGATGCCAGCTGGCATTTCAATGAATCATTTCCCATCTTTTCCATCTCCAAAATTCGAAAAAAGGAAGGGCGGGAGCTCTAATCCTAGACGTCAGGTCTGCCCCAACCTCTGTCACCGAGGGATGAGAAAGAGAAGACGTATCAGGCCAATGAAAACCAAGATGGAAATGAAGAGAGAGACGAGAGACCGCACAAGTCATGGACACAATATTATGCTGAGCCAGGCTTTTAAAATCGGGATTACTGAGAGCCTCAGGGGCCATCTAGCGGCAGTCTAGGGAAGTCACGATTTATTAAAATCTATCATGCTGACATCCAGGGGTAGAATTCTAGCAGGAGGTCCTTTGCATATTAGACCACACACCCCTGATATAGCCAAGTAAAGCTGCAGTACTGCAGCCCTAAGCTCTGCTCACGACCTGAGTTCGATCCCAGCGGAAGCTGAGTTCAGGTAGCCGGCTCAGGGTTGACTCAGCCTTCCATCTTTCCGAGGTCGGTCAAATGAGTCCCCAACTTGCTGGGGGGGGGGGAAGCGTAGAGGACTGGGGAAGGCAATGGCAAACCACCCCGTAAAAAGTCTGCCGTGAAAACGTGGTGAAAGCAACGTCAGCCCAGAGTCGGAAACGACTGGTGCTTGCACAGGGGACTACATGCCCAAGTCAGTTGTCCCCAACCCCTGGGCTGTGGACCGGTCCCGGTCCGTGGCCTGTTAGCAACCGGGCCGTGAGTTGTATAATTATTTCATTACATATTACAATATAGTAATAAGAAGACGACGATGACATTGGATTTATATCCTGCCCTCTACTCCGAATTTCAGAGTCTCAGAGCGGCTCACCATCTCCTTCATCTTCCTCCTCCACAACAGACACCCTGTGAGGTGGGTGGGGCTGAGAGAGCTCTCCCAGAAGCTGCCTTTTCAAGGACAACTCCTGCGAGAGCAACGGCTGACCCAAGGTCATTCCAGCAGCTGTAAGTGGAGGAGTGGGGAATTGAATTTACAAAAAAAAAAGCCTCATCAGCTCTTGGAGGATTGGCTCCAGCAGGGGTGTATGGCCTAATATGCAAAGCAGCTCCTGCTAGAATTCTATCTCTGGGCCCTGCACTTAGAGCCCTGTAAGCTCTTGGAGGATTGGCAAGAGCAAGCACCAGTCGTTTCCGACTCTGGGGTGACTTCGCTTTCGCAACGTTTTCATGGCAGGCTTTTGACGGGGTGGTTTGCCATTGCCTTCCCCAGTCCTCTACGCTTCCCCCCCAGCAAGCTGGGGACTCGTTTGACCAACTTCGGAAGGCTGAGTCAACCTCGAGCTGGCTACCAGAAAACCCAGCTTTCGCCGGGATCGAACTCAGGTCGTGAGGAGAGCTTAGGATTGCGGTATTGCAGCTTTAACACTCTGCGTCACGGGGCTCTTCTGTATAATGAAAACCAACGTACTAAACATCTTCAACACATAAATAATACACAAAACACTAGTATTACTTATGAGAGAAATTCAAAATACACACACTGTTGCCAATAAATACAATACAGAATAACGTAAACCAAACCACCAAGTTCCATAACAGTTCCAAGCTTCCAAGGAATATGTAAAGACTTATGCAACACTAAAAGGTGATAAAAATATATTCTCCAACCGTGCATAAAGTATGTTCTCGATGGAATTTCGATCGTTATGTTTCCCCTTTCGATTAATATCTTTGTCAAGAGATGCACATATGAATAACCTAAGAGTATAAAAGTCAACAAGCAACAAGGTGGAAACATCACTATCCAGCAAAAAATACGACATAGAAATAGATTTGTGCTGCCAAAACCATACTTTCTGGGGTGACGTTGCTTTCACGTTTTCATGGCAGACTTTTAACGGGGTGGTTTGCCATTGCCTTCCCCAGTCATCTGCGCTTTCCCCCTAGCAAGCTGAGTCCATATTTTACCGACCTCAGAAGGATGGAAGGCTGAGTCAACCTGGAGCCCGTTACCTGAACCAGCTTCCGCTGGGATCAAACTCAAGTCGTGAGCAGAGGGCTCCGACTGCAGTACTGCAGCTTTACCACTCTGTGCCACGAGGCTCTTAAAGGTAAAGGTAGTCCCCTGTGCAAGCACCAGTCATTTCCGACTCTGGGCTGACGTTGTTTCACAACGTTTTCACGGCAGACTTTTTACAGGGTGGTTTGCCATTGCCTTCCCCAGTCATCTGTGCTTTCCCCCCAGCAAGCTGAGTCCATATTTTACTGACCTCAGAAGGATGGAAGGCTGAGTCAACCTGGAGCCGGCTACCTGAACCAGTTTCCGCTGGGATCAAACTCAGGTCGTGAGCAGAGGGCTCCGATTGCAGTACTGCAGCTTTTCCACTCCGCGCCACGGGGCTCTTATCCAAACCGTACTTACTAAAAGCCTTTCCTCTGAGGCTCTCTAAACCATGTGTCAGCTTCAAAAATATTTCTTTTAATATTGTTTCTCTCTGGAACCTTACAGCCTCTGTAATATTCACAGCTCAGTGGTTCATACCCCATGCTGGGCCAGTAGCTCTCAATGAGGGAGGGAGGTGGCAAGAGAGGAGCTGCCCGGCCGTTCTTGATGGGGCGGCAAGCACAGTGCAGCCGCAGGTGGGGGGAAGAAGAAGAAGATGAAGAAGATATTGGATTTATATCCCGCCCTCCACTCCGAAGAGTCTCAGAGTGGCTCACAATCTCCTTTCCCTTCCTCCCCCACAACAGACACCCTGTGAGGTGGGTGGGGCTGGAGAGAGCTCTCCCAGCAGCTGCCCTTTCAAGGACAGTCTCAGAGCGGCTCACAATCTCCTTTCCCTTCCTCCCCCACAACAGACACCCTGTGAGGTGGGTGGGGCTGGAGAGGGCTCTCACAGCAGCTGCCCTTTCAAGGACAGAGACTCAGAGCGGCTCACAATCTCCTTTCCCTTCCTCCCCCACAACAGACACCCTGTGAGGTTGGTGGGGCTGGAGAGGGCTCTCACAGCAGCTGCCCTTTCAAGGACAGTCTCAGAGCGGCTCACCAATCTCCTTTCCCTTCCTCCCCCACAACAGACACCCTGTGAGGTGGGTGGGGCTGGAGAGGGCTCTCCCAGCAGCTGCCCTTTCAAGGACAACCTCTGCCAGAGCTGTGGCTGACCCAAGGCCATGCTAGCAGGTGCAAGTGGAGGAGTGGGGAATCAAACCCGGTTCTCCCAGATAAGAGTCCGCACACTTAACCACTACACCAAACTAGCTCTCCAGGGACGGTGGCTCAGTGGTAGAGCATCTGCTTGGGAAGCAGAAGGTCCCAGGTTCAATCCCTGGCATCTCCAAAAAAAGGGTCCAGGCATATAGGTGTGAAAAACCTCAGCTCGAGATCCTGGAGAGCCGTTGCCAGTCTGAGTAGACAAGGCTGACTTTGATGAACCAATTCAGTATAAGGCAGCTTCACATGTTCATATGTTCACACACATGTCAGGTGGACCGTCAGGGATGGTCTGCCTTGCCTGGCGCAGCGGCCTAGCGCCGGTGCCCCAGCTCCAGTGCTGAGTCCAGGGCTGCTGTGGAGAGAAGGTGGCGACTGGATATTACTTTCCACCACAGTTACGATGACCATTTAATCGCAGCGCCCATAGATCATCAGCAAAGAAATGCAAAAAAGTCCCCCCCCTTCGATTTAGCCATGGTATGTGTCAGTGCGCTAGCTGAGCATTTGCTGGAGGACTCTCAGGCGCTGGCGTGCGATGATTGGCTGCTGAGTCAGACAAAATACTTTCTGACACACGGGTCAACCAATAGCAAGTCCGGGGACCTGCCTGAGCGGAGGACTGCGTTGAGTGGCAGTGGTGGAGGTAGGGTTGCCAAGTCCCATTCAAGAAATATCTGGGGACTTTGGGGGTGGAGCCAGGAGACGAGACGTTGAGTGTGGAGCCAGGAGCAAGGTTGCGACAAGCATCATTGAACAACAAAATGAGTTCTGGGCATAACAGTTAAAGGGACCGCACACCTTTTTAAATGCCTTCCTTCCATAGGAAATAATGAAGGATAAGGGCACCTTCTTTTGGGGCACATAGAATTGGACCCCCTGGTCCAATCTTTTTGAAACTTGGAGGGTATTTTGGGGAGAGGCACCAGATGCTGCACTGCAAATTTGGGGCCTCTACCTCAAACAACACCCCCCCCCCCCCAGAGCCCCAGATACCCGCAGATCCATTCTCTATTATTTCCGATGGGAATACATCTCCATAGGGAACAATAGAGTTCCCAGCAGACATTTCCCTCCCCCTTCTCGCTTCCTGATGACCCTGAAGCGGGGGGGGAGGGCCTCCAAACCGGGGGATCCCCTGCCCCCACCTGGGGATTGGCAACCCTAGGTGGAGGCCGGCCATTGCAAGTCCCCACCACAGCCCCGTGGGAAAGATTCTATTTGTGAAAGAATGGACTTGCAAGAGCTTCCTTCTGGCTGGGCCCTGCGAGGCTGGAATAGCCCTGCTCCCATGGCTGGCCCTGCCGCTAGGCAAACTAGGCAATTGCCTAGAAACTTTAGGAGAGCCAGTTTGGTGTGGTAGTTACATGCACAGACTCTTATCTGGGAGAACCGGGTTTGATTCCCCACTCCTCCACTTGCACCTGCTGGCATGGCCTTGGGTCAGCCAGACCTCTCGCAGAGTTGTCCTTGAAAGGGCAGCTTCTGAGAGAGCTCTCTCAGCCCCACCCACCTCACAGGGTGTCTGTTGTTAGGGAGGAAGGGAAAGGAGATTGTGAGCCGCTCTGAGTCTCTGAGATTCAGAGTGGAGGGCAGGGTATAAATCCAATATCATCTTCTTCTAGTCGCACACCTCAGGTTTTACAAACTCTTCTGTCCCTAAGGGAGAGGGCAGCTGAGTTTTGACCCTTCCTCCCACTTTCTTAACACATCAGGCAAAAAATGTAATGTAAACAGGTTCAAGCTTCTTGTTGGCACTGATCATGCTTGTGCGACTGTTTAATAGTAAGAAATCTTGGGGAAGATATTTGTGCTTATGTTCTCCGTAGTCCGCCTTCGCTGCTGTTGCCTCTTGGCACTGGGATTCGGAGGTTTCCTGCCTCCGAACATGGAAGTTCCTTTTAGTCATTGTGACTGGTACCACTGACAGAACCGACCCTCTGTGAATCCGTCTAATCTCCTTTTAAAGCTGTCTATGCTTATGGCACTACATTCCCGGGCAGCAAATTTCAGATTTTAACCATGGAGTAAATAAATGTACTGTGTACAATTCTGGTCACCACACCTCAAAAAAGATAGCATTGGGAAAAGTCCAGAAAAGGGCAGCTAGAATGATTAAAGAGGTGGAACACTTTCCCTGTGAAGAAAGACTAAAGGCTCTTTAGCTTGCAGAAACGATAACTGAGGGGTGACGTGATAGAGGTTGACAAGATTATGCATGGGATGGAGAAGGTAGAGAAAGAAGCACTTTTTATCTATTTCTCACAATACAAGAGCTTGTGGACACTCAATGGAATTGCTGAGCAGTTGGGCTAAAATAAAAGGAAGTTCTTCTTCACCCAAAGGGTGATTAACATGTGGAATGCACTGCCACAGGAGGTGGTGGCGGATACAAGCATAGATGGCTTCAAGAGGGGATTGGATAACATATGGAGCAGCAGAGGTCTATTAGGGGCTCTTGTGGCCCTGGGGCTATTAGCCACAGGGTACAGATGGAACTCTGTCTGGGGCAGGGCTTTTTTTGTAGAGAACCTCCTTTGCATATTAGGCCACACACCCCAATGTAGCCAATCCTCCTGGAGCTTCCAGTAGGCCCTGTACTAAGAGCCCCGTAAGCTCTTGGAGGATTGGCTACAGCAGGGGTGTGTGGCCTAATATGCAAAGGAGTTCCTGCTACAAAAAAGCCCTGGTCTGGGGCAGTATTGTTGTATATTCTTGGTGCTTGAGGGGGGGGCACAGTGGGAGGGCTTCTAGTGTCCTGGCCCCACTGATGGGCCTCCTGATGGCACCTGTGTTTTTTGGCCACCCAGTAACACAGAGTGTTGGACTGGATGGGCCACTGGCCTGATCCAACATGTCTTCTCTTATGTTCTTATGTGACACAGAGTGTTGGACTGGAGGGGCCATTGGCCTGATCCAACATGGCTTCTCTTATGTTCTTATGTGACACAGAGTGTTGGACTTGATGGGCCATTGGCCTGATCCAACATGGCTTCTCTTATGTTCTTATGTGACACAGAGTGTTGGACTGGAGGGGCCATTGGCCTGATCCAACAGGGCTTCTCTTATGTTCTTATGTGACATAGAGTGTTGGACTGGATGGGCCATTGGCCTGATCCAACATGGCTTATGTTCTTATGTGACACAGAGTGTTGGACTGGGTGGGCCACTGGCCTGATCCAACAGGGCTTCTCTTATGTTCTTATGTGACACAGAGTGTTGGACTGGATGGGCCACTGGCCTGATCCAACAGGGCTTCTCTTATGTTCTTTTGTGACACGGAGTGTTGGACTGGATGGGCCACTGGCCTGATCCAACATGGCTTCTCTTATGTTCTTATGTGACACAGAGTGTTGGACTGGATGGGCCTCTGGCCTGATCCAACATGGCTTCTCTTATGTTCTTATGTGACACAGAGTGTTGGACTGGAGAGGCCACTGGCCTGATCCAACACGGCTTCTCTTATGTGACACAGAGTGTTGGACTGGATGGGCCACTGGCCCGATCCAACATGGCTTCTCTTATGTTCTTATGTGACACAGAGTGTTGGACTGGATGGGCCACTGGCCTGATCCAACATGGCTTCTCTTATGTTCTTATGTGACACAGAGTGTTGGACTGGATGGGCCACTGGCCTCATCCAACATGGCTTCTCTTATGTTCTTATGTGACACAGAGTGTTGGACTGGATGGGCCACTGGCCCGATCCAACATGGCTTCTCTTATGTTCTTCTGTGACACAGAGTGTTGGACTGGATGGGCCACTGGCCTGATCCAACATGGCTTCTCTTATGTTCTTATGTGACACAGAGTGTTGGACTGGATGGGCCACTGGCCTGATCCAACAGGGCTTCTCTTATGTTCTTTTGTGACACGGAGTGTTGGACTGGATGGGCCACTGGCCTGATCCAACATGGCTTCTCTTATGTTCTTATGTGACACAGAGTGTTGGACTGGATGGGCCTCTGGCCTGATCCAACATGGCTTCTCTTATGTTCTTATGTGACACAGAGTGTTGGACTGGAGAGGCCACTGGCCTGATCCAACACGGCTTCTCTTATGTGACACAGAGTGTTGGACTGGATGGGCCACTGGCCCGATCCAACATGGCTTCTCTTATGTTCTTATGTGACACAGAGTGTTGGACTGGATGGGCCACTGGCCTGATCCAACATGGCTTCTCTTATGTTCTTATGTGACACAGAGTGTTGGACTGGATGGGCCACTGGCCTCATCCAACATGGCTTCTCTTATGTTCTTATGTGACACAGAGTGTTGGACTGGATGGGCCACTGGCCCGATCCAACATGGCTTCTCTTATGTTCTTCTGTGACACAGAGTGTTGGACTGGATGGGCCACTGGCCTGATCCAACATGGCTTCTCTTATGTTCTTCTGTGACACAGAGTGTTGGACTGGATGGGCCACTGGCCTGATCCAACATGGCTTCTCTTATGTTCTTCTGTGACACAGAGTGTTGGACTGGATGGGCCACTGGCCTCATCCAACATGGCTTCTCTTATGTTCTTATGTGACACAGAGTGTTGGACTGGATGGGCCACTGGCCCGATCCAACATGGCTTCTCTTATGTTCTTCTGTGACACAGAGTGTTGGACTGGATGGGCCACTGGCCTGATCCAACATGGCTTCTCTTATGTTCTTATGCTTCCTTTTCTCTATCCTGAAACTCCTGCCTATCTGCTTTATTAAATGCCCTTGTATCCTAATATGTTGGGAGAGGGAGAAAAAAAGTTCACTCTTTTTAAAGGTAAAGGTAGTCCCCTGTGCAAGCAGCATTCGTTTCCGACTCTGGGGTGATGTTGCTTTCACAACGTTCTCATGGCAGACTTTCTACAGGGTGTTTTGCCATTGCCTTCCCCAGTCCTCTACACTCCTCCCCCCCCCCCAGCAAGCTGGGTACTCATTTTACTGACCTCGGAAGGATGGAAGGCTACCTGAGCCGGCTACGTAAAACCCAGCTTCCGCTGGAATCGAATCCAGGTCATGAGCAGAGAGTTCGGACTGCAGTACTGCAGCTTTACCACTCTGCACCACGGGGCTCTTTCACTCTTTTTACCCTATGCATAACTTCTATCATGTCCCCCTTTAGTCATCGCTTTTCTAAATGGAAAAGTCCCAGACCCTTCAGCTGTTCCTTCGTTATAGGGAAGGTGCCCCCAATCCCCTAATCATCTTGTTTGCTCTCCTCTGTATTTTTTCCAGCTCTTTTTGAGATACGGTCAGGGCTGCTGTGTGGGAGTCAGCGAACTAGGCGATTGCCAGGGGCGGGGAGC
The DNA here is from genome assembly GCF_032191835.1 of Heteronotia binoei. NCBI lineage: Eukaryota > Metazoa > Chordata > Lepidosauria > Squamata > Gekkonidae > Heteronotia > Heteronotia binoei. Next base: position 12,792,996 of record NC_083226.1, on the reverse strand, counting down.
AAGCACCCCCACCCCCGCTCACGCTTCCCACTCATTTTTTCTCGGCTCTGAACATAAGAACATAAGAGAAGCCGTGTTGGATCAGGCCAATGGCCCATCCAGCCCAACACTCTGTGTCACATAAGAACATAAGAGAAGCCATGTTGGATCAGGCCAATGGCCCATCCAGCCCAACACTCTGTGTCACATAAGAACATAAGAGAAGCCATGTTGGATCAGGCCAATGGCCCATCCAGCCCAACACTCTGTGTCACATAAGAACATAAGAGAAGCCATGTTGGATCAGGCCAATGGCCCATCCAGCCCAACACTCTGTGTCACATAAGAACATAAGAGAAGCCATGTTGGATCAGGCCAATGGCCCATCCAGGCCAACACTCTGAGTCACATAAGAACATAAGAGAAGCCATGTTGGATCAGGCCAATGGCCCATCCAGCCCAACAATCTGTGTCACATAAGAACATAAGAGAAGCCATGTTGGATCAGGCCAATGGCCCATCCAGCCCAACACTCTGAGTCACATAAGAACATAAGAGAAGCCATGTTGGATCAGGCCAATGGCCCATCCAGTCCAACACTCTGTGTCACATAAGAACATAAGAGAAGCCATGTTGGATCAGGCCAATGGCCCATCCAGCCCAACACTCTGTGTCACATAAGAACATAAAAGAAGCCATGTTGGATCAGGCCAATGGCCCATCCAGCCCAACACTCTGTGTCACATAAGAACATAAGTGAAGCCATGTTGGATCAGGCCAATGGCCCATCCAGCCCAACACTCCGAGTCACATAAGAACATAAGAGAAGCCATGTTGGATCAGGCCAGTGGCCCATCCAGCCCAACACTCTGTGTCACATAAGAACATAAGAAAAGCCATGTTGGATCAGGCCAATGGCCCATCCAGCCCAACACTCTGTGTCACATAAGAACATAAGAGAAGCCATGTTGGATCAGGCCAATGGCCCATCCAGCCCAACACTCCGAGTCACATAAGAACATAAGAGAAGCCATGTTGGATCAGGCCAATGGCCCATCCAGCCCAACACTCTGTGTCAGATAAGAACATAAGTGAAGCCATGTTGGATCAGGCCAATGGCCCATCCAGCCCAACACTCTGAGTCACATAAGAACATAAGTGAAGCCATGTTGGATCAGGCCAATGGCCCATCCAGCCCAACACTCTGTGTCACATAACAACATAAGAGAAGCCATGTTGGATCAGGCCAATAGCCCATCCAGTCTATTTACCAGGCCAATAGCCCATCCAGTAGCCAAAAAACCCCCAAGTGCCATCAGGAGGTTCACAAGTGGGGCTTAGAAGCCCTTCCACTTTGCCCACCCCCCAAGCACCAAGAGTACAGAGCATCACTGCTCCAGACAGTTCCAATAAAATGCTGTGGCTAATAGCCGCTGATGGACCTCTGCTCCATATTTTTATCCAATCCCCTCTTGAAGATGGCTATGCTTGTAGCCGCCACCACCTCCTGCGGCAGTGAGTTCCACATGTTAATCACCCTTTGGGTGAAGAAGGACTTCCTTTTATCCATTCTAACCCGACTGCTCAGCGATTTCATCGAATGCCCACGAGTTCTTGTATTGTGAGAAAGGGAGAAAAGGACTTCTTTCTCTACCTTCTCCATTCCATGCATAATCTTGTAAACCTCTATCGAGTCACCCCGCAGTCGACGTTTCTCCAAGCTAAAGAGCCCCAAGCGTTTTAACCTTTCTTCATAGGGAAAGGGTTCCAACCCTTTCATCATTCTAGTTGCCCTTTTCTGGACTTTTCCCAAGGCTATAATGTCCTCTTTGAGGTGCGGTGACCAGAATTATACACAGCACTCCAAACGAGAGGAGCTCCCCCAATCCTTCCGAACTGAAAGAGTGGCATTTCCCTTCCCCAGAATCCTCTGAGGGCGCTATGGAAGGGAAGGGCTGAGTGATCTAGCCTAGCTCGGCTTTACCATGCCACGGGAAGGTTGGGGGGCGTTTGCACAGTGCCCTCCGTTCAAATGGGGCCTGATTTGGGCCTCAGCTAGGGGCCCTCCCTCCCACACTGGAGGACAGCGGGCAGAGCCTTGCCTGGGGGCGGGTGATCCAGCCCTGGATGCGGTGACCAGGACTATCCACAGTATTCCAATCGAGGCTGCACCATAGATCTATAGCAGGGGAGGCCAATGGTAGCTCTCCAGATGTTTTTTGCCTACAGCTCCCATCAGCCCCAGCCAGCATGGCCAATGGCTGGTGGCTGATGGGAGTTGTAGGCAAAGAACATCTGGAGAGCTACTGTTGGCCACCCCTGATCTATAGGGACATTCCAGTATTGGCTGTTTTATTCTCCATCCTTCTAAAAAAAACCCGGTATAGAAGAGGAGGAGACCGGAGTCATACCCCTCGGAGTCTCAGAGCAGCTTACAATCGCCTTCCCTTCCTCTCCTCGCGACAGACACCCTGTGAGGGAGGCGGGGCTGAGAGAGAAGAACGGCTCTTGAGAGAAGAAGAATTGCCGAATGATGCCCCGCCCTTCTCTCTGAATCAGAGACTCCGAGCGGCTTACAACCTCCTTTATCTTCTACCCCCCACAACAGACACCCTGTGAGGTGAGTGGAAGTGAGATGGCTCTCACAGTAGCTGCCCTTTCAAGGACATCTCTTGAGATAGCTATGGGTAACCCAAAGCCATTCCAGCAGGTGCAAGTGGAGGAGTGAGGAATCAAACCTGGTTCTCCCAGATAGGAGTCCACGCACTTAACCACACCAAACTGGCTCTGCGAGAACTGTGACTGACCCAAGGTCACCCAACAGCCACATGTGGAGGAGTGGGGGATCAAACCCAGCTCTCCACATGAGAGTCCGCCGCTACACCAAACTGGCTCTCCTCTTTTTCACTGCTGCCACGCCCTGGGTGGACACCTTCATTGAGCTATCCACCATGACCCCAAAGTCTCTCTCTGCTCAGTCTCTGCAAGCTCAAACCTCATTAGCCTCTACTTGAAGTTGGGATTCTTTTCTCCCAAGGTGCATCTCCAACACTCCAACCCTCAGGGGTTTTTTTTGTAGCAGGAACTCTTTTGCATATTAGGCCACACATCCCTGATGTAGCCAATCCTCTAAGAGCTTACAGGGCTCTTATTGCAGAGCCTACTGTAAGCTCTTGGATGATTGGCTACATCGGGGTGGTGGTGGTGGTAGTGGTTAAGTGTGAGCCAGTTTGGTGTAGTGGTGAAGTGTGCGGACTCTTATCTGGGAGAACCGAGTTTGATTCCCCTTACAGCTGCTGGAATGGCCTTGGGTCAGCCATCGCTCTCTTAGGAGTCGTCCTTGAAAGCTGCTGTGAGAGCCCTCTCAGCCCCACCCACCTCACAGGGCGTCTGTTGTGCAGGAGGAAGGTAAAGGAGATTGTAGGCCGTTCTGAGACTCTGTCCTTGAAAGGGCAGGTGCTGTGAGAGCCCTCTCCAGCCCCACCCACCTCACAGGGTATCTATTGTGGGGGGAGAAGATATCAGAGATTGTAAGCCGCTCTGAGTCTCTGCTTCAGAGAGAAGGGTGGGGTATAAATCTACAGACTTCTACGGTCTAATATACAAAAGAGTTCCTGCTACAAAAAGAGCCCTGCCAACACAATTTCATTTGACAACACTGTTGCCCCCTCGCCCAATTTGTAGAGATTCTCCTGGCACTCTTCACAGCCAGCCTTGGTTTCCGCTGTCATGAATCATTTTGGGTCCTCTGCAGACTTGGCCGCTGCTGTGCTCACTTCCAGTTCCAGATAATGCACGGACAAATTAAATAGCCCTGGCCTCCGCACCAATCCTTGTGGTACCCTTGGGGAGACAGGAATTCCCTTTGCAGAATCCCAAGGGGCTGCGTTCCTCTACATACCTAGTTATCTTTGATTATAAAAAGGTGAAGGTAGTCCCCTGTGTAAGCGCCAGTTGTTTCCAACTCTGGGGTGACTTCGCATCAGGATATTTTCATGGCAGACTTTTTATGGTTTGCCATTGCCTTCCCCAGTCATCTACGCTTTCCCCCCAGCGAGCTGGGTCCTCATTTTACCAACCTCGCAAGGATGGAAGGCTGAGTCAACCCTGAGCCGGCTACCTGAACCAGCTTCCGCCAGGATCGAACTCAGGTCGTGAGCAGCGAGCTCGGACTGCAGTACTGCAGCTTTACCACTCAGCGCCACGGGGCTCCTTTGATTACAGTTTCTACTAATGTACCTGGCACAGACGTTGGCCTATCTGTCCTGTCCATTCCTGGTTCCCCTCTGGATCTCTTTTTAAAAACCGGTGAAACGTCTGCTACTCTCTAGTCTTCTGGCACAGCGGCTAATTTTAGTGACAAGTTTAAAATATGGGTCAGTAGATCAACAGTCTCACATTTGAGTTCCCTAAGAACTGGGGTGCATGCTGCCAGGAGCCAACGACGTGTACGTTTTTAATTTCCCCAGCAGTTCTGGAAATTCGTCTTTCAGCATCTCATCTTGACCCAGTTCTTCAGATTCCTGAAAATAGCAGCTGTGCCCTGGGTGTATGTGTGGAAGCACAAATACCAAATATTCTTTTCTATCATCATTCTATCATCTCCCCGTATTTCTTTAGCCGTCTTTTTTCCCCCTTGGTCATCCAAAGGCCCAACTCCTTATCTGGCTGGTTTCCTGCTCTCGATATATTTAAAGACGTGCTTATTTTTTTTTGTCTTGAGGCTTTTAGCGATTCACTCTTAATTCTTTTTCATAGAATTGTAGAGTTGGAAGAGACCTCCAGGGTCATCTAGTCCAACCCCCTGCACAATGCAGGAAGCTCACAAATACTTCCTCCTAAGTTCACAGGATCTTCATTGCTGTCAGATGGCCATCTAACCTCTGTTTAAAAACCTCCAAGGAAGGAGAGCCCATAGGGTTGCTAAATCCAATTAAAGAAATATCTGGGGACTTTGGGGATAGAGCCAGGAGACTTGTGGGTGGAGCCAGGAGACATTGAGGGTGGAGCCAGGAGCAAGGGTGGGACAAGCATAATTGAACTCCAAAGGGAGTTTTGGCCATCACATTTAAAGGGACTGCACACCTTGTAAATGCCTTCCTTCCATAGGAAATAATGAAGGAGAGGGTCACCTTCTTTGGGGGCTAATAGAATTAGACCCCCTGGTCCAATCTTTTTGAAACTTAGAGAGTATTTTGGGGAGAGCCACTGGATGCTATGCTGAAAATTTGGTGCCTCTACCTCAAAAAACACGACCCGCAGAGCTCCAGATACCCGCCGATCAATTCTCCATTATTTCCTATAGGAATAAGTCTCCATAGGGAATCATGAGTACCCAGCAGATATTTCTCTCCCCTCCCCCCACTTTCTGACGACCCTGAAGCAGGGGGAGGGCCTCCAAACCGGGGGATCCCCTGCCCCCACCTGGGGATTGGCAACCCTAAGAGCCCACCACCACCTCCTGAGAAAGCCTGTTCCACTGAGGAACCGCTCTAATGGTCAGGAAGCTGTTCCTAATGTTGAGCCGGAAACTCTTTTGATTTCATTTCAACCCAATAGTTTTGGTCCTACTTTCTGCCCCCCCCCTTTTTTTTTTTGCATGCCTAGTTATTAACATACTTACGTTGCCATGCTCTGCGCTCTTTTGTTCATTTCACTCGGGCAGGCCTCCCATTTTTTTTAACAGAATCATTTTGCTTTTATGGCTTCCTTGACTTGGGTCACTAAGCCATAGCGTTGCCAATCCCCAGGTGGGGGCAGGGGATCCCCCGGTCTGGAGGCCCTCGCCCCCCCGCTTCAGGGTCGTCAGAAAGCGGGGGGAGGGGAAGGAAATGTCTGCTGGGAACTCTGTTATTTCCTATGGAGATTTATTCCCATAGAAAATCATGGAGAATTGATCTGCGGGTATCTGGGGCTCTGGGGGGGGCTGTTTTTTGGGGTAGAGGCACCAAACTTTCAGTAGAGCATCTAGTGCCTCTCCCCAAAATACCCCCCAAGTTTCAAAAGGATTGGACCAGGGGATCCAATTCTATGAGCCCCAAAAGAAGGTGCCTCTATCCTTCACTATTTCCTATGGAAGGAAGGCATTGAAAAGGTGTGCTGTCCCTTTAAATGTGACGGCCAGAACTCCCTTTGGAGTTCAATGATGCTTGTCACAGCCTTGATCTTGGCTCTACCCCTAATGACTCCTGGCTCCACCCCCAAAGTCTCCTGGCTCCACCCTCAAAGTCCCCAGATATTTCTTGAATTGGACTTGGCAACCCTACTAAGCCATGCGGGCATTCTTTTGTAGACTTGGCAGTATCTTTCCTAACACGGGGAATACATTCCTACTGGGCCTCTCTTAGTGTGGTTTTAAATAGTTTCCAAGGATCCTTTAGGGAATCTAGTTCTTTTGTGTTTCCATGTCAGCTTCCTAGACAAGTATAGATTTTTGTTGAGGTATTCCAAAGTGGCAGCCAGCTCACTCACTGCAAAAAAGGACACCCTTGAATGAAAACTGGTCGAGAAGATGGATAAAACGATTTGCTGATGGATAGAACGACGAGGTACAAACAATTGAGGGGAAAGCGTGAGTACATGCAGACTGTTCATTCAAAGTGACGAAGATTCTTAATTATTCATCGGAACCAATGTTCCCTCTAAGCCATGGAACCTCGTGAGCAAAAATTCTACTTTGTGAGCAAACAGCGTTAAAGTTGGGAGCTAATGGCATTAAAGTTGTGAGCTGCTGCATAAATTAGTTTGCTCCGGGGCCGTTTTTCCTGAGCTGAGGCAAAAATGTGTGAGCTGGAGGCCTGAGCTAGCTCACACTAACCCATAGGCTTGCCAATCCCCAGGTGGGGGCAGGGGATCCCCCGGTTTGGAGGCCCTCCCCCCGCTTCAGGGTCATCAGAAAGCAGGGGGGGGGAGGGAAATGTCTTCTCGGAACTCTATTGTCCCCTAGGGAGATTTATTCCCATAGAAAATCATGGAGAATTGATCCGCGGGTATCTGGGGCTCTGGGGGGGGGGGCTGTTTTCTGGGGTAGAGGCACCAAATTTTCAGTATAGCATCTAGTATCTCTCCCCAAAATACCCCCCAAGTTTCAAAAGGATTGGACCAGGGGGTCCAATTCTATGAGCCCCAAAAGCAGGTGCCCCTATCCTTCATTATTTCCTATGGAAGGAAGGAATTGAAAATGTGTGCCGTCCCTTTAAATGTGATAGCCAGAACTCCCTTTGGAGTTCAATTATGCTTGTCACAGCCTTGATCTTGGTTCCACCCCCAAAGTCCCCAGATATTTCTTGAATTGGACTTGGCAACCCTACTAACTCAGCTTAGAGAGAACACTGATTGGAACATGACTAAACTAGAAGAGAATGTAACATTGAAGGCATGGATGAGTTTCCTGTAACCACCTTAACAAAGCTTGAGTCCAGTTGCACCTGTAAGACCAACAAAGTTTAATTCTAGACATAAGCTTGTTGTGCGCATGCAGAATTATACCCCAAATTAAACTTTGCTGGTCTTAAAAGGTGCCACTGAACTGAAACTTTGATGTACGGGGTAGCCTGTGTGAACCTGAAGCTTGCACAGTTATTGCTGTAGAGAACAAAGAAGAGCCATACAGAGCTCTGCACAGATAATCGTACTTGAGTATGGAAATTAGACAGCCAGACAGACAGATAGATAAAGGCTTAAATCAGGGGTGTCGAACTCATTTGTCATGAGGGCCAAATCTGACATAAATCAGACTTTGGTGGGCCGGGCTGGGCTGGGTCAGACTGGTCCATATGGGTACCTATTTATGATTAGGTAGCAGAGATATAAACTTTATAAAGGACACAAACACAATGTAAGATTTTTTTTAAACTTAAAACACGCTTAAAACATTAGCACTCGTTGGTCTTAAAGGTGCTTCCTTTGTATTTTTCCCATGGGATGCAGGGAGCTGGGCAAAGGAAGCTCTGGCTCTTTCCCTAGGGCAGCGGTTTCCAGCCTTTTTGGTACCAGAGACCGGTTCTATGGGAGACAATTTTTCCACGGACCCAGGGGTGTGTGATAATGGTTTCAGGATGATACAATTATGCACTTTATTTCTATTATTACATTGCAGTATATAATGAAATAATGGCACAACTCATGGCCCAGTTACTAACAGGCCACAGACTGGTACTGGAGGTTGGGGACCCCTGCCCTAGGGGACCCGGAGGGGGAGGAGCCTCAACCAATGGAGAAAATCAAGGCTTTGCTCTATAGCTCCTGTGCGATTGAGCAAGCCTGGCAAAGCAGCAAGCTGTGATATATATATATTTGGCCGCTGTGTGACACAGAATGTTGGACTGGATGGGCCATTGGCCTGATCTAACATGGCTTCTCTTATGTTCTTATGTTCTTATGATGCAGAAGGAAGCGGGAGGGAGGGAGAAGGAAGCAGACAAGAGCCAATCGCTCAGGGGTCTGATAGGAGCCCTCGGGGGGCCTGATTCAGTCCCCAGGCTGCATATTTTATACTCAGAGCTATACTTTATACTAAAGAGCTTGACTTTGTCTTAAGAAATGCAGTCATCTTAAGAGACCTCCAAGTGCTCTCAAAACAACAGAGCCTTTATCTCAGATAAGACGCAAGAGAAGGACTTCCGAGAAGCGTCCGCATTCCAAATGCAGAGATGGATCCAGACGACGCTGCTGCTTTGAGAGAGGGGAAGACCTATCCCGTAATAAGATTACCCATCTCCATGGCTACGAGCCTCTGTGAGCAAATTTCTTTTTGACCTTGAGAATAGCTGCTAGCCAGAGATGCACTTGGCTTGAAGCGCAACCGGAAAAGTTGTAAAAACAACCCTTTTGGCCCCAGCTGGTGTATCTTGGGGGAAAATATCACCCAATGGGGAAGGGACAAGGTCGCGAAGTCATGTTTAAGGACTCAATTATCATTAATGGCACCACGCAGCACACGCACCATCAGAAATGTATATAACCGACTGTAATGTACTGGATTTCTTTGAAGATTATGAAGAACACAATGAATCGATCGACACATCGGTACAGAGAGACTCGCGTGTTGTGATTCTTCCTGGTTGATTGATAAACTAATACTCCTGGGTTCCAAGTCCGAAACTCTGTGACCCACGTTGTTTCCTCATGGACTGGGCGAGAAAATATGAGCACAAGGTTGTGACCGACTTTGTTCTGTTGCGTCAGACCCAATCTGCCTGTAATCACCTGGTTACACTCGCTGTGAAACCAGACAAGCAATTCCAGTGCACATTCTCCAAATCCAGTTTGCAAGCGTCTTAAGGAAATCTTGTGGTCCCCTGTATCAAACGCAGATCATCCAGCGGGGTGACCCATGCTGAAGCCAGACTGAAAAGGATCATAAGAACATAAGAGAAGCCGTGTTGGATCAGGCCAATGGCCCATCCAGTCCGACACTCTGTGTCACATAAGAACATAAGAGAAGCCCTGTTGGATCAGGCCAATGGCCCATCCAGTCCAACACTCTGTGTCACATAAGAACATAAGAGAAGTCATGTTGGATCAGGCCAATGGCCCATCCAGTCCAACACTCTGTGTCACAGAACAACATAAGAGAAGCCATGTTGGATCAGGCCAGTGGCCCATCCAGTCCAACACTCTGTGTCACACATGAGAACATAAGAGAAGCCATGTTGGATCAGGCCAATGGCCCATCCAGTCCAACACTCTGTGTCACACATGAGAACATAAGAGAAGCCATTTTGGATCAGGCCAGTGGCCCATCCAGTCCAACACTCTGTGTCACATAAGAACATAAGAGAAGCCATGTTGGATCAGGCCAATGGCCCATCCAGTCCGACACTCTGTGTCACACAGTGGCCAAAAAAACCAGGTGCCATCAGGAGGTCCATCAGTGGGGCCAGGACACTAGAAGCCCTCACACTGCTGCCCCTCCCAGCCACCAAGAATACAGAACATCCCTGCCCCAGACTGAGAGTTCCAACAATATGCTGTGGCTAATAGCCACTGATGGACCTCTGCTCCAGATGTTTATCCAATCCCCTCTTGAAGCTGGCTGTGCTCGAGCTGCCACCACCTCCTGTGGCAGTGAATTCCACGTGTGAATCACCCTTTGGGATAGTTTGTCTTCCATGATAGCCTGCTTTGCTACCCCACCCTCAAGCTTACCCAAGAAGGGCAGATTTCAGACATCATTCTTCAGTCATTGTTCCTTTGACAATAGGCAAATAGCTGCCTCTTTTAAAGCCCAGGAGAAAACCCCCTGTATGCAATGAATTCACCAATGGCTGGGTGAATGGGCAGATGCGGTTCAATGTGGCCAAGTGCAAAGTAATGCACATTGGGGCCAAGAATCCCAGCTACAAATACAAGTTGATGGGGTGTGAACTGGCAGAGACTGACCAAGAGAGAGATCTTGGGGTCGTGGTAGAGAACTCACTGAAAATGTCTAGACGGTGTGCGATCGCAATAAAAAAGGCCAGCGCCATGCTGGGAATTATTAGGTAGGGAACTGAAAACAAATCAGCCAGTATCATAATGCCCCTGTATAAATCCATGGTGCGTTCTCATTTGGAATACTGTGTGCAATTCTGGTCACTGCACCACAAAAAGGATATTATAGCATTGGATATTATTACAAAGGATATTATAGCATAGTTGTCCAGAAAAGGGCAACTAGAATGATTAAAGGTTTGGAACACCTTCCCTATGAAGAAAGGTTAAAACGCTTGGGGCTCTTTAGCTTGGAGAAATGTCGACTGCGGGGTGACATGATAGAGGTTTACAAGATTATGCATGGGATGTAGAGAAAGAAGTCCTTTTCTCCCTTTCTCACAATACAAGAACTCGTGGGCATTAAATGAAATTGCTGAGCAGTAGGGTTAGAACGGATAAAAGGAAGTACTTCTTCACTCAAAGGGTGATTAACATGTGGAATTCACTGCCACAGGAGTGGTGGCGGCTACAAGCATAGCCAGCTTCAAGAGGGATTTGGATAAAAATATGGAGCAGAGGTCCATCAGTGGCTATTAGCCACAGCATATTATTGGAACTGTCTGGGGCAGTGATCCTCTGTATTCTGGGTGCTTGGGGGGTGGGCAAAGTGGAAGGGTGTCTAACCCCACTTGTGAACTTTTTTTTTGGTCACTGTGTGACAGTGTTGGACTGGATGGGCCATTGGCCTGATCCAACATGGCTTCTCTTATGTTCTTCTGTGACACGGAGTGTTGGACTGGATGGGCCATTGGCCCGATCCAACATGGCTTCTCTTATGTTCTTATGTTAACTGTGCGAATGAGGTCCACTCACCTTATGCCAGCAAGTTTCCACAGGCAGGGTTCACAGCACCTGAAAACAGTTTCAGAGGATAACTAGTTTAGTCTGCAGTAGAACACTTAGATTTGAGTCCACTGCCACCTTAAAGACCATGAAGGATTTCTGGATATGAGGGTTTTTGGGTTTTTTTGCATATTTCTGTCTAGGGAGCCCCATGGCACAGAGTGGTAAAGCTGCAGTACAGCAGTCCGAGCTCTCTGCTCACAATCCTGGCGGAAGCTGGTTCAGGTTGCTGGCTCAAGGTTGACTCAGCCTTCCATCCTTCCGAGGTCGGTAAAATGAGGACCCAGCTTGCTGGGGGGAAAGTGTAGATGACTGGAGAAGGCAATAGCAAACCACCCCGTAAAAAGTCTGCCGTAAAAACGTGATGCAACGTCACCCCAGAGCCGGAAACGACTGATGCTTGCACAGGGGACTGCCTTTACCTTTCTGTATATTTCTGTCTGGGGACCTGGAGGGTGTTCAGAGAGGTGGCTGAATAAAGCCTGCCCATCTTCTCAACTTCTGGTGTTCCAAGGAGGTCTCGCATCCCAGAGTCGACTCTGTTTAGCTGATGAGATCTGACGAGATCGGGCTTGCCTGGGCTGTCCGGATCAGGGCCAGGGAATGAGGTTTTGTCTCTCAAAAGCGTATACCCTGAAACACTTCTTTGTCTCTTAACGTGGTACTAGACAGGAATCTAACACCCGGAAAGATTCCTATCAACATTTATCATGGCTACCAGGTTCATGTGAGTCACCAGCGGACCAGACAGTTTCCCTGAAATGGTGGCCGCCCAATGCCTTTCACAGTTGGCTTCCCAGTTGGAGAAGACTTTGAGAGAGTTGGTTAGTCAAACAACTGCCCAACAGCTAATGAGCAACTCCAGTCAGTTAGCAGGGGTGTCAAACATGTGGCCAGGGGGCTGAATAAGACCCCCAACGGGCTCCTCTCAGGCCCCCGAGCAACTGGCTGTCAGCTGCTTCCTTCTCCCTCTTTTGCTTCCTTTTGCATCACAGCTTGCTTTGCCAGGCTTGCTCAGTCACACAGGAGTTACAGAGCAAAGCCTCTATTTCTCATTGGCTGAGGCTCCTCCTTTGGAGAGGGGGGAAGGGAGAGGCAGGCTCTCTCAATCTCACAGCAGAGCTACTGAGCCAAGCCTCTCTTCCTTCTATTGGTTGAGGCTCCTCCCCCTCAGTCCCCTGGGAAAGAAGTAAAGAGCCAGAGCTTCCTTTGCCCAGTTCCCTGGATCATGCGAGAGAGATGAAGAAGAAGATGAAGAAGATATTGGATTTATATCCTGCCCTCCACTCCGAAGAGTCTCAGAGCGGCTCGCAATCTCATTTACCTCCCTCCCCCACAACAGACACCCTGTGAGGTGGGTGGGGCTGGAGAGGGCTCTCACAGCAGCTGCCCTTTCAAGGACAACTCCTGCCAGAGCTATGGCTGACCCAAGGCCATGCCGGCAGGTGCAAGTGGAGGAGTGGGGAATCAAACCCAGTTCTCCCAGATAAGAGTCCACACACTTCACCATTACACCAAACTGGCTCTCCACCATGCAAAGAAATCTCTCAGATGCAAAGAAAGAACCTTTAAGACCAATGAGAGCTAATGTTTTAAGCATGTTTTATTTTAAGCTGTTTATAAATCTTTGTGTTTGTTTGGGTCCTTTATCTCTCTGCCACCTCTCTGCATTACATTTTATGACCCACATGGCCCTGCCCAACGAGGTCTCACTTATGCCAGATCCGGCCCTCATAACAAACGGGCTCGACACCCCTGGTTTAGAGACTAACCCTGAAGTCAACAGATGCTGAAGTCTCTCAAATAACTGAGAGACCTGAGCTAGCTGCTGAGCTAGCTGCTGCAGGGGTAGCACATAAGTAACCTTTCTGGTGTCACTGCCACGTCATAGGCTTTCAAATGCGCCATCAGATTAGGCCAGAGTCTTCCGCCAGCAACGCTCTAGACATCTCACTGCCCTATTCAGGTCACTTGACAGCACAGTACACCTTGGAGCACGGCTTCCTCTTGAGGATGGGAGGGGAACAGGAGGAGAACAGTGCCGACCGCTGCCTCCAGAAGCACGACACTCCAAGTCCCGGCTGCGGCATCCACAGGGTTACTGCTTGGTATTCCTAAATCCAGGGGTCATTTTGTGGGAAACTAGTTGGCAGAGATCATTCGCATATGCCCCTCCCAGCCAAAAGCAACCCAATGCAAGAAAGGAGAGCCCTGGGCGAGCGTGGCCTGCTTGGGCTGGCTAGAGATCCAGCCAGCATAAGCAGGCCTTGCTTGCCCGGGGCTCTCCTGGGCCTCCCCCCGCCCCAGTCAAAAGGCCGGTAAGCCACCTGCCCAAAATCACTTAAGAAGTGGAGAAAGGGTGGCACGGGGTTCTCCCAAGGGCTAATGAGGGCTGCTGGGAGTGTGGCAAAGCTCCTGGTGGCTGGCTGGCTGCCCCCTCTCCTAACCCAGGGATTGTTATGCAGCTGCACCTACGATTCGATGGACAAGGTAGGTGGGAGGAAGAGAGGGAACAGACAGAATGGTTCAGGAGATGCTCTCCTGTGAGCTCCTGCTGAATCTGAGGCCTGCTTAAATCCTCTAGAACATTCCAGAATTATGCTGGATCTGTTGGTCTGTAGTCCACACTGTAGTTGGTTCAACACACTAAGGATGAGCATTCAGCAATAAATACCTTATTGGTATTTATTAGCTATTCTTTCAGCCGGATATAGAAGGGAGTTATTTTTGGCTGTCAAGCACTGCCAATACCAGATAATCTTGAAAAAAAAAATCAGGACTACCCGGAAAAACAGGATAGCCACAGTTAAACAGCATTTAAAGAGTGCACTCCCTTTAAATGCTGTTCCGGGTGAAGCTGCAGCCTCACCAATGCATTTGAAACAAAGTAGGAGTCAAATGCAGCTTTAAGACCAACAAAGTTTGATTCAGAATGTAAGCTTTCGTGTGCTCCAAGCTCATCAGACGAGGAATCAGGTACAGCGAGCTGGGCAATATATGGCTGGTAGGCAGTGGTTTAGAATGCAAAATGGTACAAATTTAAGATCCAATGATAGAATAGTAAAAATGCAAAATGGTACCAAAAAATGCTACAAACAGGCTCACTGCACCCGATTCCTCGTCTGATGAAGTGTGCTTGGCGCACACGAAAGCTTACGTTCTGAATAAAACTTTGTTGGTCTTAAAGGTGAAACTTGACTCCTGCTTTGTTCTACTGCTTCAGACCAACACGGCTCCCCACTTGGATCTATCTCACGGGCCTTCAAGTGCCCCGTGGCGCAGAGTGGTAAAGCTGCAGTACTGCAGTCCTAAGCTCTGCTCATGACCTGATTTCGATCCCGGCGGAAGCTGGGTTCAGGTAGCCAGCTTGAGGTTGACTCAGCCTTCCTTCCTTCCAAGGTTGGTAAAATGAGTCCCCAGCTTGCTGGGGGGAAAGTGCAGATGACTGGGGAAGGCAATGGCAAACCACACCGTAAAAAGTCTGCCATGAAAATGTTATGAAAGCAACATCACCCCAGAATAGGAAACGACTGGTGTTTGCACAGGGGACCTTTCCTTTCCTTTCCTTGCTGGGGGGAAAGTGCAGATGACTGGGGAAGGCAATGGCAAACCACACCGTAAAAAGTCTGCCATGAAAATGTTATGAAAGCAACATCACCCCAGAATAGGAAACGACTGGTGTTTGCACAGGGGACCTTTCCTTTCCTTTCCTTGCTGGGGGGAAAGTGCAGATGACTGGGGAAGGCAATGGCAAACCACACCGTAAAAAGTCTGCCATGAAAATGTTGTGAAAGCAACATCACCCCAGAATGGGAAACGACTGGTGTTTGCACAGGGGACCTTTCCTTTCCTTTCCTTGCTGGGGGGAAAGCGTAGATGACTGGGGAAGGCAATGGCAAACCACACCGTAAAAAGTCTGCCGTGAAAACGTTGTGAAAGCAACGTCACCCCAGAGTCGGAAACGACTGGCACTTGCACAGGGGACTACCTTGTCCTTTTTTAAAAAAATGCCTTCAACTCCATTACAGCCTCGGGGGGCCATCATACTCAATGATCCCCATATAATGGGGGATCTCTCTATTGGTATGCAGGAGTCTGCTTTTTGGGTTATTCTGCAGGGAACGGAGATCAATTGTCAATTCCAGGTCTCCAGGCCGCACCTGGAGGTTGGCAACCCACAATCCCGCGGGGCAGCCCGCGCGCCTCAAGGTCGGCCAGGTGACGTCATCGCCGAAGGGGGCATTTCAGTCCACCAGGCCGAGATTGGGTCGCCCGAAGGGGCGTGGCTGTCTCGAGGCCGGAAAAAAAGACCTCAGGGGCGGCCCCCTCATTTCCATACAAGGGCAACGCCCCTTCCCTTGGGCATAGCGAACCTAAGAAAAGGAGGAGGCGGAGCCCGGAAGACACCCCCTCCCCGCAACTATAGAACAGCCGTCCAATCAAAGTACGCGTTACTAAAGCGTCAAGGGTGCGCATCGGGCCGGGGAAAACAGCTGGCTGGCTCTCCTCGACCGCCTCATCCTTGCTGCCCAATCATGTTACAGCGCCGCAGGTACAATGAGCCAATCAGAACACACTCGCTGCGGCGCCCCCTCCCCCCATGGGACATGCCCACCAGGCGAGCTGCCTTTTGATCCTTTCCTTTCCCTTCTGGGCTAAAGCAAAATGGAAGAGAAGCGGCCGCGGCTCTGCTTAAGTCCCGCCCATTTTTGCCTCTCTTCGAATCTGTCTCGCTTTCGTGAGAAACATCGCCTATCTCTATTGGGCTTTGCCTTGGCGACTACTTCGGAGCAGAAGCTTGCTATTGGACGCCCAAAGGGAGCCGAGGGTGGGCAATTTCCGCAGCCCGCCCTCCGATTGGATGCAAAGCCAGCGCGGCCGTTCTCTTCCGCGACCAGCTATTGGTCCCGATGTTCTGCTGGAAGGGCCGGCCTTTCCCCGACGTCCCTCCCGGATTGGTCGCCGATGCCGCTCGGCTCTAGAAGGATTCGGGCGTTCGGCTCGGCAGTCAGGAAGGGCATTTAGTAGGATTGCGTAAGCGAGGCTGGTGGCGCTTTTTCCCCCTCCCCCTATTGGCGTGGTGTAGCAGCAGCAGCAGCAGCGAAGGAAGCGCAGCGCCGCCGTTCAGCCCGGGCGGAATGGAGCGTTGGCTTCGGCATTCACCAAGGCCGCTTAGTGCGACTGCGTAGGCGCGGGCGGCTCTCCCTCGGGCGGCGTCGCGGCGCAAAGAGCGCAAGGCGAGCCGCAGCAGCAGAAGCAGGAGACGCCGCAGCGGCCCCCACAGCGCGTCGCGGACAAAGGAACTCGGTCGGAGAGGAGGAGGAGGAAGAGGAGAAGGGGAGGAGGAGGAGGAGGAGGCGCCGCCATGGCCCAGCCCGCCGCCCTCGCCGCCCGCCCTCCGCACTGCAGCGCCCTCCGCCGCCCCGCCGCCGAGCCCCGCTCGCCCGCCCTGGGGGCGCTATGAGGAGGACGACGAGGAGCAGCTCCAGCCGCTGAGGAGGAAGGAGGAGGGGAGGAAGGAAGGAAGGAAGGAAGGAAGCGGGACGAGCAGGAGGACCAGGCCGCCGCCGCCCCTGCCCGCCTTTCTCCTCACGGCCTCGCCCGCCCGCCCCGGACCTTCTTTGGCCAGCCGCGGCAGCACCCTCCGCCTCGAGGGTCGCCTCCCGGGCCCCCCGTGCTCCTCCGCCGGGGGAAATAGTCCCCGAAGAAGGGAAGGAAGAGAAGGGGGGGCCTCTCTCTCTCTCTCTCTGCCGCCGCCTCATGTGACTGGCTCCCCGCCGGGGAAGGAAAGAAGCAAGGAAGCAAGCCCACTTCCCCGAAGCAGGGGGCTGGGGGTGCGTGGCTGCCTGCCTCGGGTGGACCCGGCTCGGCTCGCCCTGATGGGCAGGAGGAGGAGGCGGCTGCAGGGCCTGCTGGAGCGCTGAGAGGAGGAGGAGAGGAGAGGAAGCCCCAGGAGGCGGATCTCTCCCAGGCTGGGGCGCCCCTTTTCCCGGGGTTGTGCATTGAACTGGAGCGTTGCACGTTGTTGCAGCCGCCGCTGCCGCTGAGCCCCTCCTGCCGCCTCCCGCCCCGCTCCTGAGAGAAGCCCCCCGAGGACGAAGGAGAGGAGGGCGAGGAAGGAGGAAGCCGATCTGGGGCGGGTGGGAGGGCGCGGGGGGGCGAGACCCAGCCGGGAGCCATGTCGGGCCGCCCCAGAACCACCTCCTTTGCGGAAAGCTGCAAGCCGGTGCAGCAGCCCTCGGCCTTTGGCAGCATGAAAGTTAGCAGTGAGTATGGAGTCTCTTCCTCTCTCTCTCCCTCCCGTCCGCCCCCTCCTTGGATCATCTTCTCCCCCACCCCCCTTCATTACTCATCGCGTCTCTTCTTCGTGGAAATCGGGACCTCCTTTTTGGCCCCCTTTTTTTTTTTGTGATGGGGAAAATCCTGACCCATAGGAGAAGAAGGTCGGAAGCTGTCAGACTATGGAGGCCTGGGGTGTTGCTGGCTGGGAGACAGCTTCCTTCCCCACCCTCCCCGGAAAAGGCACACCCTCGGCATCCGTTCAGGACCTATATAAATATATATAGGTCCTAAATAGATATATTTTAAAAAGCTGGTTTGTTTTAACCTTTTGGTTTGAAATCGTCTTGGGTCCATTCGGTCTCCATTTGAGACGATGCTCTCCAAAGCATGGGCTGCTTATTGTAGATGGGAATGCCTTTTTTTTTTTTTTTTGCAGGGAGCTGGATGCAAATATGTCGGTAGTTCCCTGTGAACCGGGAGAAGGGTGACTCGTGTGGCTGCTCCCTGTTTCAGTGACTTAGCTTTTGTTAGGCATCTCTGTGGGGAAATGATGGATCTGCATCGTTCGCGCATCGTCTTTGAAAGAAATGCTTTGGCAGTCTTTAAACGGATGCTTGTTCTTTCAGGTTCTGTTTCAGCCACAGCGAATAATTTCTTATTAGGTTATGCCATCAGGCTTTAATATGATTCTTCTGGCGGATAAGGGAGGTTTCCCAGTTGGCGTGAAGGGGGAAGTGCCTTCCCAAAGCGTAGGCCTTTGGCATGTTCCATTAACCTAGACAGTAGTGATGTGCATACTTCTTGAAAACGCAGACAGATGTTGGGGCTTCGCTATGAATCAACAACTTTTCTGCTGTGTTAATCGGGTGACGGTATGGTGTTGGTGAGCAATCTTCTTTCCAGCGTTTGCTTTCGGTTCATTTGTTCCCATCCTACTTAAGCCAGACAAGGTTGTAACTTTCGCGTAAAGATAGCTCAGTCGGGTTATCTCTGGGAATGAACGGGGTCTACAACAGGCTTTTAGCTGGTTTCTCTTATGCTCCTGGAAACTGCAAAGCTGAAAACTGCAAAAGGTTGTAATCCCAGGTGCGCTCGAGCTGTTCAGTGGCTTTACGGTATAGCCCGGCAGAATGCGCACCCATTCAGTTCTGTAGGTTTGTGAGAAACTGTGGCCTTCCAAGGAGAAAAGAGCCCCCCCCCCCATGTATGGTGTCTTCTGGGTGTGTAACAATTCCTCCTCTCCCTTTTCTTGTAGCCCCAGGTGGTAAGCAGAACCGCGGTTGGTTCATCATCGAATTTGCCTTGGGATCACAAGTTATGCAGGTCTAGACTACAGGCTAGAAAAACATTGACTGGCTTAAATGGAAGAGTGATAGAACTTTTGACGTACTGTCCACCCTAGTTCCCCAGTACATTTGCTAGAAACCGCATTTTTATTAAATGCACATTGATAAAGGACAACGCTGCTTTTAATTGCTTGTTCTCATGTGACTACCTGGTAAGAGGACCGAGAGCTAGTCGAGGTGTGTGTCTAGTATCGCTCCGAATGGGCGGGTGAGCGGCTAGAGCCCAGCGTGTATTAAGGATTCCAGAGTGTCTGTATAATTTTATGGGTGGTTCTTGGATTGAGCATTAACCGCATAATTTATTGTTGAGCACGAGTTGAAAAGTAAGACCACAAAACTTAAAAGCTACGTGACATTTAAAAAAAAAAGGTTACTGGCTGGTAGCCGTGAAGGAAGAAGGAACGATGCGGCTGTTCTTTCCTGGATGGTGTGCTGGCTCTTGGAGCTTCATGATGCTGACTGAGTCGCATGTTGCTTTGACTTGAATAGCCCAGGCTAACCCGAGCTCTTCAGGTCACGGAAGCAGGGTCGACCCTGGCCACTACTTGAAGGGGAGACCGCCAAGGAAAGCCCAGGGTCGATACAGAGAGCTAGGCAATGGCAAACCACCTCTGAAGGTCGCTTGCCTTGAAAAACCCTACAGTCGTCCTAAATTGACTGTGACTTGTCAGTGAGGGGGGGAAATTACATACTGACTTTTTCGGGATTGACGTTATACGGTAATCTTTAAAAGCAACAGTTAGTACGGAACTACAGGTTGTGAAGGAAACCTGGGAGTGCACCCCAAGTCCTGTTTCCATCACTATGGTAATATGGGGTGGGAGACATTTGCAAGTGAGAACTGTTTTGGGGGGGGGGGGAGGTCCTTAAATCCTCCTCCATCACATTATTTTTTTTTAAATCCTCTACTTTTTCTGGGGGAGGGTTGTTGTCTCTTTGGCTCACCTGTTGTCTCCTACAAATTTTCCTCCACGTTCCCACGTTCTAGGTAGCCGGTGGGCTCACATTTGAGAAATACGAGCTTTTGCCAATGCTATACATAGTTTTTATAATTAAGTCAACCAATATTTTAATTGGTCATTCAGGTTTGTGAAGCTTAAAGAGGATGTAATGAGTGAAATCCTGGTGGTGGTTTCCTTTTTATCTCCAGTTGTTTGAAGATAATAGAGGTTAACAAATCTGCCTGTATGATTGTATGGTTATCGGAGATGTGGGAGGGAAAATGGCTTTATTTGCACATTTAAGAGAGATCAGAGTCATGGAATGTGGATTGGAAATTGCAGTCCAATAAAGTTTGTCAGAAACTGCTATGACTCTAATAATATGAATTATCAGGACACCACAATTTTGGTAGCGTTTTAATCTACAGTACCATATTAACTCTTCTTCTAGTTTAGACTTACGACTTGCTTATGGTGAATCGTTTTGTTGGATGCTTGTTGTACCCTTTATCCAAAAAAGGTTGGAACCTTAAAAACCTTCAAAAATTGGGACGTTCCTCTAAGTAGACCTGCTGAGGAGTTCGTCCTAACTGTGCTCAAGTTCACTGGCTTCTGGGGCTATTGGTATTTGCATCCTCCTTTGATGGGTGGGGCTACTGGTATTTGCATCCCTCCTTTGATGAAACTGGTGGCCTTAGAAACAGAGGCGGGCTCCACAACCTCATCTCCTGTAGCTAGATCAGATGGCAGAAGGGCTTGCAGACATGCCTGGTCCTGTGTTTGGTGTTGACCTCATGTGACATTGAGATGGTCCCCCTAAAAGGTCCTGGTGTTGCCTTTCTACAAAATGCTCTTGTGGCAGCGTACGAAAAAGCAACACAAACAATGCACAGTTAAAAATTTGTAATATTCTAAAGATTCACTGGCCTTTCACAGTAAAAACAGAAACCCTGTCGAAAATAAGAGTAGTAGAGCCTTGGGAACCGTTTGAGGGGTGGGGGAAGGGAAGAAACCTCTTTCCAAAGCTCTGGGAAATAAAAATCATCGTCATTTGGTGCCTAAAACTCAGAAAGGGAGGCACCTGGCAAACATATGCGCTTGCCTTTAATTATAGGAATTTGGGATAGATGCTTCCTACTTCTCCTTGCTCAAGGAAAATTGGGCATGCTGACAAAAGGCATAACGTGACTTGATCTGTTCTTTTTGATTTTGCTTCTCAATGTAGAAGAAAGCATTGAAGTAACTTTATGTTTTTCTAGTACTGCCATTCCAGTTGGTCACTGCTGTCCTTTCTGGGTCAGGATCTTTGAAGCGGATCTCTGCTGGCCCTCCCTTCTGGCCGTTCTTACTAACCCATATTCTCCTTTGCTGTTTCAGTAGGCAAATGTTCTGGCTGAGGTCTACACAACAGGCAATAGCTTCACGTCTGCCACAGATCTTTTCTTAATGTTTTTTTTTAGCATATCCTGCTTTTCTCCTTGACTGGGGGACCAAAGCAGCTTTTCACATTGTTCCTCCTTCCTCTGTTTAGGCCGCACGGCAGCGACTTTGTGAGGGTAGGTTAGACAGAGCCCAAACTCACCCTGGTGCGCTTCTATGGTCCAGTGAGGGATTCGAGCCCAGTCATCCCACATCTAGTCTGACACTCTAACCACTGCACAACACCGCAGGCTTTCTGTCTGATACAGGTTCCAGCGGGGCGGTCCATGTTAGTTCGGTTGTGACATCTTTTAAGATGACTGCTCTGTGTTTGTATCGTAAATGTAAAATGTGTGTTTTTACTCTGTTGTTGGGCTGTTGTTTTTTTTGCACATTTGCCGCATTGAGTGATTATTGGGTACTTACTACCAATGCCTCTATAGGCTGGGTCACTTACAATGCAGTCCTAAGCAGTTGTACCCTTCTTAGACCATTGAGTAAATGGACTTAGAAGAGCATAACTCTGTTGTGAGTTGCACTGTAAAAAGGACTCCGGCTGAAGCAGCTTCCCTAGCGGTTTATTGGCATTTCTTCCTGACCTGGTTCTTCCTCCTGTATTTTGATTGGTCTGTGAGTCTTCCAGGCAAGTAGGGTCATGGGGGTGTTCTATTAATGGCGGAGATGGCCAGTGAGGCAGCTCGTTGAAGCAACCTTTCTGGCTTCTTGGCTTCTGAAAGTTGTTTTTTTTTTTCCGTTTTCCATTTGGTCAGCCTACATCGGTGAGGGAGAGAGAGCAAACACTAGCCCTCTCACGCCTTGGCTGTTCGCTTAAAAGGACTGCCCGTCCTCACTCCTTGCCCTTTTGTGCCGCTTCTCGGTTGCTTTTCACATCCCTTCTTAATGCACCTGTCCGTCAGGCCTTTTGTGGGAACGCTTCATCCCTCTTCCGTTGTTTCATACTCATTTCTTGTTACCGTATTTACTTTCCTTGCAGATAGATCCAGGTGGGCAGCTGCGTTGGTCTGAAGCAGTAGAACAGTAGCACGTGAAAGCTGACATTCCAAATAAAAAATGGTTGGTCTTAAAGGTTAAACTTGACTCTTGCTTTCCTTACAGACATTTAGACTGTAATAAATTGGTGCAGGGGCTGTGTGCATGTTAAGTGCTGTCAAGTCGCTTCGGACTTATGCCCACCCTATGAATTAATAACCTCCACAGTTCCCTATCGTTAACTGTCTTGCCTTCATTGAGTCATAGAACCACAGAGTTCTGTGGGGCCATACAGGCCATCTAGTCTGACCCCCGGCTGAAGGCAGGATCAGCCTAGACCAGAGGTGGCCAAACGTGCTTAACATGAGCCACGTGGAATAAATGCCAAATGTTTTGAGAGCCGCGCAAGGCATGAACATCAGATGCTTGAGTGCCACGAGGGAGGGACAGAGGGAGGACAAATTGAAAGAAAGATGGAAAGAAAGCAAATATATGGGGGAGGTGGAGAAAAAGCAACTCTAAATGCATTCTCCATGCCGCTGTCTTTGACCAAATTACGATAGCCTCAGTTCAGTTAGTTTAGTTTCTAGGGAGAGTTTGGGCTTGATTTGACATAAGACTCAGTTGTTAGTCTTTTGGGTTGTCCACAGTGTCTGCAAAGATGATGATATTGGATTTATATCCTACCCTCCACTCCGAATCTCAGAGCGGCTCACAATCTCCTTTACCTTCCTCCCCCACAACTGACACCCTGTGAGGTGGGTGGGGCTGAGAGGACTCTCACACCAGCTGCCCTTTCAAGGACAGAGTCTCAGAGCAGCCTGCAATCTCCTTTCCCTTCCTCCCCCACAACAGACACCCTGTGAGGTGGCTAGGGCTAGAGAGGGCTCTCACACCAGCTGCCCTTTCAAGGACAGAGTCTCAGAATGGCCTACAATCTCCTTTCCCTTCCTCCCCCACAACAGACACCATGTGAGGTGGGTGGGGCTGAGAGGTCTCTCCCAGCAGCTGCCCTTTCAAGGACAGAGTCTCAGAATGGCCTACAATCTCTTTTACCTTCCTCCCCCACAACAGACACCCTGTGAGGTGGGTGGGGCTGAGATGATGATATTGGATTTATATCCTACCCTCCACTCCGAATCTCAGAGCGGCTCACAATCTCCTTTACCTTCCTCCCCCACAACAGACACCCTGTGAGGTGGGTGGGGCTGAGAGGTCTCTCCCAGCAGCTGCCCTTTCAAGGACAGAGTCTCAGAATGGCCTACAATCTCCTTTTCCTTCCTCCCCCACAACAGATGCCCTGTGAGGTGGGTGGGGCTGAGAAGGCTCTTACAGCAGCTGCCCTTTCAAGGACAGAGTCTCAGAATGGCCTACAATCTTCTTTCCCTTCCTCCCCCACAACAGACACCCTGTGAGGTGGGTGGGGCTGGAGAGGGCTCTCACAGCACCTGCCCTTTCAAGGACAGAGTCTCAGAACGGCCTACAATCTCCTTTACCTTCCTCCCCCACAACAGACACCCTACGAGGTGGGTGGGGCTGAGAGGACTCTCACACCAGCTTCCCTTTCAAGGACAACCTCTGCCAGAGCTACGGCTGACCCAAGGCCATGCCAGCAGGTGCAAGTGGACGAGTGTTGGAATCAAATCCAGTTCTCCCAGATAAGAGTCCATGCACTTAACCACTACACCAAAGCTCTCCTCAACAAATGTTTGGAAGCACTATGTGCGCTGGTTCTATCTGCATAATTTCCACTTAAATCTGTTCATCAGTCTAAAAGTTTAAGGTTAATGAATAACATCTGGTTAAGGTTATTGGTGAGTGACAATGGGGCTTTATGTTTAATATGTAATTAATTTTTATGGTGGAACTGTTAAAATTATATTGTTTTTAATTGTCTCTTTTGTCTTTTAAGAGAGTGGGGGGGGGGTTTAGAAATGACCACAATAAATGGGTCAAAGTTAGGAGACCTGGAACCGGACGTTGCAGGTTTTTCCTGAAAAATTAAATCAATACAAAATACCGTGACTTGTTTCTGCGGTCACACTGTAAATCTCCAAGGAGGTATACAGGAAAGACCTCCTCCCCATTCATTGTATCTGTATGTGTGATCATGACTTTGATCACACCTGTACTGTGGTGGCTTTGTTCCAGTCACCTCTGGGAAATGTAGTTTTGTGGTAAGTGTTGCAAAGCCTGCCGTTCCTATGACAGGAAGGGTGTGTCTAAAGAGTTTCTGTGGATAGGTGTACAGATGGCAACCATCTGTCTATAGTAAAACTTCGTACCTAGTAATGGGAGGGGATGAGCTATAGCCTTGGCTGATTAGGGAAGAGCTTTGTTGTATGTGAATATGGGCAAATGGCCAGTTTGGTATAAGAGTCAGTTTGGCATAGTGGTTAAGTGTGTGGGCTCTAATGTGGGAGAACCGGGTTTGATTTCCCACTTCTTCACATGCAGCCGCTGGAGTGACCTTGGGTCAGTCATAAGTCTCTCAGAGCTGTTCTGCTCAAGAGTAGTTTCTGTCAGAGCTCTCTCAGCCCCTACCTCACGGGATAGCTGTTGTGGGGAAGGGAAAGAAGATTGTTAGCCACTCTGAGACTCCAAGGGAAGGGGGGGGGGATAGAAATCCCGTCTCCTCTTCTTAAAAAAATCTGGACACTCCTATTCAGTCAGAAGAGCTCTCAGTCTCTTGAGTGAAATAAAATACCAGCTGAAGACTTCTCAAAGCGCATCTTTGCAGCGATACGGGAGAAGAGATGCAAAGGTCATCCGGGGTTGCACATCATGGTGTTCTTGCCAGCTAGTTTCTTTCTAGCCGCCGATGAATGCACACCTAGCCTGCCTGTACGCATGTACATCTTTGTAAGAAAGTGCCAATGCACATTCAGTTTACAAATGACACCCAAGGAGCAGTTGCTAGATAGATGTGGGATTTGTATCACACAAATTTGTATACGCATTGACTGAAACACAGGACTCACTTCACATATAAAGAACAGCCCATTGTACACTGTACATGGATTGGGTGTTCACTGTAACTTGTGAACAGGCTTTGGTTCTTGCGTTCCCTAGTCCCTTGAGATACATCAGGTGCACTGGCCTGATACTTTCCATCCAGGTACTTCGAAACAGTCGCCCATGTCTCATTTCGTGATTTTTATGGAGAAGTGCAGGACTGTATATTCAAACCTATCCTGTCTAAACTTTATGGATTATCTGAGGCGAAGTTAGTTTTCTTTCTGCTACCTGACCGATGTTCCCATATCACAAGCCTAGTTGCAAAGTATCTTTTGGCTGCCGTTAACCATCAGGGAGCAAAAGACTAGCTCCCCTTCTTGATGTTTGACTGGTTTTTATAGCTGAAACTCCATGTAAATTTGCCACGCTGTACTTTTTATTTCTATGCCAATAAAGGTATTTGGCTTTGGATACTTTCCATCCACTGATGGGGTTTTGCAGGAGGGACAGGCGTGTGGTGTGTTGATCTCAGAATCTTTCCTCTTCAAAAAATGCTGTTGAGCTTAAGAACATAAGAGAAGCCATGCTGGATCAGGCCAATGGCCCATCCAGTCCAACACTCTGTGTCACACAGTGGCAAAAAAATTTATATATACACACACACTGTGGCTAATAGCCACTGATGGACCTCTGCTCCATATTTTTATCTAAACCCCTCTTGAAGGTGGCTATGCTTGTGGCCACCACCGCCTCCTGTGGCAGTGAATTCCACATGTTAATCACCCTTTGGGTGAAGAAGTACTTCCTTTTATCCGTTTTAACCTGTCTGCTCAGCAATTTCATCGAATGCCCACGAGTTCTTGTATTGTGAGAAAGGGAGAAAAGGACTTCTTTCTCTACTTTCTCCATCCCATGCATGATCTTGTAAACCTCTATCATGTCACCCTGCAGTCGACGTTTCTCCGAGCTAAAGAGCTCCAAGCGTTTTAACCTTTCTTCATAGGGAAAGTGTTCCAACCCTTTAATCATTCTAGTTGCCCTTTTCTGCACTTTTTCCAATGCTATAATATCCCTTTTGAGGTGTGGTGACCAGAATTGCACACAGTATTCTAAATGAGACCGCACCATCGATTTATACAGGGGCATTATGATACTGGCTGATTTGTTTTCAGTTCCCTTCCTAATAATTCCCAGCATGGCGTTGGCCTTTTTTATTGCAACCGCACACTGTCTTGACAACCTGGTGCCATTTTGAAAGAAGCACTCTGCTTCCCTATATTACTGGTGGTTTTTTTTTAAAAAAATATTCATTAGTCATTTGGTGAGTATATTAGAGACTCTCTCTGCTGTCCTCCATGGTTGCAGCTTCAGCACTTATCACATGAACTCTAACTCTATCCACTTAGCAAAACACGCGGGGTAGTCTTTTGTGTTTTGTTGGTCTTGGCGTGATTGAGAATCGCTGAAGTCCAGCAACGTCCTTGGTGGTTCACGAGCATTTGCATTATTGATTGCGGCCTTTGCAAGCATGCTGTCATCTAGACAAAGGAGGAGAGACTCTTCGATGGTTGTGTGGCCTTCCCAGGAAAGCTCAGAGTGTGGAAGCAACCTTAATTTAATTTTAGGCTTCTGGAGTGCAATCTTTGGCAATCCAATGGATTGGATTCTAAGTTTGTATCACTTTGCATTCTTAAACACTGCCCACCAGCTATAGTTCTGCTCACTGTACCCCATTCCATTGTCTGAAGCAGTATGCATGCATACGAAAGCTTTCGTTTGGAATAAAACGTCGTTGGGCTTAAAGGCGCTACTGGGCTCCTACTTTGTTCTGTTGTTTTGGAACGGCACAGGCTGCCCGCCTGGATCGGTCTTCTGTGCTGCTTGACGTTGCCATGCAATTGCTGGCAGAGGTCATCAAGAAATTTGGGGTTTGGTGACGCTGTACTGTGGCTGTGATTTCTTAGATTCTCACGGAGAGCCACTGGTCAGCTAAATTGTTAACTGGGATCATAAGTGTTTTGGATAGAGGTGAGTAAGCCAAGGCTCATCGGTGGCTTCAGTTATGGTAAAGTATATAGGATTTCCCCAGTTTTACCTTCACAGCAAGTCTGTCAGGAGATCTGGGAGTCAGTGACTGGCCTGAATTTCAGCATATGCTAAAAACTTAATGCACCAGCAAACTATGCTGGTTTTTAAAATTGTGCTACTTTACTGCTTTATGCATTGCTGGCAGAAGCTAAGAATCGGTGTGTACCCCTCTGGTACATCCCCTGTGAATCAAACCAATGATCCACTGAGTTTTAACATTTTGTTTTCAGAAGCAGTTAGCCAGATGCCCTAGAACAGTGGTCCCCAACCTTTTTGGCACCCGGAACTGGTTTTATAGAAGATAGTTTTTTCACAGACCAGCGGGGGAGGGGGTAGCGATGGTTTGGGGATGATACAATTGTGCTTTTTATTTTGGTGTGGTGGTTACATGTGCAGACTCTTATCTGGGAGAACCGGGTTTGATTCCCCACTCCTCCACTTGCAGCTGCTGGAATGGCCTTGGGTCAGCCATAGCTCTAGCAGAGCTGTCCTTGAAAGGGCAGCTTCTGGGAGAGCTCTCTCAACCCCACCTACCTCACAGGGTGTCTGTTGTGGGGGAGGAAGATAAAGGAGATTGGGAGCCACTCTATTCGGAGGGCAGGATATAAATCCAATGTTGTTGTTGTCTTCTTCTTATTACATTGTGATATATAATGAAATAAATATACAACTCATGGACCAGTACCGGTCCGTGGCTCAGAGGTTGGGGGCCCCTGCCCTAGAAAATCCACAGCAGGAGCACAGAGACCAAAGCCATCTCTTCCTTGTCCTAGAAATGGGTGTTTAGAGGTATGCTGCCTTTTGACACAGCAGCCCTTTCAGCCATCATGACTAATAGCTCTGTAATTGTGTCCAATCCCCCTTGAAAGCCATCTGAGCTAGTGGGCAGCATCATCACCTCCAGTGTCAGGAAGCTCAACTAAATAATTTTGTATTGTGTGAAGAATCCGGAATACGCTGTGAGTCAGTTTCATCGGGTCCCCCTGAATTGCGTTATCGTTAGAGAAGGAGAAAGCTCTCTGCATCCACTTTCCCCAGAACATTAATAGATTTCTAACAGCCCATGTTATCCATATTCTACACAGAAATGCCTCAAATCTTTATTCTGTCCTAACAGGGAAAGCGTTCCGCCCCTTCTAAGTAGTTGTCCTTTTCTGCACCTTTTCCAATGCTGAAACATCCTTTTTGAGATCCGGGGACCAGAACCATACACAGTATACCAAATGTGACCAGAACCGTACACATAACCGTACACATTATACCATGTAGAGCTGTTTTGTTCAAGGGGTTTCTGAATCCTTAGCATGGAATTTGCCTTTTTCACTGCTGCCGTTTCTCAAGGCAGTGCTTTCTTCAAGCTTTCCACCCTGACCTTGATGTCTCCTCCTGGTCAACCGCAGTCATTTCAGGCCGCCATATTTTAGTTAGGCTTAGTATTTTAATTTAAGCTAAAGCTAAGCTAGTATTCATCACTGTTGAAGTTGATTTCTGTTGATTTCACTTGTCCACTTAAGAGTTCTTGGAGCGCCTCACAATCTTCTTTGGTTTTCACTTTACAAAATAATTTGGTGTGATCTGCAAACTTGGTCACTTCACAAATCATCCCTATCCAGCTCATGAATAAAGTCATTGAATAATACGGGTTGTAATACAGATTCTTAGGGAGTGCTGTCTTCATTTCCCCCCTCACTGGGATACTTGTCCATTTATGGCTAACATCTGCTTGCTGTCATTTAACTAGTTTGTAATCTGTGAGGACCTGGTCGCTCTGATGCCATGACAGCTAAGTTTACTCAGAAGCTAGCTTTTTGGAAGTCCAGGTGTATAATGTCTGCTGGCCCATCCTTAACCACGTAATTGATCAGTTGCCTGATTAAATTTATGGATTGTCCAATCCCTGCCATAGCAGGGCTCTGGGTGATGCATAACATATTCAAAACAGTTACAATAGAACAATTACAATAAAAATATAGTTTAAAACATACAAGAGATTGGAACAGTAATTACAAGAGATCTGAACAGTAACAGTTCTTGAAAAACTCCAAAAGGTTAATTGAAGCAGGACTTCCTTTGCAGAAGCCATGCTGCTTCTTCCTCAAGAAGCTTTTCCCTCTCTATGCTCCTCTATATGCATGTTTCCAACAGTTTTCCTGGGATGGAATCAGGCTCTCCTTACCAAATAATATTTTTTGCAATATAATTGTGCTATTTTTGCTACATTTTTAGTTCTGTTGTAGGAAAGCAGATACTAGTGACAAATTACAAATTATTGTTAATTATAAACTTTGCAGCTGATTGCACAGAATGACACCAGCTCTCCCTTAACCAACAAAAAATGTATCAAGTGCCAAGCTTACGTTTGATATGCCTAGATTAGAAATAAACAGAATATTGATAAGGGGTATGATAATGAGACAGTCTCTATGGAATATTTGTGGAAACCAGCCATCTCATTTGATTCAAAACAATGTGTAAATCATACCAAAATACTGTAGGCTTTTGATTGCCTTGTGGTATACTCTTATGGTGAGGAATTGTGGCAAATAGGTTTCCCCCCTCATTTTGTCTAAGGCATAGAGAGATGCTGAGTGGCCTGGTGATGTAGCCTGTTAAATTTTACTCAGCGGATGAGTTTTGTTTGCATTCAGGAGTCTGACAAATGTTGTACTTTTCCTGTCAGGCTAGCTAGATTCTAGGTGACTGTGTGTGTGTGTTCCCTGCAATAAAGGTTTTATATAGTTATTGTGTTTTATGTACTTTTTGGTGGCACTGGGTGGTACACATTGGGATCTAGATTGTATACGGTGATGAATGGGAAGTTAGCAGATAGTTTCTCCTTTGGAGTTATGGTCTTATGGGTGTTTAGTGTCTGGCTTTTCCTTTTGCAACCATCAAACACACACACACTGCAAAGGTTCCCATTTGGAAATATCAATTTTTGGACAGACCAGTGTAACAAAGGCAATTAGGATGATCAGACAATATGGAGGAAAAATGACGCCAGTTCTTTCAACAGCATTGAGTATTGAAGCCATATCTTTCAGACTTCTTGTGAGGGGAAAAAAGACTGTAAGTACCTTGCTTACTTAAAGCTGGTGTTAATTATTAATCTAGAACAGGGCTGGCCAAACTTGCTTAACGTTAAGAACCACATAGAATAAACATCAGGTGTTTGAAAGTCACCAGATATTAACATCAGATGTTGGAAGGAAGGAAACAGATGTGAGAAGGAATGAGAAAGGGAGAGGTGGGAAGAAAGCAACTTTAAGTGTATTCTCCAAGCCAGCCAATAGGGTGGTGGGGGCTTTGAGAGCCACACAATACGTGTGAAAGAGCCACATGTCTAGAAGGCCTCCTTAGACAGCTTGAACTGGCTGAGGTGCAGATATGCTGCTTAGGTGGCTTTCAATTTACCTACATCATATGTAGGTGATGTTTCTTATAGTCACCTATAATTTCTTGGGGGGGGAGTAGTGCCATGCCAGTTCTGGCTACCCTAGTGCCATGCCCAGGCTACCCTATTCTCATTAGGCCTCAGGAGAAAGCAAGGTCTGGCCTGGTTAGTATTTGGATGGGCAGTTACCGAGGAAATGCCAGAGTTGCTATGCCGAGACAGTCAATGGCAAGCCACCTCTGCTTCTCTCTTGCCCTTAAAACTTCGTGGGGTTTTCACAAGTCACTGTGGCTTGATGGCAAAAAAAAAAACCTGCCATGCCCGCCGTTCAGAGTGGGTGTGTGAAGATCTCTTGGAATCTACACTGGCCTAGTGAGGTGTAATGTATGTAGATGTGCAGTTGTAGCACTCGCTTAAGGCTTTCAATATGAACTTTGTTGCGTGTTGCTATCGAAGTTGAATCAGAGCACTCCATGGAAGGGAAGGCTATTGAGCAGTACCGTATACTTTCAGATAATCAGTGGAGATAGTAACTCCTTTCACTAGCCCATGAGAGTACTCCTGAAAGATAGGATATTCAAATATGCGACATTTATTTATTTATTTATTTTATTCTATGACTTGTATCCCGCCCTTCCCATAAAAATGGCTCAGGGCGGCTGACAACAGACGATAAAACAGAGTTTAAATTAACATTTACATATATAAACAGTTAAAAAGTCAGACATTTAAAACCTAAAAACCTTTAAACCTTAACATCAAATCTTATACAATATAATTAACAGGAGTCTAATAAGCTACATTTATTTCCCAGTCAGGTGAAGGCTAACCGGAAGAGGGTTGTCTTACATGCCCTGTGGAACTGAGTAAGGTCCCGCAGGGCCCTCACCTCCTCCGGCAGCTGGTTCCACCTTGTAGGGGCCATTATGGAAAAGGCCCTGTCTCTAGTTGACTTAAGACGGACTTCTTTAGGCCTCTAGTTGACTTAAGACGGACTTCTTTAGACCCTTTAGACATTAATAAAAGGTTTGCCATTTATATCCCATCCCTTTTTTTTTTTCTTAAGTGTTGGCCTTCTGGGTCGGATACTGTGGGAAAGATCTACACGGGCAAGAGGGAGGGATGATTTTTCTTGGTTCTGTCCCTGCTGTGGCAGCCCTTCAGCTCCCCCTCATGTTGCTCCTGGTGGTCCTTGCCCCCACAACAGCATTTGGGGGACATTTTGGGCTTTTGAGGGAGAAGGAAGGCAAGGAAGGCACACGTCCATGCAAAGAATTTAGACAAAAGATCCATCCTGTTAGAAGGGGTTAAGTTCTTACATTCAGATCTATACACGGTTAACCATGTCTGGCCCCCATATATGGTAAGCGGCAATGTGGAGGCTGAACAGATTTTTTTCAGTAATCATCTGCAGGCTCCATTCTGGAGCTGCAACTCCAAAGGCCGGTGAGGGCCCAGCTTCCAGTCAATTACATTACTTGAAAGAAAGGAACTTCCATACGGTGATTAACTCTGTGGTGCAGAGCGGTCAGCTGCAGTACTGCGGTCCAAGCTCTGCTCACGACCTGAGTTCGATCCCTGGCGGAAGCTGGGTTCAGGTAGCCGGTTCGAGGTTGACTCAGCCTTCCACCCTTCCGCGGTCGGTAAAATGAGGACCCAGCTTGCTGGGGGGAAAGTGTAGATGACTGGGGAAGGCAATGGAAAACCATCCCGTAAAAAGTCTGCCAAGAAAATGTCATGATGTGACATTACCCCATGGGTCAGTAACAACTCGGTGCTTGCACAGGGGGCTACCTTTCCCTTTAAAGGCTGATTAGCAAGGGGTTGGAAGGGACCTGGAAGCACCTTCAGAGCTGCTCGTACAGAGAGAACACGACAAGCATCATACACAGAACGAATGTCCCGTGTTCATTTCAAAACCACCATCGCCTGGTTTTTCCAATGGATGCTTCCTCCCAGGGAAAATAGATTCAAATCAGTGTAAATTTTATACTGAAAGTTACTGTGATGACTGCAAAAGAATTGTACCACCTGGGTGCACATATATGAACATATGAAGCTGCCTTATACTGAATCAGACCTTTGGTCCATCAAAGTCAGTATTGTCTTCTCAGACTGGCAGCGGCTCTCCAGGGTCTCAAGCGGAGGTTTTTCACACCTATTTGCCTGGACCCTTTTTTGGAGATGCCGGGGATTGAACCTGGGACCTTCTGCTTCCCAAGCAGATGCTCTGCCACTGAGCCACCGTCCCTCCCCAGTGGTAAGATATAATGGTTAAAGCATTGGTTTAGGACTGGGGAAATCCAGGTTCGAATCCCCACTTGCCCGTGAAGCCGGCTGAGAGTTGGGCCAGTCGCTTTCTGCCAGACGGAGCTCACATTATTGGGATAAGATGCCTTTGGGTCTCAAGCGGAGGTTTTTCACACCTATTTGCCTGGACCCTTTTTTGGAGATGCTGGGGATTGAACCTGGGACCTTCTGCTTCCCAAGCAGATGCTCTACCACTGAGCCACCGTCCCTCCCCTGGGTGCAGCAGTTTGGACTGAGTGGTTGAGTCCCATGGACCAGTGCCCCGTTGTTGGCCACCCAGGCAGACTGGTTGGCTACTGTGTGAGATAGGATGTTGGACTAGATGGCCTGCTGGTCTGACCCAGCAGGGCTCTTCTTATGTTCTTGATCTTTGTATTTTCTGGGTAGGATTCATAGATGATCTGGGAGGTCTTCAGGGGGCAGCGCTGAATGAACCCCCTCCCTTCAGCAGAGGGGAAAGCTGACCTTATCCTTTGAGAGGGCTCTGTTTTCATGTTTGCTGGATCATTGAAACATTTGAATCTTGAAAAAAATTCTGATGCCTTAAAATAGTGCATGATCCGATTTAGCAGGGTTTTTTATATATATATAAACTTAGACAAAACGCTAATTTTATGTCCCAGCAGCAACAAAATACTTGAACTGTAATAATGGTTAGAGGGGAAAATAATTCACATTCAAACTAATTCAAAGCTTCACATGGAAATTACTCTTCCTGGCTTAATAATTCTTAAGAATTCAAACACAATATAGCACATTAGTTCCCTTAATTGTTTATATTTAAAGGGAGGGAAGCCCAAAGGCACTGAAAACTATTGATATGCTAATTTTAGCCCATTCTAGGAACCGTGTGTGATAATATGGTGTTGGTGTGGCTGTCCACTCATCTGTTTCAACAAAATTTAACTCCCTTCCATGGAAGTCACGGAGGCGAAACAGTTTCACAGTCCCTCTCCATAGCATTCCTGTATCCCTTGTTAGTTTTGTATCAAGATCAGCAATTACAATATCCTTTCTGCAGTGCTGGAGGAGACAGCATTGGTGGTGATTTGACCTGCATATAAATTCATAACTTGATTTTAAAAAACCACACATTTAATTGTATGTATTTGTGGTTTTATCCCTCTCACGCACGAATCAGTATAACATATGTTTTCATACAATCCCTAGGGTTATCACCTGGAAAACATTCCAAGTTTAAAACTGCCGTCCTTACTTGAACTTGGGTTGTGTCCTTTTCCCACTCAGCCTAACCAAACTCCTGTCCTTATACAGCCCCCAGACAACCTGTAGCTAGTTGTTTCATCTGGATGGCGAACTAGGGTTTGTTCTTAAAGCCAGAGTCCAAGCCACAGTTTGGAGGCAAGACACCCAACCGGTAGCTTCTGATTCAGATGAAATGATAAACTTTTTGTCACAAATGCAGAAGAGATGAGAAGAAATGCAGAAGGGATGGTGGCAGCTGCTGTGAGAGCCCTCTCCAGCCCCACCCACCTCACAGGGTGTCTGTTGTGGGGGAGGAAGGTAAAGGAGATTGTGAGCCGCTCTGAGACTCTTTGGAGTGGAGGGCAGGATATAAATCCAGTATCATCATCTTCAGTGGTAGAGCATCTGCTTGGTAAGCAGAAGGTCCCAGGTTCAATCCGCGGCATTACAGTTAGTAAAGGACCAGGCAGGAGGTGATGGGAAAGACCTCCGCTTGAGACCCTGGAGAGCCACTGCCAGTCTGAGTAGACAATGCTGACTTTGATGGACCGAGGGTCTGATTCAGTAGAAGGCAGCTTCATATGTTCATATGATTTCTGAGTTACGTATGTGGGAAGGAAGAGGCCCATGCGCCCAATAAACTCAAGGGTTGATTCTGGAGCAACTATAATGTCCTTAGGACTGTGCAGTCTGTGGTTTTTTGTTTTTTTTTTAAAAAAAGAACTGGACAAACTGCCACTCCTTATGTGGGTAGGAGAATTTATTTGGAGGAACTCTGGACAATATTCTTCTGGAAATAATGGATAAAGGAAAGGAGTGCAGTGGTTTTCCTTCTGGAGAGGGAATTCAGGCTTCCATTGCTTGCTATAGGGACCTTCCATGTTTTTGCAACTTTAAAAATGATCCTTGTGGAACAGGAAACTACCAAAGTGTCTCCCTCAGCACAGACGCCTCACTAGTCTGGCTGAAGCAGAGGAACACCGGAAGGGGTTTCAGGGTTTCATTCGTGAACGGCGGACAACTTCCACAGGTAACTGGGATCAAAGGACACCATTTGAAGCAGAGGAATAGCAGAGTTACTATCTCCAGCCTCATCACAATGAGCAAAAACAACAATAGAACAGGCAGCTTGAAACCCTCACACTTTTAGTGATGCAACAGAGCCAGTGACATCATAAGAACAGTTTTATTTTACTGTGCCAAAGAAGAACAGGTGATAAAAGGGCAATCCTAAGACTACAGTTTTTACACTAGTTCCTGAAGTAGAAATGCTTCTGGGTGAAAATGCTGAGATAGTGCAGAACTTGCTGTAGGTTCTTGACTTGTCTTGGATTCTTGTTACCTGACATTCTTCCATAATATTTTCTGAGGTTGCATCTGTCCATGAGCCTGTCTTTCCCGACATACAGCGGTCCAGGGATTTATCTTTCTTTGAGCCACGGCAGGAAGTATCTCTGAGGTCCCTAATAGTGAAGGTGATTTATCTGGTTAAGGTAACACTTAAGTTGCAGAGGGTCAGAGCGAGACCGCTGTCGGTACATTCCTAGTCTGTATATATTTTGCAGAAACAAAGTCATCCTCTGAACAGTTCCTATGAAAGATTAATACTCCCTCTCTCTGCACTCAGGAGATCTGTCTGCTCTCCTTTTGTCCCAAGCCTTGCATCCTAAGGAAAAGAAATAGAGCATGCTGGATAGTCAGCCATTAGAAAATTAGAGTATCTTTTTCTGACTTTGCATCTGTGGGTCTGGGAGAAGGCAGTACTGGGTATGTATATTAAAGGTTCTATATCTCAGAAACTTACCTGATGTAATTTCTGAACCTCTGGCTAGTATTTTGAGAATTCTTGGAGTACAGGAGAGGTGCTGGAAGATTAGAGGCAGTGGAATGTTGTCCCCATCTTCAAGAAGGGGAAAAAGGAGGATCTGGGTAACTACCGACCCGTCAGCTTGACATCTATCCCTGGAAAAGTTTTAGAACAAATCAGACAGTCAATCCTGGAACATTTAGAAAGGATGGCTGTGATTACTAAGAGCCAGCATGGGTTTCTCAAGAACTAGTCATGTCAGACTAACCTGATCTCTTTTTTTGAGAAAGTGACTACCTTGCTGGATCAGGGAAATGCTGTAGACATCGATTTCAGTAATGCTTTTGATAAGGTTCCACATACTATCCTTGTTGACAAGTTGGTAAAATGTGGTTTGGATCCTGTTACTGTTAGGTGGATCTGCAACTGGTTGACAGATTGCACCCAAAGACTGCTTGTGAATGGTTCCTCATCCTCTTGGAGAGGAGTGACAAGTGGAGTGCCTCAGGGATCTGCCCTGGGACCTGCTTTGTTCAACATCTTCATCAATGATTTGGATGACTAGAGGGAATACTTATTAAGTTTGCTGATGATACTATATTGAGAGGGGTTGCAAATACAGTAGAAGACAGAAACAGGATACAGGATGACCTTGACAGGCTGGAAAACTGGGCTAAAGCCAATAAAATGAATTTTAACGAGGATAAATGTAATTTTCTGCATTTAGGTAGGAAAAATCCAATGCAGAGTTATCGGATGGGGGAGACTTGTCTTAGCAGTAGTATGTGCAAAAAGGATCTAGGGGTCATAGTGGATCATATGTTGAACATGAGTCAACAGTGTGATGTGGTGGCTAAAATGGCAAATGAATGTTTTTATTTTATTTTACTGTTTTATCATATGTTGTACTCCGCCCTGAGCCCTATGGGGAATGGGCGGAATAGAAATATACTAAAATAAATAAATAAATGCAATATTGGGTTGTAGTAACAGAAGTATAGTGTCCAGATCACGTGAAGTGATGGTATCGCTTTACTCTGCTCTGGTAAGACCTCACTTGGGGTATTGTGTTCAGTTTTGGGCACCACATTTGAAGAAGGATATAGACAAGCTGGAACAGGTCCAGAAGAGGACGGCGAAGATGGTGAGGGATCTGGAGACCAAGTCCTATGAGGAAAGGTTGAAGGAGCTGGGGATCTTTAGCCTGGAGAGGACTGAGAGGTGATATGATCACCATCTTCAAGTACTTGAAGGGCTGTCATATAGAGGATGGTGTGGAATTGTTTTATATGGCCCCAAAAGGTAGGGCCAGAACTAATGGGTTGAAATTAAATCAAAAGAGTTTCCGTCTCAACATTAGGAAGAACTTCCTGACCGTTATAGCGGTTCCTCAGTGGAACAGGCTTCCTCAGGAGGTGGTGGGCTCCCCTTACTTGGAGGTTTTTCAACAGAGGCTAGATAGCCATCTGACAGCGATGAAGATCCTGTGAATTTAGGGGGAGGTGTTTGTGAGTTTCCTGCATTGTGCAGGGGGTTGGACTAGAGGTCCCTTCCAACTCTGTGATTCTTTGATTCTACCTGTGGGCGTTGCAGCAGATACTATTAGAGGAAACAGCTGCTTGAAAGACACTTGACCTTCAGGTTTTTATAGAAGGCATGTGGATGTCACCTTCACTGTCAATCTGCTTACATTAAGCAGGTACCTTAGCCCCTGTTGGTGTGGAATTCGTTCTAGCAGCTCATTAGATTGCGAGGGCATCCCTCGCAGAAAGGCTATTGCTCTTGGATTCCATATCAGTCAGGATGCTGTCTTTGGAGAATAGATGGAACATTTCTTGAGGCTGGACTAAGCATTTGATGTGTCTCCTACTTGGAGATAAAGATATTACCCTACCCTGCCCGTCTCTTCTGGGGTAGGGAAGGTGACTGCTGCCACGTGAAAGCTTAATTCTCTACTGTATTATAGAATTATAGGCTCATAGAGCTGGAAGGGGCTATACAGGCCATCTAGTCCAAGCGTTTATCCAGCCACTGCTTAAAGACTGCCAGTGAGGGGGAGCTCACCCACTTCCCTTGGTAGCTGATTCCACTGCCGAAGTACTCTTACTGCAATATACTTAGTCCTAATATCCAGTCGCTACCTTCTCATCCTTAATTTAAACCGATTATTGCTAGTCCTCTCTTCTCCTGCCAACAGGAGCGGCTCTCTGCCCTTCAAATACTTCAAGAGAGCAACCATGTCTCCCCTCAATCTCCTTTTATCCAGACAGAACATTCCCAAATCCTTCAGCCTTTCCTCATAGGGTTTGGTCGCCAACAATCACACTTGTTGCTCCCCTCTGCACCCGCTCCATTCTGTTCACATCCTTCTTGAAGTGAGGCCTCCAGAACTGCAGTTATTACCTGACATTCTGCTGGATCGTTTATGATGGGTCCCTTCTTTTGACTGTTCCACTTTGTCTAAGTGGCTTTTGTACACATAACATTCTTCCCTGGAGCATGTTGGGACGAGCTCAGTTTTTAGTTATCTGTTTTACAGTGGGAGTGATGAAACCATTTCTTCTAGTCCGCTGACCTCTGCTTGTGAAAATCTTGCTCTAAAGGAGCATCAGCATGAAGCAGCAGAATTGTCTGACCTCCAAATAGTGGGAGGCAGAAGAATCACCCACCAGTCAAGATGCTCTTCTTGCCTTCAAATAAAAGGAACAAGTTTAGTGTTTCCATTTCGTTCCAGTGTTCCATTTCTTGAATGCCATTGCTGGATGGTACTTTGCGGATGCATTATTGGAAGTGCCTTTTCTGCATTGCCATCACCACCACAGAATAGTTTTGAAGTGTCTTTTCTTTAGGGTCAGCATTGCTTTGTCATCCCTGCCACTTCAAAGCCATAATTTTCTAGAGAACTAGTGAGAGGAATGAGAATTGGTGTGCATGAGCGTGCATTTAGGAGCAGTTGTATTGATGGCACTCATATTGGCCCCTGACGCCAGCGGCCAGCCAACTCATGGACGTGATTTCTAGCTGCATCAATAAGAAATGGCCCTCAAAGCATTCAGAAACCATCTGGATCCATCAGTCTCTGAAGGTGACAGATTAAAGTGTCCTGCACACCTGAAGAGTTTACTACTCTAGACCAATGTTCCTCTAAGCTGCAGAGTGTTGTGAGCAAAAATTCTACTTTGTGAGCTACTGGTATTGGAAGTTGTGAGCGACTGCATAAATTATTGTGCTCTGGGGTCCTCCTTCCTGAGCTAAGACAAAAAATGTGTGAGCTGGAGGCTAAAAATCTGTGAGCTAGCTCACGCTAACTCAGCTTAGACGGAACACTGCTCTAGACCCCCCCTACCAGGTTCGTCATGATTAAGTTATACTCCTCTCTTCCCCTTGTAAATAAGGTGACCTTCATCTTGGATTGGGCACCAAATCAAAGGAATGATGAATTACATGCATGGCGCTTCACATATCATGGCAGCCATGAAGAGACAGAGGGCTGGTGTGGTTAGAGTGTTGGACTAGGGCCTGGAAGACTCCGTTTCAAATCCTGTAGAAGCTTGCTGGGTGACCTGCCTCACAAGGTTACCGTGAGGATGAAGTGGAGGAGAGGAGACTGATGTTAAGCCTCTTTGGATCCCAGCTGGGTTGAAAGGCAGGGTATCAATTAAAGTCTTGAGATGCTTGAGATAGCAAAGCTTTTATGTGGATATTGAAATCTATGATGCCAAGATGCGCTTAGGAGGGGGGAGGTGGTTGAACAGTGGGGTTAGCAGTGTCGGAGGGCCATCAAACCGTGAGGTTTTCAGGGCAAGACACGGCCAGAGGTGGTTTGCCATTGCCTGACTCCGCATCACTAGTCTTTGGGGGTCTCCCATCCATATACTAGCCAGGGTCAACCCTGCTTAGCTCCCCAGATCTGACAAGATTGGACTAGTCTGGGGTGTCGAGGTCAGGGGTTGGCAGTACAAATCCATAGATCACTGTACAAACGAAATAACTAGTCCCGCAACAACTCTCAAAGCTCAGTCATCCCTAATTCTCTAAAGACTACTACACGTAACTCTGATCTTTTCATCTGGGCCTGTAATTTTTCTGTGGAGGATAAGTTTTTCAGATTTTCATACCTGGAGCAAGGAGTATTATATGTATTTCCGTTTCATTTTATCGTGACTGATTCCAGTTTCATTTTACTGCATGGAGCCTTCTTCGTCTTGCGCCTGCAGCTTTGGGCTTGGGTCTGAAATAACAGAGCCCTTCCTGAAAGGAAGTTGATGTGGTCCTTTGCATATAATTCCAGAAGTAATCACAGAGTGGCCGTTTTCCCACTGACCTTACTCCGGAGCGATGTCCCTCTTCACCGCGCAGCGTCTGCACGGATTTCGCACCAACTGCTGCGCACAACCAGGAAGTGCTGCAGCTTTTGCGTCGCAGATGTAAACTGCTAAAAACCAGTTTACATCTGCGACGCAAAAGCCGTGGCAGATGGTGGGAAATCCACGCAGACGCTGCGCAGTGAAGAGGGACGTCGCTCCGGAGTAAGGTCAGTGGGAAAACGGCCAGTGTTTCTTTTTTATTAGCTGTCCTGCTTGTTCTCACATGCATTTATATATATATATATATATATATATATATATATATATATATATATATATATATATATATATATATATATATATATATATATATATATTTTCAGACCCCGAATCCATTCCCCTAAATTACATAGGTTTGGGTCATCTGAACAAATTCTGGTTGCGCTGGAGCGTCCCTTCCATGGTGTGTGCTTCCAACACTTCCATTTGCACAAGATCAGTGGTTTCCACTGAGCCTGCACAAATGTAAATGCTAGTACAAAAGGAAGTGTGCTTCTCAGGAGAGGCACTCTAGCGCGCATGGATTTTGGCCGTAGAATCCAAGCCAAAATTGTTTGAATGGCAAATTTAAAAGGAGCACTCCCCCCCTCCCCATAGTGGGTGGGAATGGAGAATTTTTGCACTGGTTACGCACCTTTTGGAGAATTTATGCATTGGTTACACACCTTATATGGCAACTAAGAAAAGGGGTTTTTTTGCCCAAATCAGCTCCTCTTTATGATTGTTTGTAGTAAACTGGGTTGTACAGGGAGGAAATAAAAGCACAGATACATACTATAATTCAATTTTTTATTTTTAAAAATCAAGTTATAATTTCACACAATTGGGCAAATCTAAATCAATGCTAAAATCGTTATGTTTCTTATAACACTGGTGTGATTATAGCATCTCATCCACAGTGATAGGGAGCTAACAAGTGATGCGGAGATGCTGTGGAGAGTGACAGTGAAACTGAGGTGTTCCCCCCCCTCCCCCCATGGAAGAGAGTTCAGTTCTCTTGAAATGGGTGGGTAGCTGTATCCGGAGCCAAGCATATATCATCCACAGTTCTTCCAGGGTACAAACATTTCTGCTTCAGCATGTTTCAATGCCTTTGGAATTTTTTTCCCCTTGAATTTAAACAAGCGAAGTACATACTACATTGTTTGTTGGCTTTGAATTTTTTTGAATAGAACATTTAAACCACACTTGATTTTGTTTTTTTCCTGATCAGTTATTTCAGGTCAAGTATTTGTAACTGTGCCACAGAATTAACTGGGGGTACTTATAAAATTTTGTTCACTAAATTTAAGTCAGAAGAAACATGCTACACTAGATTGTTTTTTTCAAGGCATTGGGATTTTTTTTTTCCCAATTAAAGATGTTCTTGGAAACCCACATTGTGGAACTGAGGCTGAATATTTTGCTTACTTTCTCTTTACCCTCCCTAGAGTTTAATATGAGATAAGGCTACTAATTTTTCAGGGGAAGGTGGACAGTCTTCCAATCCAGTCATTGTGTCTTAATTTGAACCCTGTAGTAGTTTAAATGGTGGGGGAAGTCCAACAACTTCAAGTAATAGAGGCAGAGGGTATCAAAGGCTCTCGTCTCTCTCAAGAGCCAGTTTGGTGTAGTGGTTAAGTCCGCAGACTCTTATCTTGGAGAAGCGGGTTTGATTCCCCACTCCTCCACTTGCAGCTGCTGGAATGGCCTTGGGTCAGCCATAGCCTTTCATAGGAGTTGTCCTTGAAAGGGCAGTTGCTGTAAGAGCTCTCTCAGCCCCACCTACCTCACGGGGTGTCTGTTGTGGTGGGGGGAGGTCAAGGAGATTGTGACCGCTCTGAGATTCAGAATATAGGACAGGATATAAATCCAGTATCATCATCATCTTCCTTATAACAGAAGTCCACAACATTTTTGAGCCTGTAGGCACCTTAGGAATTCTGCCACAGGATGGTTGGTGCAGCCACAAAATGGCTGCCACGGGAGGCGGAGCCAGTGACAAATCGACTGCTGCAGCTTACCTTCGGTCACGCAGGGAATCCTTGTGCTATGGGGGCAGCTACTGCCAAACCAGTGTTTTAAAAACCTGCATATTCAGCAACTCTCCAGTGGCCAATGAGAAACCTTGCTGAGGAAAAGGTTTTCCTAGCTCCACCCACTTTTTAAAAAACACTAGATGGGCACCAGGAAAGCTGTCAGCAGTCGCCGTGGTACCTCTGAGGACCACACTGGGGGCCCCACCTTATCACTTAGTAGGAATAGACTGGTCATTGTTACTAAGAACAGACACATCTCTGAACCCTCTGAAATCTCCTCTGCTCTTCACTTCCCTTCCCTCCCTCATTTCCCCATCCACACTGTGAGCAGCGCCACTTTCGCTTTAAATGCTTTGGGAACTGTTGATGCAAAGGAGGGGAAACCGTGGAAGGTGGATAGGAAGAGGAGGAGGATGTTGCGTTGAGAGCTGGTGCTGACTAAATCATCTGTGTAGAAGCAGCTTTACTGGGGCTCTGTGCCATCTTTCACCTTTTTTTTATTGCGCAAAAATGCAGCGCGATCAGTGCGAAAGCCTATTGAACATGGGCTCACTTGTGCAGGGAAAAAAAAAACCCATTGAAGGTGCCGTAATATTTGCTTAGCGGCCCTTCAGTGAGCAGTTGCTGATCCTGCAAGAAACAGGCAGTGCGCTGGGCGGAAGCAAATAAAAAGACAAAGAACTTGAAATATAGCAGGGTGATGAACAGGTCAAAACGGGAAAGAATAGCAGTAATTCTGGTTTCCTTTTTTTCCAGGGGGGAAATTGCAAATCCTATTAGGGTCTTGAATGATATTTGAAACTAGCGTTATATATTGGATCGCTGATTTCCAAAGAACAAAATACCATTTGGGTAACATAAATCTGAGTTACGAGTGGTGACCTGTGAAAATTCATTCTGGCGAGACTTTCTGCTGCGTCTGTGCCTTGCTGGCCTTGACTTGATCAGGGGCTGTTCACGAGATGGTGGGAAGGTCTGTGATAAATCTTGGCGAGGTTGAGATGGCTTTTGTTCCTTTTACGCTCCCAGCAAGCCCCTGCTAGTCCCGCACACGGGTTTACACAGGAATCCAGCTAGAGTGTCACCTGAGAACACCCTGGATTTGGGTGAGCTGGTGGCAGTGGTTCTGGCAGCTTCCAGTGTGGCCTCCATCGATGGGTTTCCTGATGCACCCCTCTGCTTCTTCCCTAAAGCAAGAAGTCCTGGCTTTCTTTACCTCGCTGGAAAACAAGGCGCTTCAGTAGAACCTGGGACGCATATGAAGCTTCCTTATACTAGGCTTACTCTATTTTGAAAAATCAAAAAAGAGGACATATTTCCCGACTGACTGCTTCCCAACCGGCTACTGATCCAGGTGACACATCTCATGTTAAATGCCCCGCCTATCTAAGCTGTGATAATTGCCACTAACTAGAAATATTCCTAACCTTCCAACCCCAAAAAAGGACATTTGCATCAGGTTTAAAAAAAAAAAAAGAGCCCCAAAGAAGATGGAGACACACAAAAAGAGGACATCTGGTCACCCTACTTCTACTGAATCAGACCCTTGTTCCATGAAGGTCAGTTCCATGAAGGCAGCAGCTCTCCAAGGTCTCAAGCGGAGGTTTCTTACATCACCCTGCTGCCTGGTCTTTTTCACTGGAGATGTTCAGGATTGGGGTCCTTCTACATACCAAGCAAATGCTCTACCACTGAGCCAGATTGCCCCCTCCCACGACTGCAAGGGAGCACACCCACTTATAAATAGCTACCTTCATCTTGTGTTTGGCCTCGCATCCATGACAGCCAGTTTGTAGAGGTGCCCACTTCCTGTTCTGAAAATTCCCAAACTGCTTACAAGACTCAGCAAGACTGAGGAAACTTTAGGGTAGGGCCTTGCTTGATAAGAGCAAGGATGAGCCCTTGTGGAATGCCTGACTGGGTGAATGCATTCATTCTGTGTACTCTGCTGGTAGGGAGAGTCACTCAGACTTTCCTCTGTCCCCAGAACGATTGCAAGGGCTTGTCTTGGGCAGTGGAAGAGCGCAGAGCAGATCAAGGCATTCCAGCTGCACGGCTGATTTAGTCCTCAGGCGTTTGTTTCCATGATGTACATTTTGTGTGATCAGAGCCGTGATTGGGGGGGAAGGGGGGGGAAAGCATTTTATTCATTCAGAAAGAAGAAGGAATATTTCATGAGGGAATTTTTTTTTTGTGTGTGTGTGTGTTCTCAAAAATTTCCATTGGAAGAAATTTAAAAAACACGCTCACACCCTCAGACTTTAATGCCATATGTTTCGAATAGGGAAAGCTTGTCTTGAAACGCACTTCGCTCATTTCGAAGAAAGAAAAATTCTTAAGAGCTTTTTTGTTGCTTACCAATTTTTACCATTGGTGGGGAAGACCCCCCCCTCCCCCGAGGCCTTCATATATCTAGTGATGCTCTGTTCCTTCCCACCCCTGTGAATACTTGAGTGGGACCTACAGCCTGGGGCCATGCATCTGGTTAGTTAGAAAAGGACCTGGTTATTAGAACTTGAAATAATTGAGCAACACTTGGTAAACTATGA
The DNA here is from genome assembly GCF_032191835.1 of Heteronotia binoei. Lineage (NCBI taxonomy): Eukaryota > Metazoa > Chordata > Lepidosauria > Squamata > Gekkonidae > Heteronotia > Heteronotia binoei. The sequence goes on along the minus strand of NC_083226.1, from coordinate 12,748,023 downwards.
CCCGTTTTTTAATGTGCAGCAGTTGAGTCATTCCTCCTAGTAGTTTTAGCTGGAAATGTACAGTCAGCAGACGTGTAAGCATGAAATGCAGAGGTAAAGGAGTGCATTGGACCCCAAACCGGGGTTTACTTTTGCATGAGTTGCTAGAATACAAAAGGATAACGCAACAAAAAATGCAATTTAGTGACCAATTTACTAAGAAGTATATAGAAATCAGTCCAAATGTCCAAAACATGTACATTCAAGTCCCAAAGTAGTGTGGTGACAAGCCCATCGATTAAGTACTTGTTTCTTTCCAGTCTTCATCAGACCTGGGGCCAATATTGATTCAATTATATAGATTCTTTACACCATTTTCAAAAAAGAGGGACGCGGAGCGTCTCCAGCGGCAATTTCACATCGGCTACAGCAAGAAGCCACATACTGAGCTGTAGCCGATGTGAAATTGCTGCTGGAGACGCTCTGCGTCCCACTTTTTTGAAAATTGTGTAAAGAATCTATATAATTGAATCAGTATTGGTCCCAGGTCTGATGAAGACTGGAAAGAAACAAGTAATTAATCGATTGGCTTGTCACCACACTGCTTTGGGACTTGAATATACATGTTTTGGACATTTGGACTGATTTCTATATACTTAGTAAGTTGGTCACTGGCTTGCATTTTTTGTTGTGTTATCCATTATAGTGACCTCTCTCGGATTGTATTCCATTCAGAATACAAAAGGAAGCCGTAGCGCATATATTTATTTAATGTAAAATAAAAAAAAAACTTAGAAAATACTGCAAGCGACCAAAATAAAATCAAGATATAAAATAGTAGGTAAAGGTAGTCCCCCGGGCAAGCACTGAGTCATTACCAACCCTTGACGATGTCACATCATGACGTTTTCTTGGCAGACTTTTTGTGGAGTGGTTTGCCATTGCCCTCCCCAGTCATCTCCGCTTTACCCCAGGCAAACTGGGTACTCATTTTACTGATCTCGGAAGGATGGAAGGCTGAGTCAATCTTGAGCCAGCTACTTCTGCCCGGATCGAACTCAGGCTGTGAGCAGAGCTTGGACTGCTGTGCTGCAGCTGACCACTCTGCGCCATGGGTAAGTTGAAAGCCAGCAGTCTGACCACCCTTGTTTAGCCTGTCAGAGCTTGGGGGCTAAGCAGGTTGCCTGCGGTCAGTACTTGTACGGAAGACCATGAAAAAAGAGGAAGGCAATGGCAAAATGCCTCTACTCATCTAACGCCTGGAACGTCCTGTGGAAGGGGCCATAGTGAGCTGATAGTGACTCAGCGGCACTTTCTTCCTCCTCAGGTTGATCACCAAATATCAAGTTCTGGAGGCGCTCCCCGCAGTTGCAATTTTAAAGCCTGGCAAAAGCGCAGGGGTGGTCTCAGTGAGGAAGGAGAAGAGTTTGTTTTATACCTGTCCTTCGCTAGCCAGTGGAGTTTCAGAGCAGCTTAGAATCGCCTCCCCCCTTCCTCTCCCCACAGCAGACACCCCGGGGGGCAAATGGGGCTGGGAGAGCTCCGAGACAGCTGTGACTGACCCAAGGTTAGCTGACTGCATAAGGAGGAGTTGGGGAATCAAACCCGGTTCTCCGGATTAGAGTCCGCTGCTCTTAACCACTACACCACGCTGGCTTTTGACAGGCTAGAAGGCAGACTATAAATAAGGAACAGAAGGACACTCTTCCTTCTCTCGGGAGTTAAATGGTCAAGGGCAAAAGAGAGTAGCAAATATTACCTACTTTCGTGAAAAGTGCTGAATCCAACGATTGGAAATGCCCTTTGGTAGTTGACACGACAAAGTTTCATAATCGTAGCTTCCTTCCGGTTGAACTTGAAGCTCAGGATCCTTTGGTGTACCGTGTGGAAGAAAGAATTTCTGTTTGGTTTATACCATGTTGTTTCTCTAGCCCTTATCCCAATAATCTACTGTTCACTATATTTATTTGCGGCTTATAAGAAATGGGTGTTTCTTCCTCATTTTTGGAATGCCAAATACATTTTTTATTCCCTTTGCAATTCTCTGGGGTTTTAATTGATGATCTCTTTAACTCCAGGAGTTCTTTTTAACGCCTTGCAGTCGACAATTTTGATGGAACTGAATCCCACTTTTCCCTGTCAAGTCGCAGCCAGCCAACTTACGGTGGCATCATAGAGTTTTCAAGACAAGAGACGTACAGAGGTGGTTTGCTGTTGCCCACCTTTGGTGGTCTCCAATCTAAACACTGGCCAGGTGTTCCTCTGCTTCGCTTCTGAGATTGGGCTAGCCTGGGCCGTCCAGGTCGGGGTCGATGGTAAACACTTTGTGCAAATTCATAGCCACATTTAACAGGGCTGCCAAACCCAGCTGATAGTTCAAAGTCATTCTGCCATTAATGCTAATTCATGAAGCCCTACTTGAGTGTGCTGCATCGACACACGCAGCTCCTTCACTCAGCAAATCTCAACTGGATTTGGAGTCTAGAAGCCACCTTCTCTTCCTCTTTTTCTTGACTGATGATGGTGTGGCTGGGAAACATGGCGGACAGTCCCTCTCCAGAAACAGTGGGGCCTTGGGAGATTTATTCCAAGGCTTTGGAGGCCTATTGAAAAAGTTGCTTCTGGCAGCTGTGGTGTTGCTGGAAGGTGCATAGCAGCAACACCTGGTGGTTTCTGGAACCCAGGCATGGTTTGCAGAGGAACCGGGCGGCATCTGCTAAATTTTGAAGCACAGCCATCGTTATGGGTCAGGTTCACAGACCACAGTTCCACACAGTTTGCAGATCCTCAGTTTTCGGTTGCCATTGAAAACATACTTTATGTTTCATACTTTATTCATACTTTATGGATTCAACCATAATGATCACATCTTTTCTGGCATTTTGTTTAACTCTTTCTGTGTATTTTTCTAAAAGCCGCTGAATAATTATTTCAGCGTGCTTCCCAGTGGAAGGTTTGATTTTCTTACTTGCATGTTTCCCCCCATTTTCTGTGATCTTGGAGTTTGCAAACTCGTATTCTTTTGGGTCCCTGTGGCCATTCCAAGACTGTTAAGTGAAGCTGCCCTTTTCTCTTGCTCCAGGGGAGGGTGGGGTCCCAAAACCAAGCTGCATGAGACTATCTCCTGTTAGATGGAGTTTCACATCTGGCTTCCTGAATTTGAACCGCTGTTTAGTTGCTGCACTTCATGTTTCGTTGCTATAAGCTCACATGGGAATGAACTTTCAATTTTGAGCTATCCATCTCCAGAGATGGTGACCATACTTGCTGAACTTCCCAGTTAACCACACTTCAGGCAGTAAGACTAAATAGGCATGGTGTAGTTACATAAATCAGATTGAGAGGATTCAAAATATAAGGATGTTTAATAAATGAATTAAAAAATGCACATGATTAGTTCAAGCATCAGGCTGAGCAAGGGTACAAAGAAAAGGTGAAAACAAATATTCAGTCCCCTTTTCCTGCAGCCGATATTTAGCATAAATTATATTTAGCTGATATTTAGCATATATGGAGAGCCAATTTGGTGTAGTGGTTAAGTGCGTGGACTCTTATCTGGAAGAACCGGGTTTGATTCCCCACTCCCCCACTTGCAGCTGCTGTAAGAGCCCTCTCAGCCCCACCCACCTCACAGGGTGTCTGTTGTTGGGGGAGAAGATATAGGAGATTGTAAGCCTCTCTGATTCAGAGAGAAGGGCGAGCTATAAATCAGCAATTTTTCTTCTTCTTTAACTAGGATAGGCTACCATTACTTTGAGTTACAAGTAGTTTGAAGTTTAGTATTATCGTAGCTCTCACGCTTGTGACTTCTTCCCATTGTCCTTTGTTCTCATTCTTGTAACTTCTCATTGTTCCCTGCCATGTGGCCAAGATGGAGTCCCTAGTTAAAGACTTAGTCCTCCATGGATTATGCCCCCAGGTCAGAAGCTGTAAAATGACAGCTGCTCTTTCTTTGGGCAGAGAATTTATAATCTCTGCATGGAGAGTCTATCAACCCCCCAGCATAGTTCTTATCTTTCTCCCTTGAAGATTTTTTTAAGCTGTTTGTACCTTGCTCTCTGTCCCTTGAAGTTTGGCTTTCCAGCTTGTTGTTAGTTGGTATAACCAGAGTTTGTTTGTTTTTTTAGCAGGAACATAGTTCCAGCTGGCTTGGCATCAAGGGATGTGGCCTGATATGCAGATGAGTTCCTGCTGGGCTTTTTCCTTTAAAAAATGGTTCTGCTTCAGCATTTGTAAGCAATAATAATGTGTCTGGGGGTTTTGGCCTCCTCCTTTCCACCAACTGAGTTTGCAGTTGGGTTCTAACTAGGGATGGGGACGAACTGGCCGATGAACTCAAGTTCATCATGAATTTTGGCCAGTTCATGGTTTACAAAGCAGCGCTCGCGAACTGAAGAACCTTCACAAACTTTTCCAGATTTTGAAGCAGTTTGTGGCAGTTCATAAAGAGTAGAAAGCAGGGGTTTAAACATTAAATGGCTCATGAACCCAAACGAACTGGGTCAGTTTGCACAGCAGCCTTCTGGTTCATGCGGAACCATGAACCACAAATTGAACCGCAAAAAATACAGTTCATGCCCGTCCCTACTTCTTATACGTAGACAAGAGTGTGCTCCCAATGGCTGATTTGTTGACATGAATTCTAGGGTGGAGGGTGTTTCTCCACACTTCTCTTGGATTATCTTTTAGTTTAAAAACTTTTTTCCTGTTGGAAGTCATATATATTGAGTACATTTCTCCTGTGGTACCATGAGGGCATTCTTTGGGCGATAACTGTTTCCAGAATTGGATAGGCAGGGGCATGCTTGAGACTGTAGGGAGAGGGAGGGGCTTTCACCCATTGTGCTTCTCCTTTAGTGAACAAAGGATGTTTTAAGGGAATTTGATAAGCATATAGAGCAGAGGTCCATCAGTGGCTATTAGCCACAGGGTATAGATGGAACTCTCTGTCTGGGGCAAGTGATGCTCTGTATTCTTGGGGTGGGGCACTGTGGGAGGGCTTCTAGTGTCCTGGCCCCGCTGGTGGACCTCCTGATGGCACTTGGTTTTTTTGGCCACTGTGTGACACGGAGTGCTGGACTGGATGGGCCATTGGCCTGATCCAACATGGCTTCTCTTATGTTCTTATATTAAGGGTCAATACGGTTTCTTATTTTGCCATTCCTCTGGGGAACAGCAATCCCTATTGTTGTTCTTGGTGTCACTATATGGCCAGGGGTGCAATCCTCCTGCCATTCATAAGAGCTCAGGTAGATAACTTTTGGTATTTGCATCTCTTTGCATTCAAAAGATAAGATCATATAAATTATGCCGGGGAGAAGTCATATCTTACACAAATGTCCCTAGGAGGTTCTTGATTGGTTCTAGCAGAGCAACTGCAGGCTTGGTTGGAAGATTCAGTCAGGTTGATCCTGCCCACATGCCCGAGAATGACTGTATGTCACTGGAAAGAGGGGAGGAGGAATATAAGACTTGTAATAACTTATTCAGCACTCATCATGTGCCTACTTTCACTGTGCAGGCCCACACTGTGGCCTAAATGAGGTTGACATTTGCTTTTAAAGTTGATGGTCACATGCCCTGCAGATTGCTGCAGCGAATGTAAATTGCTCAAGTCTTTGGAAGGAGGCAGTACATTATCTCCTGCCTCATCTGGCACAATGCTTCCTCATGCTGTTGTGGCAGTGGATCTGGCTGGAGAGGTGATACCGCTCGATGCCGAACAACCGGGTCAGGAGCAGTGGGTTGCTTTTGTTCGGAGAAGACCCATGGTGGCTGCAAAGGGAACTTTGCAAATGAGGTTCCATTAGAGCTGCCAGCTCTGGGTTGGGAAGTACATGGAGATTTTGGGTGTGGAGCCTAGAGAGGGTGAGGTTTGGTGGGGATATAATGCCACAGAGTCTAACCTCCAAAGCAGCCATTTTCTCTGGGAGAATTGATCTTGGTTGTCTGGAAATCAATTGTAATTGCGGGAGATCTCCAGGTGCCATCTGGAGGCCGGAAGAAGATAAATCCTCCAACATTTGCGTCACTTTATGCATTGCCGATATAGACGAAGTAAAGGCTGTTGTTAAGGCTGACCGTCTTGTCTCCTGTAATCATGGGCAAAAAGGTGGTAAGGGGTAATAGAAAAAAATATTGCTACATGAGCTCTTCGATTTACTTTTATAACTGAAAGGAAAGCCACAGAGCAGGAAACAAGACAATAAATGTCCTTTGTTCAGGTAACACTTGAAAGTACTTCGCATGTTGTGATTGATAGCTAAGCATTTGTGGTGATGCTAGGGAAGGCCTTTGGCAGTAGCATTTTTGGTGACCCGGCTGACAGTTTTGGGAAATCTGTTCTTTGCAGCGAGCATCATTTTGACGGGACTGCTCTTGCACGCGGCAGATGCGGATCGGAATACACCAAAGAAAGGGCAGAACGTAAATAATGGAAATAATTGCCACGTTAGAGACTCGCTGAAGACGGTGCAGTTTTGTTTCCAGGTAACTGGACAGATTTTTTTTCCTTTGCTCTCCCGGGCAATAAAGGAAGGCTATTCCAGGCACCTGCAAACAAGATTGTGATCATGTCCAGAGGGTTCGGAGAGGACAAAATGAAATCTTGCAGTTCCACCGTAGGCACAAGTATATTGGTAGCCAATCATGAGGGGCAGGCTGATCTGAGAACTGTACTATGCTGTTATGCGTGCTTATTATGCCTCTGCGGTTGTGTGGGCATGGTTGCTCTTTTAGCAGAATAATTTGGGCTTATTTTAGCAGGATGACGTGGAAAAGGTTCCAGAGGGGAGGTAGCCGTGTTGGTCTGTGGCGACAAAAAGAAGGGTTTAGCGGTGGCCGAATGGCTCCTGCTTATTTTAGTTAAGAAAACTACTGATGAAATCAGGGACATGGGTGAAGCCTAAGTCTATCCTTTGTGTGCACCACCTGTGACAAGTTGCTGAGTTTCACAGAACATCTAACTTGCACAGTCCCATATCGTGCTACAGTCTCCCACATTGCTAGGCATAGCAGAAAAAAACAGCTTGGGATGCATTTTTGCTCACTTCTTGGTCTTAAAAATATAGGAAAAGCTGATCTTTATCAAGAAAGCTGCAAGTCAGCAGAGAAGTTTCTAAGATGTACGATCGTCCTAATGGAGGCAGCGGTGATAAAAGCAGTGCTTTTGTTTGGCAAAACGTCGGTCACCTGAAGCATTTCTTCTTCTCCAAGGCAAAGAGCCAGTTGTGGGGAGGGACGGTGGCTCAGTGGTAGAGCATTTGCTTGGAAAGCAGAAGGTCCCAGGTTCAATCCCTGGCATCTCCAAAAAAGGATCCAGGCAAATAGGTGTGAAAAACGTCAGCTTGAGACCCTGGAGAGCTGCTGCCAGTCTGAGAAGACAAGCCTGACTTTGATGGACCAAAGGTCTGATTCAGTACAAGGCAGCTTCATATGTTCATTTCCTCCTACAAGCCATGGCACTGAAGTTTTATATAAAGAGAGTTCATTACCGTTTAGTTGTATGGTGGCTGACGAGACCTTAACATCTACAGAGAGAACGGATTAGACAAAATGTGATGGGAAACTTGTTCTGAATCTCATGTAACTATCTCCAGTGCCTGACATTTGGGCAAATGGATCACAAGTGGATGCTCTACTGCACTGATCTCCAGTGTGGTGCTTGTGGGTGCCGTAGTGCCCACCGGTAGGTTTCCTGGTACCTGTTTGCTTCTTCTCCAAGGCCAAGAGCCAGTTGTGGTTTTCCTCCACTTCATGCGGATTAGGTAGCACTTCAGAAGAACCCAGGAGGGTTCTGCAGGGAGGAGTTCCCACTGCCTACCTTGTAGGAGAACGCTCAGCTTGGAACGTCCTGGTATTTTGTTGTTGACCCTAGCCCCCAGTGGCAGCCATCTTGTGCCCGTTCTCAAAGTTCCAAAAATGCCCACAGACTCAACAGGGGGACTCCTGCTCCACTGGATGCAGATCAAAGTGCCAGAATTGTAAACAAGAGAAACTGCTGTGCGGCGTAATATGCAAACGTAGAATTAATGAATTCATAACATTATCACTTCTGACAGAATGATGTCAACTTAAGCTTCTGTAGTGGAAATGCTGGAAGTGTGAAGCAAATCTCAAGACGCGACCTGTTGCTGTTGCTTAAAAATTGGATAATCGGCACAGGAGTGTTTTATTCCATTCCTGTGAGCAACAGATGTTGCAGAAGTAATTGTTCAGTATGAATAACCATTTCATGTGCTTTTTTTTTTAAAAAAAATCACAGAATGGGAATTACAACATTGACCTCAGGAAACAGCTTTTGTTTTTTGTAATAGACACATTCAAAAGAAGCAGAAGCGTGGGATTACCAATTTTTCACCCTGGTGTTAATAATAATAATAATAATAATAATAATAATAAATTTTATTTGTACCCCGCCCTCCCCCGCCGAAGCAGGCTCAGGGCGGCTAACAACACAGTGACCAATGGTACATTAATAAATACATTAATGTTGTTCTTTAAGATTTGTTAGTCATTGCCTCCTCCTATAATGAAAGTGACCACTTAAGTTTAGTGAATAGCATTTTGAGTTCAGTTTATTCAGGTTGGGCAGAAAGAAAGAAAGGGACTACCAGCTTTTCACCACATGTTTGTTAACATTTTTTTAAAAAAAGAGCCTCCAAAAGCTTCGCGAGTAAGAAAGGCCTTGTAGAAGCTGAGCTCGTTCTTCCTCCATAGGGCTTGTTCTTCAATAAGTTTAATGACTCTTACTACTCTCAGCAGCTTATCTGAAATGTATGCTATGATAACTGGCTTATAATTTCCTGACTACCCCTTTTTTAAAGTGGCATTATGTCTGCAACTTTCCATTATTTGATAAAGAGCAATATTGTTGTGACAAAGAAGGGTGATCTAACAGCCTGTTCTCCCTCATCTCGTGATTCCCACCATCCTATCAGGGAGGCAGGAACTAATTTTTCCTCTTCCCGTGACATGGCTTGTATGGCCCCTTCCAACTCTGTGATTCTGTGAATCTCGCTAGCTGACTGAGGCTGCTCAGAAACAAATTACTTTGGGGGGAAGAAACACAGGGAAACCACATGGGAGGGTGATCATCCCAGAGGAAGAGCTGGTGGACCAGACATGGAAACCAGTCTCCTGCTGGGAGAATTAGATTGGGACAAATCTCTTTGGGACAGATCTCTTTCCCTCTTTGGGACAAATCTTATCCACTCAGCCAGCTTCCTTCACCCCTCAGACGCTGACAGGGAGGATAGGAAGAAGGGGGATTTTTATCAGATGAAGAAATGGAAGTAGTCAATGTGCCCAAGCGGTCAGTTTGTCTTTCTAAACCCAAGGATTATTAATATTTACTTAGCAAGTACCTGGCAGCCTTAGAGCTTCAAGAGTCACCTGAAAAGGACAATTCCTCCCCCCAAACGGGGGCACCAAGACCAAAGAATTTTTTCCAAGACGTAATACCACAGAGAAGGTTTTTCTCTTCCCTTAAGTTCTACAAGAGACAGCTCAGAAATGAATTAGCTAAACCTATGGCTAATTGATATTTTCCTAATTTTGTTAAAAAGCTGTATGCGTTGCCATCGTTTGCTTCTGAGATTTTACAGGTTCCTCTAGTCCTACAGTCATACACCTTTTTATCAGAAGACACCTACAGTCAGAGACACCTTAGACAAGAGAGCGGAAATGACACTAAAGAAGGCTCATGAGGCCACGACCACGTCTGTTAAGGCATCTGCCACAGCATCCACTATCTCCAGAGCAGCCATAGAGAGTATGGATGAGGAAGCTGGTCCACTTGATTCCAGAAAATAGCCATAGACTTCTAGAAGAGGCCAACAGAGTCTTAGAAGCCAGGTAGTCCACAAAAGACGCCACCGTAGATGCCCTAACCTTTTCCTCAAGAGCCATGGCTTCGGCTACACCTGCCAGGAGAGTCCTGTGGTTATCAATATGGCAGGCAGACCTCCGTTCCAAGAAGACCATCTCCGCCTTTTTCTTTCAGGGTCACAAACTTTTCATTGAGGCTCCCTGGAAAAAATCCTGATTGAGACCAGGGACAAAAAGAAAGCTATGCTTAAAATACTTCACGGTTCTGACAGGCGAGCCTTGAATACTCAGCCCTTTTGTTTGCGGCGTACTCTGCCCAGATTTAAATAAGAATATAAAGGTTAGGGCATCACTTTTAAGACCAACAAAGTTTTATTCAGATTGTAAGCTTCCGTGTGCTCGCTTAGAGCACACGAAAGCTTACGTTCTGAATAAAACGTTGTTGGTCTTAAAAGTGCAACTTGACTCCTACGTTGTTCTTCTGCTTCAGACCAACACGGCTGCCCACTTGGATCTATAAAAATAACAAATTGAGGAACCTCCAGACAAACGTTCAGAAGAGGACCTCCCCTCCACACACACCAGTTTCACCAAACAGTCATCAAAATGAAGTTGCAGGACTGACTCAAAAAGCGCTCCGGTGAGGGGGAATGGCTACTTCAATTTCAAGACATGTTGACTCGCACCGATGCCTGGTTGGCAGAAGTAGATCCTTGAAGGGCTACTCTTTAGAATTTGCCAGAAACCTATTAGAACAATACATCTCCTCCCCTCTACATAGGAATTTACACCAGAGACTTGTAACCTTCAAAGCTGTACAGCATCTCCTGGATATTCAAGCAGTGGAACTGGTGCCCAATGCAGAAAACGGATGGGGAGTTTATTCAGTCTTGTTCACAGTTCCCCCCAAAAAACAGGGATTGGAGAGCCATGCTAGACCTCCAATTCCTAAACAAATTGATCGTACGCAGACACTTCTGGATAGAGACTCTCAGATCAATCACATAAGCATTGCAATTGGCAGAATTCCTCACATCAATAGGCCTTACAGAAGCCTATCTACATATTCTAGTACTTTCCGGACACTCAAGATTGCTGCAGCACAGACATTGTCTCTGGATTTTGATGCAGTAGTTCCGAGCAAGACGTGTCAGAAACTTAAATAAACAGAATATTGCAGGGGTGCTAATCTTTTAAGCAATATTTTTCAGTTTACAAAAATCTTTTGATTTTGTGTCCTTTATAAAGTTTGTATCTCTGCTACCTGGCTTTACATTTTATGACACACATGGCCTGGCCCGACAAGATCTCATTTATGTCAGATCTGTCCCTCATAAGAAATGAGTTCCAACGCCTCTGATCTAGATCTCTCCAGCATGGGACTGTGTGGACCAAAAGGCCAAAATGACTGAAGACTTTCTCCTGAGCAGAAACAGCGTTCCTCTTCTGTGTCTTTACCTGAATTAAACTTCCACACTTACTTCCAAGAAGACACCACTGGCTTAGCCCTTTATGGCCGAGGACCTGCCTACCTTAGGGACCGTCTCTCTCCGTATGTTCCCCAGAGAGCACTGAGATCTAGTTCACAAATCTTCTGAAAATCCCTGGGCCAAAGGAGGCCAAGCTAAAAACAACAAGGGAGCAGGCCTTTTCGATAATGTCACCCCAATGGTGGAATCAGCTGCCAGAGGAGGTGCGGGCCCTACGGGATCTTAACCAGTTCCGTAGGGCTTGTAAAACCGCCCTCTTCCAACTTGCCTTCTAAGGTGGAACCTTGGCAATGACATCAAGCCATCTTTATATATGTACTGAAATTGTAGCACCATTAATTTACACCCGTTTTAAATTATTTATTTAACTTAAATTTATGAATTGTATTTTAACTGTATTATTTTGATTTTATTGTTATATCATGGCATATGTACCATGTCTTGTAAGCCGCCCTGAGCCTGCCTAGGCGAGGAGGGCGGGGTATAAATTTTTTAAAAAATTATTTATTTTTTATGGTTTTATATGGTTTTTATTGTACATTGTATTTACGTGTTGTGAGCCGCCCTGAGCCTGCTTTATAAATAAAAAGTATTATTATTATTATTATTATTATTATTATTTATTTAGCCGACTGAAAATCCTCAATGAGACAGCCAAGTTGTGTGCCTAACTGTGATATCAGGAGTCTGATTTTTGAGAATACTTTTGGAGCTGTGGTCAGCCTGAAAGGAAGTGCTCGGAACTGAAGGTGAATGCTTCCTACACAGAACCTCAAGAAGTCCTGCAATATTTTGTTTATTTAAGTTTCTGATAACTGACACCTGAACTACTGCATCAAAATCTGGAGACAATGTGCTGTAGCAATCTTGAGTAGGCTGTTCAAGTGATGTTCAGGTGTGTGTCTGTAAGTCGCAAGCCTACTTTTTATTGACATTCATTACAGAAATCTTATGGTCAGTGCTTTGAGCCTGAGACCGAGAGGAAAATATGAAATGGCTGGGTATTGTGAGTTTTTGTACATAAGTTGCTTCATGTGCTGGTTAGCCAATGGAGAAAATGGAAGAAGAAGATGATATTGGATTTATATCCCGCTCTCCACTCCGAAAAGTCTCAGAGCGGCTCACAATCTCCTTTGAGAATTCACAGCAAAGCTGGGGACATTCAGCATTTCTGTTTCATAATCTGCTCCATCCAAGCATTCAGTTTCAAACTGAAGAACAACGATATAAAGCACTGTACTGTAATAACTGTCTTGAAAACCAAGATATTGAGGTGAAGATTAGTTTGTATATTTGCTTTTATCACTTCCGCATAGTCTTTTAATTGAAATGTTCCCAGGGTGCCTTGTTTTATTATATGCAATTAAAAACATCTCACACATAATTATAAACGTTTTAATTAAACAATTAAAAACAAAGCAACAATAAAACACGCAGACAACTTCCAGCGAAATCCCAAATGCCTGATGGAGGTTTAAAATATATTTCTCCAAAATTTGGAGGAATGTAAGTGGCCCTGGTGAGCGTTTCCACAGCTTCAGAGCCACGGGTGTAGGACACAGTTCTCTTTTTTGGGTGTTCTTCCTGCTCAGCTCTTCATTTTGTTTAGGAGACTGGCAAAATGTACTGTGAGCTCTAATTGAAAGACTGAGAAATCACATTGAAGTTCCAGCTGTCTGTCTCAGAAGCTAAGCTGGGTCAGCCCTGGTTAGTACGTGGATGGGAGACCATCAAGGAAGGGTGCAACCAAAAAAGGAGAGGAAAACACAACCCTGCACAAGAAGGGTGACCAAAGCGTTTGGAACAATGACAGAGATTAAAATGTTACTATGAACGTAGTACAAATGTACAAAACACCAGTATTTAATTTAACGATGCATATAGAAATGCTAAAATATGATTAGCAGCAGCAATAAGTATCTAATCCCAGTATCAAGAAAAATATCAATTTACAAAAATACAGGGTTTAAAAGTACATATGGTCTACATATGCAAGAACCAGTACTGTACATACTTCATCACAAGGCCTTCCTCACTGGTAGTCTTTAAGCAGTGGCTGGACGAGCACTGTAGGCCAGGGGTGTCAAACTCATTTGTTATGAGGGCCGCATCTGACATAAATGGGATTTTGTGAGCAGGCACGAAGGGTTCTGGCGCCCCAGGCCAGCCCGTGGTCTTCTAGCATGTGTGGCCCAATGACATCACCAGATGTCATTGGGCCATGTGTATCGCGTGAACTCTCAGTCCCTTGGCCAGCCAGCTGCACCCTCCGCCCCCACTGCAGGTCAGGTGCGCTTGGGCTGGGTGGCTTGGCTGAAGCGTGGGCCTGGCTTGTTCCTCCAAGGCCCTGCTGCCTGAGCTCTCCATCAAGGGACAGGCCGAGCCACACGTTCGGGTCGACATGAGCGGGGATGGGGAGGGGATGTGCGATTGAGCAAACCTGACAGATCAAGCTGTGATGCAGAAGGAAGAGAGAGAGAGGGAGAAGGAAGCAGATTTGCGTGTGGGCCTGATAGGAGCCCTCCAGGGACCTGATCCAGTCCCCGGACTGCACGATTGACACTCCTGCCCTAAATGTTAAAAAAAGAAATAGAAGAGCTATCTCACAAGAAACTGAAAAAGAAATTGTTTTGTGTTCTTTGCAGAGTAGGCCCACTTCCTTGATCCGCTAGGAAAGGAATCTCAAAGACAGCTTGTGGTTGCACCACAGAACATCAAAAGGCATAACTAAATCTGATTATCCAGGCATTAAAAACTATGACAAAGAAGTCTGCATCACTAGGAAATGGGTACGGCCAAGAAAAGCTGTTTTAAATGATGAAGCGTGAACTTAGCTGATGTCGAGAAGTGCCTTACTGTCATTGTTCCTTGCTTGCAGTACTACAAGGAGACTTCTGTTGTTTCTCCTACCTGTCAGACAGGTTGCGTAGAGTTTGGGGGAACAGCCTAGGAATTAGTTCACTGTGCCACGGCAACGGTTTCTTGTACCGTAAGAGGGACTGCAGCAGCACTTTTCCCTGCTGTTTCCCAGGCACTGTTGGGCTGAATGTAACGTCGGGTCCCAAAATCAGAAACAGCTGAGACAGGTAATACCAAGAGTGAACAGAGCTCGCTTAGGCCTGGTCTACACGTGCATCAGAATGAGGTGATCGCAAGATGGTAGAATAGACTTCAGGGGAAGGATGATGGTTCAGAAATGCCCCTTCGTGAACTGTTCCCTGAAAGAAGAAAAGCGGAACCTCTTCCTCTAATGTGCTTTTAAAAAAAAAAAATCACAGATTTTTTTTTTTTACCTGGGGGAACATCAAAACGAGATTTCTCCCTCTTGCAGTCTGAAGTTGTACACCTGTTTGGCCAATGGCGCTGTCACCTTCACAGTTAGACCAGCCCTAAGGTCAAAAACAAGAAGTGTATTTGGAATAGGCTGACTTTTTAAAGCTTCGGTTTTCCTAAGCCTTCGTGTTTTGCTTCTTGCAGGTTTTATTGTTAGCGAAGTACGTTGTTCGAGAGCCCGCATATTCCAACTTTTGTTTTGCCGTCTCTTCACAGACTACAAGTTGCCGCGAGAGGCATTCAGAAGAGCCTTTGCCCGCCTCTGTGTAGTGATCCTGGTATTCCTTGGGGTCTGGGGGTGGGGGGTAACCAAAGTGGTTGAAAAAAGAGATTAAAATATAGCTATTAACTCCTCCTTAATTTTTAAATTTAATTTACTTTACTTTTTGGATTTATATTCTGCCCTATCCCACAAGTGGGCACAGGGCGGCTTACAACAGTGAAATCAAACAGAATTAAAATAATATCATAAAAGCAAGCATTACAAAATCAGGAGCAGCACAATAAACAATCTTACAGACATAGGTGGCAAAACTACCCATCTTATGCATCTTAACTGATTGGTCCTTCTTGGCAGCTTCCTCCTCATCTTTTATATCAGGGGTGGCCAACGGTAGCTCTCCAGCTGTTTTTTGCCTACAACTCCCATCAGTCCCAGCCAGCATGGCCAATGGCTGGGGCTGATGGGAGTTGTAGGCAAAATACAGCTGGAGAGCTACCGTTGGCCACCCCTGTTCTATATGTAACAGCTGGTGACTTCTCTTTCAATGTATCTGAAGAAGTATGAGTGCGCATGAAAGCTTATACCCAGAATAAAACTTTGTTGGTCTTAAAGGTGCCACTGAACTCAAACTTCGGGGATATGTACATCATGCTCTGAGATCTTTTCCCCCTGCTGTGGCAATCATCCTTAAAAGTCCATTCTCTCCAGGCCCGGCACTAGGGGTTCTAGTGCCCCAGGCCAAAACCTGCATCCCACACCCCAAGGGGTTTATTCGTGTGTGCGGCCCGATGACGTCTCCGGAAGTGATGTCATCGGGGCACGAGCACTTGGCCCACCCCTGTGCTCGGTCCTCTCCCGCTTCAAAGGAAAGACCTCTTCCCAGCTCCCTCTGAAGCGGGAGAGGGCTGGACACGGAGCAGGTCAGGAAGACAGCAGGCGCGCTCAGAGCTGGGCTCTGAGTGCGCTCGCTGCCACGCCCCTGTGACTTTGAGTCGGGGTGTGTGGTAGTGAGCATGCTCAGAGCCCGACTCTGAGCGTGCCCGCTATCTTCCTGACCTCACCGAGGCTTGGAAGACCTCTGCAAGGTCAGGAAGTTAGCAGGCACAGCGGGTGAGGAGAGGGGGTGCCTCATGGTGCCTGTATGCCAGGTGGCGCCCCTAGGCGGCTGCCTACCTGGCCTACTCCCACGCACCGGCCCTGGTCCTCTCCTCAAGGGCTCTCAACCAATCCTTGTGATTTAGGCCACATGGAAATCGAAGTGATAATCAGCCAAGCAGAGCCCATAGAACAACACTGCATGGGTGGGGCGGAGTCGGGAGTGAATCGTTTTTTTCTCTTTTGGGAATGGGATTTTGCAGCTCTGGAAAGGAGAGTTAATTTAGCAGGGCTTTTATTTTGCTTTATTTTGTTTTGTTTTGTTTTGTTAGGGCTTGGGGTTGGCTTAGGGAAGAAAGCTTGTTTTAGTGTGACAAATAAGTGTCCTGGTCAGGGCCCGTCGTTCCTAACTGAGGTGTGCAGGTTCTGTGGAAAGGCGCTCTGTGAGAGAAAAGAGCAGCTTTGAACCTGCTGAGGTAACCTGGCCGGGGGAAGGAGAGCCTAACCTCCCTTTAGGGCTGTTTACTCTATTTGAAAGCCAGCTTTACTTTATCCAAGCTGTCGACACGGCATGTTTATCTTGTTAAATAATTTTATTTTCTGTTAAATAAACCTTCGTTCGTCTCCCTCTGTCTTTTGTTTGTCAAGTCGAAAATCTAAGAAGCAGGTGAATCAGTTTACCTCACAGAAATACAGCAGCTCAGCAGGGTTGTAAATAAGAGACCTTTAGCTTACATGCTACCAATTTTTATCTTAAAGCTTGTGTGCTCTTCCATACTTTGATTGTGGGTGGTTGGGGTTTAAAGAATCCATAGGAGACGTCGGAGTTGGGGCTGGGATATTCTTCAGTCCGGAAAAAGGTTGCCTCAGAGGCTTTCCCCTCCCCCCCCCCAATAGCTGCCCCACCATCCATTTTCTTTTCCCTTCTGACTGAAGCACAGCATCCCATTCCTCCTGGAAGCTCAATTCCCCATCAGGTCACTGGGGAAGAGGGCTTTCTGTTGTGATTTAGGAAGTAATAATAATTTCCTGCATAGCTGGGTAATTCCCTCCCAAATACGTTGCAACTCCCACCTTGTTAGCTTGAGCAAAACCCGTTTTGCTGCTCTGCAGTTTGCTGTTAAAAGGAAATCAATGATGTGGAAGTTTCCCCTTCCCTCGGTAGCACAATAGTGTGATGGCTGATTAGCTCAGGGGGTTCGCTTGCCTCTGAACCAAAGCCACCTAGCATTATACCGCTGATGCCCTGACTGCTGAGCTTTGAGTCTGTGTGAACAGGAAACTGCTCATCTAACCTTGAACTAGATGGGTGCCTGAGGGCATTCTGCCTCTCCTTCTTGCATGAAGGGGAAATTGGGTTGAGGAATGTGCGCCTCTGGACATGCTTCCCTGGTGCTAATTGAAACCATTTCCGGGGACTGTGAGCTCCCGAGTGGCTCCCCTCTGAGAAGAAATGACAGCGGTTTGTTCTTTCATGTCACTCCTCCTCTGTCATAAATTCATCTGTATTAACCGTCCTGCTTCATTTTTGATGTTTCTAGGAGATAAAGATGGCAGCAAAGTGACCACAGTGGTAGCAACTCCCGGACAAGGTCCAGACAGGCCTCAAGAAGTTAGTTACACGGACACCAAGGTGATTGGAAATGGATCTTTCGGTGTCGTATATCAAGCCAAACTCTGTGATTCGGGAGAGCTGGTCGCCATTAAGAAAGTTCTGCAGGACAAAAGATTTAAGGTGAGTGATCTTGTTAAATTTTGGGGAAGTCATGATATTGTTGGTAATTTATTTGTATGTTGGCTTCTGTTCCCTTGAGGCTAGTCGTCGTTGCTTTATTTTTCGCTGGATTTTATTTATTTGTATGCCATTAAAGGTTTGATTGATTTGATTTGATTATTTATAAAATCGTGTGAAAAATAAATCAATAATGACTAACGTCAAGAGGAGATAAATCAAAGAACAAATAAATTACCAAGAATAATCAAGTATATGGGTGTGCGTGTATGCGTGCTGTCTTCATTGATGTTCCATTGTGATTTGTATAAAACGAGTAGGAAGAAAGTCCTGATTTGAATGCAGAATACATGATAGTGAGTCACTAAGTGGGGGGAAAAAGTGTTACTTCTTTATCGTCAACACTGTGAGGAAGGAATTACCTTCATTCTGCTTTTCAAGAAATTTCAGAGAGAGACAGGGTTTGCATAAAGGCTTTAACCAAATGATCAATGTTTTAAATGCTTTTATTTTAAATTGCCAACGGAAGAGTGATTTAAATGAAGTTTCTCCTTTTTATGTTGGGTATCTCCTATGCCAAATTACTTGTACTGGTATTTGCCTTATATAACAATAAAAGCATGTTGATTTGCATCTAAGTACAGCCTTTATACTATGCAAGACTGCACGCTCTTTGTGTACATAATTTCTTAGGTGCTTAAGAATAGTTTTACTATTTAACAAACCATTCCCCTTTTCTCTAAAAGAAGCCTTTTAACATGATTTGTGTCGAGCTGCTTTAGAACTGTTACTTTTCCATTTATTTATAATCTCGCAACCTTCATTTCCCCTGCATATTGTGACTGAGGGCGGGTTTCAAATCAGCACGAACCCGGTGAACAAAAAGGTTAAAAACCAGAACATCAGCTCACATAGCTAATATCAGCCGTCTGATGTTTCATCCATCAACATAGTTCTTTGCTTCTCAATATTTGCCAAAGCCCTCTAAACAAGATGGTCTGAAGTAGTCTGCAACGTTGAGTCAAGGTGGGAGGGGGGCTCTTTTCATGTCTTCAAGCAGGCTGTTCCCAAGAAGCCGTGAGCTTGGGCTGTCCCCAGCCCAGTTGTTCCAAAATGGCGTTCCAGCTCGGTGACATTTCGCGAGGAGTCGAGTTGGGGGCAGGGCAC
Organism: Heteronotia binoei; assembly: GCF_032191835.1. Lineage (NCBI taxonomy): Eukaryota > Metazoa > Chordata > Lepidosauria > Squamata > Gekkonidae > Heteronotia > Heteronotia binoei. Next base: position 12,729,176 of record NC_083226.1, on the reverse strand, counting down.
AGGTTCAGGTTAAACACAGAGAGCGGCGACATATAAACTGTATTTTTAGTTCTAAATGTGGATTTTGCTCGTTTCACTCTGTACATCTGCAGTGTCGCTGAGGACAGTCGCTTAATTTCAGGCCAAGTGCTGCCAACTTTCCAGAAGCAACACTTGTTCAGAATGGTCTTTCTCCATGACATGGAAGTCGATGTTTCTCTGTTGGTATATAGAAAGAGCCGTTATTGAGCAGGTAGCAGTTAAACTAGGGATAAGTGAAAGGCTCAGCAGATTATTTTGAAGAGATACAGGGCAACCCCTCCTGAAGAGTAGGGTGTTAAATTAAATGGCGCGTATCTAACCATGCACTTCTGACTTAAAGGACTTTGGAAGAGAGGGCAGTGATTTCTGCTGGTTTTCCATTCCCACTGCAGACCACCACTTAACCTCCTATGCACCTGAGGGTCCATTGACCTATAGGGACAAAATATTAGGCCACACTAGGGTCAGTCCTGTGCTGCTGAAATCTCCAGTTTAGAGGGGGTCAGGTTGAGGGGGGCAGAAAAAATTCCTTAGAAGGAACTTGTTCCTTGCGTGATGATCCTCTCATAACAAGGTCTCAAGGGTTGGAGGGAGAGGGGGTTCTAGTAGTGGGAAATGGAATCATCAGAACTATACAGCCCAGGGTCGAGTGAACAAGGAGTCGGATAGCTCCTTCCCTTTTGCTTTTGTGTTGGGGGAGGTGTGAAAGGGGGTTAGCAAGGAAGTTCTGCTTCCCAGGAGGTGGTTGATTCCAGGTTTGATTCCTGATCGGACAAAATATTGACCGATGAAGTGTGCTTTTTAGCACGTGAAAGTTTACATTCTCAGGAAAACTTGGTTGGTCTTAAAGGTGCCTACTGGACTTCAGCTTTGTTTTAAAATAAGAGGTTTAATACGGATTAAAAAGCTAAAGGGAAATATGTCAGCAGTCATGACTGAGCAATATTGGTAAAGGGCACTTTATCTAGAATTATTTCAGTTTGTGGCACTCTTCTGTGTAGAGGACATATATTTGTTTATTAAAAAATTTGGCTTAGAGATCATCCTATGCTGAAAACAAGGCTCTGGGCAGGGAACAACAATTTCGAGAGACAGATTCAAACCAAGTTAAATAACAAGATAACAATTCCAAATAGTGTTAAAATAGAACAGTTTTGTCACTACCCCTTGGGTGGGGAAAGAAAAGCCAAGCAAGGTGGAAAACCATTGCTGTCCTCAACTGTAGGCCTGGAAACATCTCTTCCTTTCAGGCCCTGTGGAACTGCATTAGGCCCTGCAGGAAATTTTGTCAGGGCCAGAACCTAAAAAGCCCTAGCTATGGTGGAGGATAATCAGAGATTTTCTGGGTCAGGGATCATCAGTAGGTTTTGACTTCCATATATGTTTCCTTGAAAGCTCTTGATAAGAAGGTTGAAAAAGGGGACACAGACAGCAATAAGAATGGCCTTGAGTCACGTGTAGGGGATTTCTTCCGGAAGAAGATGATTGATGCGTGCCCTCCTTGTGGGTCGCTTGGCATTGTATTGCCGCAGGCTTCTGCTTTCATCATTTTTAAAAATCATTCCTTTACAGTTTTGGTCATTTTATTTGTTCAGTTTATTTCTCATCTCAAAGATTTCAGGTTTTCACGGCTGGTAACATCATTAGGGTTTGTAGAATCTTTCGGGCTCAAGTGCCGTGTTCTACTGGAGAAAGTTTTTCTTCCAGACGTTTCGTTCTCGGCTGTGGAGAACATCCTCAGTGGCGTTGCAGCCGAAGCAGGCGCTCTGACAGCAGCCAAGAAGGTCAGAGCGCCTGCTTCGGCTGCAACGCCACTGAGGATGTTCTCCGCAGCCGAGAACGAAACGTCTGGAAGAAAAACTTTCTCCAGTAGAACACGGCACTTGAGCCCGAAAGATTCTACAAACCCTAATATTTCTCATCTGTTCCTTGGAGTTGTTCCAAGGGATGTTAAAAACATGAAGCTAGCATGTTTGAGAGGCTGAACAATTGAAGCAGAACACCCGTTTCAATATTTGAACATATGAAGTTACCTTATACTGAATCAGACCCTGGGTCCATCAAAGTCAGTATTCTCAGACTCGCAGCGGCTCTCCAGGGTCTCCAGCTAAGTATGCAGTCTCCCTCCCTGCCCCCAACACATCTTGTGGGAGGATTGTGATTTTGAACTTTTGGAGCTTGAATTTGACGGGTTATTACTTGATTCATCGTAAGATGAATGGATTGGTAAAAAGCAGCGCAATTTAAATTGCCAAGATAAACCAGTTTTCTAAAAGAAAAAAAATTAACTTGAGGTTTTTCATTTTTACTGAACAGGTTTCTAAAGAGAAACACCTATTAGGCCATAGTCTTTTAAATCATAGCATACAACTAAATAGAACTATTATAAAGATTAGGAGGCTATAATTACAGGGACAATAGCGTAATGTGAATTCAAATGTCAAGCAGGGGTTACAACAGCACTGAAAAGCATTAAAAATAAGGCACCAAGGTTATGGTTTTGTCACTGGAAGACTTAAAATCTTTGCTGATACTTTAGTGAAACTAGTGATACTATAAATGAAATTCAGAAAAATGTAAAAATAACCCTGTAAGCTGGTCTAAAGGACAGATTGTTTTAATAGGAATACTGGGGGATGATAATAATCACTTATGATTCCATATTTTAAATATGATTATAATAATATAGCTACAGTGCAAGCTTTTAGATCAGAGCATAAGGAAGTACATTTCTTTAGACCGAACTGGGTTCACCCTAGCATGTAATTTAGGTCTCGCTGTATGTATTTATTTAATTATCCCATTTATATATCACACTCATAAAAAAAAATTCTGAGGCTGTTAAGGCTTTGTATATTAGAATCCTAATATATCCACAATATTCCTTTTTTAACAGAACTTATTGATAGAACGGAAACGCTTTTTTTCAGTATTTAGCAGCTTTTAATTTGGGTCACCTCTATGTATGAATGCTGTAAAACAATACTGTTGGTAAACAGTTGTATATCAGAGGTGTCTTTATAGTCAAAAAGATACTAAATGAAGTTGTCCTTTACCCCTTGCAACTTGAGTTGAAGCTATTTGCCATATATTAGGCGTTGCAATGGCAGGTATAGGGAGAAGTATTCCCTGAATCGGATCCTTGGTCCATCGAGGTCAGTAGCATCTGCTCTGACAGGCAGTGGCTTCCCAGATCCTTGGTGGAGGTCTTTCACGCCACCTACTACTTGATCCTTTTAAAGGAAGAAGACAAGGATTGAACCGGGACCTTCTGCATGCTAAGCAGATGCTCTACCACTTCTTCATCGATGATAGCATTGTTTTGTACTTGTGACCGTGGGGTGCATAGTCCATCGTGTGGGCTTAAAGGGATCTTGACCAGAGCTAAGGAGGCCATCTTCCGTTATGACCCACCTACCTTTGAATTGAGAACTTTCTCCTCAGGGTCAGGACAGAGAACTGCCTGTCTGACCCCTCCCTCTTGGAATTTCTCTGTTGGTAGTATGATAGAAGAAGAAGAAGAAGATATTGGATTTATATCCCGCCCTCCACTCCGAAGAGTCTCAGAGCGGCTCACAATCTCCTTTACCTTCCTCCCCCACAACAGACACCCTGTGAGGTGGGTGGGGCTGGAGAGGGCTCTCACAGCAGCTGCCCTTTCAAGGACAACCTCTGCCAGAGCTATGGCTGACCCAAGGCCATTCCAGCAGGTGCAAGTGGAGGAGTGGGGAATCAAACCCGGTTCTCCCAGATAAGAGTCCACACACTTAACCACTACACCAAACTGGCTCTCCATAGTGTTGGTAGCTTTATTGAATTGCAAGCCATGAGGAGATTTTTGTGTTGGTGGGTTGAAGCGGAAGAGCAGTGCCAGGGCCCGAAGAGACTTGAGGGGAAAGGAAGGGGGAAATGCCCCTCAAATCGCTGCCTCTTGCTGGAGAGTGCTCTCCCGCCTCACCCGTCTCCCCTACCTGAAGCAAGCAAAGACAGGAAGAACTGCGCAGGAAGGAAGAGAATCCTCGGGCCCAAGATCTCGGCTCTTAATCTGTGGCTCCCAGGCAGAGCCCAGAAGCTTGCTGAGCTAAGGCCAGCCCAGACATATTTGTGTTTTCCCTGTTTGGCTTATGAGTTGAAACGGTTTTCTGATTTCGGAAATAATAGCAGCACAGAAACACTTCCAACAAATAAATAACTGTAAAGAAAGGGCGGGGCGTGAGGCTGGCAACGTAGGCTGTGGCCTGTAGGACAAAGGGCACTCTGGCGAGCGGACAGCTGCCCAGCCGGCTGTTTCGACAACACTGCTGCAGCAGCTGGCTCTCCGTCGCTCCCCTTGCAGGGACTGTTTGCATCAGAACAGCGGCAATTTTAAGGAAGGCTTGGAGCCTCCTGACTCGCCTCTACTGAGTGACAGCGGATGGCATAGAAGGGCTGCTTGCATCAAGCCAGCAGAGATGCAGTCCCCGTTGCTACAGATCAGATGTGTGATAAACGCCTTGTTCAGGACGTAGAAGGAACTTGGAGCTAAAAACACAGTTGGAAGTGCTGATTATTGGTTTCCTCAAGGGCTGTATTTCAGGGCTGGATACATTATTGGTGGGAATACAGATCCTAAATACATTGAGAGTTGGAGCGAAATGTTGTTTTTAGAGCTATCAAAAAGATCTTTGGGAATGATTACGGGCACACGCGTATCAGCCGCTAATTTCATCTGAGCGGAGAGAATTTTTTATTTCGAAAAGTGGTACCTTACGCTGCACAAAATATCTTGTCTGTGCTTGGGATACCTGGACTTACATGGGAGGTAGATTCAGCCATGTTGGTGTGAAGCAAGGGAACAAAGTTTGAGTCCAGTAGCACCTTTCAGACCAACAAAGTTTAATTCTGGGTATAAGTTTTCACTCAACTGGAGAGCCAGTTTGGTGTAGTGGTTAAGTGTGTGGACTCTTATCTGGGAGAACCGGGTTTGATTCCCTGCTCCTCCACTTGCACCTGCTGGCATGGCCTTGGGTCAGCCATAGCTCTGGCAGAGATTGTCCTTGAAAGGGCAGCTGCTCTGAGAGCCCTCTCTAGCCCCACCCACTTCACAGGGTGTCTGTTGTGGGGGAGGAAGGGAAAGGAGGTTGTAGGCCGCTCTGAGACTCTGTCCTTGAAGGGGCAGCTGCTGTAAGAGCCCTCTCAGCCCCACCCACCTCACAGGGTGTCTGTTGTGGGGGAGGAAGGGAAAGGAGATTGTGAGACGCTCTGAGACTCTTAGGAGTGGAGGACGGGATATAAATCCTATATCTTCTTCAACTCCGGCTGAGTTAATAACACGTTCTTTGGAGATGTTTTTCAGTGCCAGATCTTTTCCTGTATTTTAGAATTAACAAACCGTGCTTGACCTGTCAGTCCTGTGGTTGTTTTATTATGCTACATTAAAGATTGTGTTTTTGCATCAGATAGCTTATCAGGAGCTTGCTTAACTGCTGCAAGACAATGTGTGTGGCATCCCATTGGAAGGACTCTGCAGCTCCCAATATTAATGAGTGGATTATGAGAGCGTGGGAAATTGCTCTTGTATTTATAATGCCATATCAAAGTAGAACTACCGATTGTGAAGATTTAAGGTCTGATAAGTTTACGGAAGGATGGACTTGACTTATAATGGTGTGAAACTATAAGGCTAATGGTGGTCGGTTGCCTTTTGTGTTTTTGTCAAAAATTTATGACAAATGTCCCTTTTTGTGATGTCCTTTTGTGCGTGTTCGCCTTCTTTTTCTTGTTAAAAATGGAAAATTAAAAGAAGGAAAGTAGCAAGGAGCTTCCCTGCTGGTGAGAATCGCAATGATGTCTCCCAGCTGAGAGTCAATGTTTTCATCCTTCCCCCTTGGTGGGGGATGCTTCACAGTAGGGACTGAGTAAGAGATTCTGGGTGGTGGTTATGTGTGTGTGGGGGGGCGGGGGGGCGTCAGAATGCTGTCAGCTGGGAATTGTTGTTCTGATCTTTTCAAAGGGCCAAGCTGTACTACAAGAGCCTCCAGGGCCACGTCTTTGTGCGCCCCGTTCTAACTGACAACAGAACCATCGGTTTCAGAAGGCAGCTGTATTGGGCTACGGTAGAACAGTTAGATTCAAATCTTAGTAGCACTGTAAAGGTAAGGGTAGTCCCCTGTGCAAGCACCAGTCGTTTCCGACTCTAGGGTGACGTCACATCACGACGTTTTCACGGCAGACTTTTTACGGGGTGGTTTGCCATTGCCTTCCCCAGTCATCTACACTTTTCCCCCAGCAAGCTGGGTCCTCATTTTACTGATCCTGGAAGGATGGAAGGCCGAGTCAACCTGGAGCCGGTAGAGACCAACAAAATGTTGGGAACAGAAGCTTTCATGAGTCAAAGATCTCTTCTAGCAAAAAGAGCTTTGACTCTCATTGTTGGTCTTTAAGGAGGCGGCTATGCTTGAGTCTTTCTGTTGCAGACCAGCACAGCTGCCCTGTGAAACTATCTGTTTTGGAAGGAAAATCCTGAGTCAGTTTTAGTTCATGAGCTGGGAGAAAACCCTGCAGAGGAGGGTTTCTTTGACAAAAGGCATGGCTCTTCAGTCCCAAGAAGGTGGTCTGCATCATAAGAACATAAGAGAAGCCATGTTAGATCAGGCCAATGGCCCATCCAGTCCAACATTCTGTGTCACACAGCGGCCAAATATATATATATATATATACACACACACACACAAACACACACACACACACACACTGTGGCTAATAGCCACTGATGGACCTCTGCTCCATATTTTTATCTAACCTCCTCTTGAAGGTGGCTATGCTTGTGGCCGCCACCACCTCCTGTCGCAGTGAATTCCACATGTTAATCACCCTTTGGGTGAAGAAGTACTTCCTTTTATCCGTTTTAACCTTTCTGCTCAGCAATTTCATGGAATGCCCACGAGTTCTTGTATTGTGAGAAAGGGAGAAAAGTATTTCTTTCTCTACTTTCTCCATCCATCCTTTTTGTATTGGATTATGCAGCTTTGCGGTGTACAGGTCTCGCATCTAATATAGGAACAGAGATTGCAAGGACACAACAAAACAAGCTAATTAGGGTAAAAACTAACATATAATGCAAATATATATATTTTTTAAAAAATGTACAGATTGAAAACAAACTTGAAGATGACAGCTGTAGCCAAATCTACGCAAACAGTTTATTCTCTGCTACATAGCCTCTGAAACAGAACTGTCTTCCAGCCTTCCCTTTGCATCTAGCGAAAGGTTCCCGCTACACTCGCCCTAGTATGTCATTCCTGAGCACTGGTTCTCTCAGAAAGCTTGGCTAAGAGAGGGCATTATGAGGAGAATGCTCTCTGAAGAGTGTAACGGGTGTGGGCGAGCGCACTTAGAGATGCAGTTTGCTCAGTCCAGGGGCTCTAGGCCTTGAAGGGGTTTAAAGGTGATAAGGAGCTCTTTGAATTGAGCCTGGAAGCAAATAGGTAACTAGTGTGCTTGACGTAGCACTGGGGTCATATGTCCCAAGCTGCTGGCTCCAGACAGGAGACTCATTGGCGCATGTTGTGCCAGCTGAGGCTTCCAAGCAGTCTTCAAAGGCTACTTTGAGCCACAGAAAATTGCATTACAATAGCACAGTCTGAAGGTTACGGAAGCGTCGATTGGTGTAGCAGACGCTAAATAAGGGGCCAGCTTGTGAGCCAGATGTAATTGAAAGGCGGCACTCCTAGCAGTGTCTCCAACCTGTTTATCCATCAACAGGACTATGCCCAAGAGCAACCCCAGGATCTAAACTTAATTTACTAAGGGAGAGCTTAACTCCATCTGACTTTGGCATATCAAGGCCAGCAAATGCTCTGCGTCACGCTGCGTCATGTGTCTTGTCCGGATTAAGCTTCAGTTTGTTTACCCTCAGCCGCTTGACCACAGCCTCAAGATGCTGGCCCAGGACTTTCTCAGGTGCCTCCAGAGGTTTAGATGCCACGATGTAAAGCTGAGTGTCGTCTGTATCATGGTGACGATCCACTCTGAAGCTCTGATGGATCTTGGCTAAATGTCTTAAATGCAGATTGAAGAGTGATGAGGAAGAAATAGTTGCATACAGCAAGTCTTCCTAACTATCTGCCCTCTGCCTCTCTCTTGAAATGTCACTGTTGTTCAAACTAAAATACCTGTCATCTGACTTGTTCAATCCTGGTGTTCTATACATTCTATGTGACAAAATGGGTTTAAACTTTATTAAGGTTTAAGGTTTATTGGATTTATATCCCGCCCTCAGGGCGGCTCACAACCAGGAAAATAAGAACAATTTAACTGTTAAAACAATAAAACAAGTTAAACAATGAAAATCGTTAAGAACAATTAAAACAGTCTGGTGCTAGTTGTATCTGATGTTTTCTTGCTTCAGATAGCATTCAGTCTATTTTCAAAGTATCTCAGTCACCCCATATCAGTTCTTCGATGTCAGATTAAAGGCCTGCCGGAATAGAGTTGTCTTACATGCGTTGCAGAACTGAGCGAGGTCTCGCAAGGCCTTAGCTTCTTCCGGCAGTTGATTCCACCAATAGGGGGCAGCAGTTGAGAAGGCCTACTCTCTGTAGTCTAGCCTCCCTCGGCCTGGGGATTGCTAATAGATTTTTTTCGTCCCAGATCTAGGTACCCTCTGGGGAACGTGTGGGGAGAGACGGTCCCTAAGGTAGGCAGGTCCTCGGCCATATAGGGCTTTAAAGGTAATAATCAGCACCTTGTAGCAAATCCGGTATACTATTGGCAGCCAGTGCAGTTTCCGCAGCCCCGGCTGTATGTGCTCCCACTTGGGGAGCCCCAATAACAGCCTGGCCGCCGCGTTCTGCACTAGCTGCAGTTTCCGGTTTCGAGACAGGGGCAGTCCCATGTAGAGTAGTCCATTCTCGAGGTGACTGTTGCATGGATCCCGGTCGCCAAGTCACCGCGCTCGAGGAAGGGAACCAACTGCTTCACTCGCCTAAGATGGAAAAAGGCAGATTTGGCAGTGGCTGCTATCTGGGCCTCTGTTGTCAAGGAAGGCTCCAGCAGCACCCCCAAGCTCCTGACCCTGGATGCCATTGCCAGCGGCGCCCCATCAAAAGCTGGTAAGGGAATTTCCCTGCCCAGACCGCTGTGACTAAGGCAAAGAACCTCTGTCTTTGTCAGATTCAGCTTCAGTCGACTCAGCCTGAGCCATCCTGCCACAACTTGCAGTGCCAGGTCTAAATTTTCTGGGGCACAGCCAGACCGGCCATCCATCAGTAGATAGAGCTGGGTGTCATCAGCATACTGATGGCAACCCAGCCCATACCTCCAGGCAATCTGAGCAAGGGGGTGCATGTAGATGTTAAACAGCATCGGGGAGAGCACCGCCCCCTGAGGCACACCACAATTAAGTAAGTGTCTCCGGGATCGCCACCCTTTGTCCCCGACCATATAGGAAAGAGGAAAGCCATTGCAAGGCCAACCCCTGAATCCCTGCGTCGGTGAGACGGTGAGTCAGCACTGATGGTCGACCGTATCGAATGCAGCTGATAAGATCTAACAGCATCAGTTCCGCCGAACCGCCTCGGTCCAGAGGCTGCTGGAGGTCATCCACCAGGGCGACCAGTACTGTCTCCGCCCCATGACCTGGGCAGAAGCCGGACTGATGGGGATCTAGGATGGAACTATTGGACTAATAAAAGATAGCGTAAGATAACTGGGAGATCAGTTGCTTATTGCTTTAGAGCAAACAAAGGAGTAATTGCTGGTATTAAAGGGAAAATTCTTTCACATCTCTTGTCGTGCTGGGTGTGATGTTCTAGACCAGGGGTTCCCACCCATTTGAGCCTGCGGGCACCTTTGGAATTTGAGCCTGGTGGGCACAACCACAAAATGGCTGCCATAGAAAGCTGAGCCTGCCATACAATGGCTGCTGCCACTTCCCTTCAGTCACACAGTGAAAATCCTTGTCATGGTAACTGCTGCTGAAGCAATGTTTAAAAAAACAAGCAAACAAACCTGAACGGTCAATCAAATCTCCAGTGGCCAATCAGAAAGCCCCACCTAGTCCCACCTGCTTTCTAAAAGACTTGGCAGGCCTCAGGCAAGGTGTTTGTGGGCAGTACACCCTGGCACCCACTGGCACCACTTCGGGGGGTCTCTGTTATAGATTTTGTTGAGCAAACACAAGGAAGGAAATCTTAAACCAGGAGTCCCCCCCCCCCAGCCATTTTTAATCTGTGAGCATTTTTGGATGGTGGGAAAGGCTGCTGTAGGAACAAGGGTAATCTCAAAATGTCGGATGGGTGGAGCTAGTCTTAGAATTTTTGGAGGTGTTTTTCCCAGGCTGCTTCTTTCAAAGAACTAAGAAACTGCTTCAGTCTGTTATCTTGATTCAGAATAGTAGTCAAGGAATCTTCAGTCTTAGAAAACCACTACGATCCAGTGTGGTGGGGTGCTCACAGTGTTGGAACAGGATCTGAGAGACCCAGCTTAGGCCCCCCATGCCGTCATGGAAGTTTGCTGAGTGGGCCAGCCCACACACTCTCAGCCTAACCTACCTCTGGTTGTTGTGAGGGTAAAAACGGAGGAGAACGATGTCAGCCACTTCGGGTCCCTACTGGAGAGAAAGACCAAGATGTAAACATTTTAAACCAGGGGTGTCAAACTCATTTGTTATGAGGGCAGGATCTGACATAAATGAGACCTTGTTGGGCTGGGCAATATTTGTACCTATTTAAGATTAGGTAGCAGAGATATAAACTGTATAAAGGACACAGGCAAACACAATCAGATTTTTTAAAAAACAAAACAAAACTTAAAACATGCTTAAAGCATTAGCGCTCATTGGTCTTAAAGGTGCTTCCTTTGTATCCCTCCCATGGGATCCAGGGAACTGGGCAAAGGAAGCTCTGGCTCTTTCCTTCCTTCCCCAAGGGGCCAGAAGGGGGAGGAGCCTCAGCCAATAAAAGGAAGAGAAGCTTGGCTCAGTAGCTCTGCTGTGCAATTGAGAGAGCCTGGCAAAGCAAGCTCTGCCTCCCCCCCCCCCTTCTCTCCAAGGGAGGAGCCTCAGCCAATGGAGAAAATAGAGACTTTGCTCTGTAGCTCCTGTGCAATTGAGCAAGTCTTGCAAAGCAACCTGAGATGCAGAAGGAAGCAAAGGAGAAGGAAGAGTTGCTCGGGGGCCTGATAGAAACCCTCCGAGGGCCTGATTCGGCCCCTGGGCCACATGTTTGACACCCCTGTTTTAAATGGTCTGGTCTGAATCTGCCTGGTGTCTCCAGACTCCGCTTCCTCTGCAGTGCCTCGGTTAACAAGGTTTTGAAGCCCCTCTAGAAGAGGCTGCAGATGTAGATTCCCTCTTCTGCTGCCGCCCGTCCTCGTAACTGTACGTGGCGAACAGCTCCATTGTAATGGCCAAATAGGGCAGCCTCGCCTAGTGCCTCATTGAGTGATAAACGGGCCTGACGTAAAACTGTTTACCAATAATCTGGCTTTAGCCCATCCATATCTAATCAACGTTCCATGCTTCCTGAAGGCAGCAAGCATGCTCAGTTCTTATCAAACTATTTTTTAGAGCTCCTTTCTTTGCAAATTAAAACAAGTAATTTTGTGGGGTGGGTGGGATGAGTATACGTACTTGGGGACTCTGCCGAGGATTAAGAAACATCTGCCTTGTCCGTAGATGGCCACGTTTTGCAGCTCTGCCGATTGGAACTTGGTTCTTAAAAGGAAGGGAATTGGAGCTAAACAGTCTGAAAGGTGCTAGAGAAATATGACAGGGGCTGGTCAGTGAGGTCTTTTAAAAAATCCTAACTCAGATTGTTGCTGCAGAGGGGGTGCAGTGGATAGAATGGTCTTCCCCTTTCTCTTCTTTAAACTGTCAATTCGTATTTAATTGGATTAAGTGATTGCATAGAGATTAGCGTAGCTCTGTGACATTGGACTGGGGTGTCAGAAGGAAAATTCTTTTAATTTCTGATTTGGAGACAACAGGGTTGGTTGGTTGGGGGGGGGGCAGAAATAGGCTTTGCTTTTTTGGCCATAAGTCGGTGTGTTGGTGTTCATGCAGAGCTGTAACGCTTGGGAACTGAATAAACTGCTTACCCAGAGAGTATCTCCATTCAATAGTAGTTTCAAGTTCCAGCCCTTCTCCCCAACCTCTCCTGTGTTTTCGATTGAAGTGTAAAGTGAGACGCACACCACACATACCATGCCACGCTTCTGATGTTTTATAAGCTTCCTGGAAAGCAAAATATAGGTTAACAATGTTTGTGACTTTTCAAATCCTCTCCGCTCCAATCCGGCATGTACTACTGAGTTGCCTTCAGAAGTCTCTGACCCAATAATTCATCTCTCATCGCCTCTGTTACGGTTGGATCTTGTGAAAGTGTTGGCTCTGATACAGTGAACAGACCAACACGGCCACCCACCTAGTCCCCACCTACCAGTTTTCTATTTGGGGTGTATTTAAATAAATTCTTACTGTCCGTTGTAAGGTTTTTAGTACAACGCTTCTCATGCACTCTTTTCATCTGCTTTATCACTGCACTTTTGTTTGGGTATAGTCATCCTCAATCACCTTGTTTGGGCAGGATTTCCAGAGTTTAAAGAAAGACCCAGTTCTGAATTCAATTAAAGTCATGCTGGACATGTGGAGTAGCTTTGCATTCACGCTGGACACGTGGGGTAGCTTTCCGTTTCAAAAGTCTTCTTAGGCACTTGAGAACGTTTTGGGACCTGCCACCCTGTAAAAAAGGCACCAGCTTCACTAGAACTAAATGGAGCCTGACTGCTGGTGTGTTTTATATCAAGGCGGTCACAGAGCAGATTTTTTAACTGACTTCTTTGGAAAACCTAACAGGAGAAGGAGAACTTCTCATTCGGCACGACTCATCCCTAGGCGATGAAGGGTCAACTGCTCGGGCAGTCTAGATGGATGCCAGAATATGACAGCTATTTAAAGGGGAGACCAGAGGGCTGCAGGGGAAAACGTGCATGCCAAGGAAGCTTGGAGAAGGAATCAGGCATAGATTTTGTTTCTGTGTTAAATGCTGTAAACCTTGGATCTAAGAGAGGAGAAATAAACTCCTAATGTTAAGCTAAATGCAACAGATGTTTCAGAAATCTGACGGCACAGGGAAAATCAATGAGATATGTCTCATTGGGGCTCTTTAGCTTGGAGAAACGTCGACTGCGGGGTGACATGATAGAGGTTTACAAGATTATGCATGGGATGGAGAAGGTAGAGAAAGAAGTCCTTTTCTCCCTTTCTCACAATACAAGAACTCGTGGGCATTCGATGAAATTGCTGAGCGGTCGGGTTAGAACGGATAAAAGGAGGTCCTTCTTCTCCCAAAGGGTGATTAACATGTGGAATTCACTGCCACAGGAGGTGGTGGCAGCTGGAAGCATAGACAGCTTCAAGAGGGGATTGGATAAAATGGAGCAGAGGTCTATCAGTGGCTATTAGCCACAGTGTGTGTGTGTGTTATGGGTGGAAATACCAACTTTTGCTGCGCCTTTGAACAAAGTTGGAGTCCAGTGGCACCTTTAAGACCAACAAAGTTCCTCAGAGAGACAGAAAGCTCACACTTTGAATAAGACGTCGTTGGTCTTAAAGGCGCTGCCGGACTCCAGCTTTGCTCTGCTGCTTCAGACCAACATGGCCGCCCACCTGGATCTTTCTTCGCCTTCTAATCTTATCACTCACCTGATCAGAAGCTCTGAGGGTGACCTTTAAATGGGAAAGCAGTTAGCCAGGTAACCAGAGAAGAGAGCTGCGTAACGAAGAGCGGCTTTAACTAACCTCACCCTGCCTGAGCCGATACGTGTTCAGATCGTGAGATGTTACCGTTTGATATACTCCAAACTGAAACTCAAGGACCTCCCCCGTTGCTGTTTTGCTGCCTTTGCTCCGTTTTCTTGCAATCGTTTTAGCCTCTCTGGCTTAATGCTCAGCAGTAGAAAAATAATCTTGGAATCTGCATGTTATTAATGTGCTGTCTATGAATGCACTGACTGCTAAGAAGGTAACACACAGCAATTTTAATAAGTTTTGGCCCTGGAAATTTTAACATCGCATCTCAATTTTATCGTGCTTTGACTGTTGTTTTATTAATCACTGCTTGGGCAGTTTTTGTTATATTGTTGATGGCCCTTGTCTGTATACAATTTATCTTCCTACCTACTCCAAACCATTGTGACTTGGAGCAGATGGTCATGGAGCCAGTTTGGCGTAGTGGTTAGGTGTGAGGACTCTTATCTGGGAGAACCAGGTTCGATTCCCCACTCCTCCACTTGCACCTGCTGGGATGGCCTTGGGTCAGCCATAGCTCTAATAGAGAGCCAGTTTGGTGTAGTGGTTAAGTGTGCAGACTCTTATCTGGGAGAACCAGGTTTGATTCCCCACTCCTCCACTTGTACCTGCTGAGATGGCCTTGGGTCAGCCATAGCTCTGACAGAGGTTGTCCTTGAAAGGGCAGCTGCTGTGAGAGCCCTCTGCAGCCCCACTCACCTCACAGGGTGTCTGTTGTGGAGGAGGAAGGTAAAGGAGATTGTAGGCCATTCTGAGACTCTGTCCTTGAAAGGGCAGCTGCTGTGAGAGCCCTCTCCAGCCCCACCCACCTCACAGGGTGTCTGTTGTGGGGGAGGAAGGTAAAGGAGATTGTGAGCCGCTCTGAGACTCTGTCCTTGAAAGGGCAGCTACTGTGAGAGCCCTCTCCAGCCCCACCCACCTCACAGGGTGTCTGTTGTGGGGGAGGAAGGTAAAGGAGATTGTGAGCCGCTCTGAGACTCTGTCCTTGAAAGGGCAGCTACTGTGAGAGCCCTCTCCAGCCCCACCCACCTCACAGGGTGTCTGTTGTGGGGGAGGAAGGGAAAGGAGATTGTGAGCTGCTCTGAGTGGAGGACGGGATATAAATCCAATTTCATCTTCTTCTTCTACGTGAGGTGACACAACCTTGGACTATGCATACTATGGCCATCAGCTCTTTCCTTACAGGTCCTTATCTTAGGTGGTGTGTAATATCCACAACCTTTGAACCAGCCGCTCAAGACACCATGTGCTCCAGACATCCATCACAGACTGTTCTGTCACAGACTGTTCTGCCTGTGTTCCTCAGGATCAGATCTACCAAAGAGCCACATCCCCATTCCTTTGGTGTGAGAGGGCAGTGTTTTGCTGTCTGAGGAACAAGTGCTTTCCTATGGTGTCCCATACTCCCTACTCTGAGAACCTTCTTCTTCCTGAGGGCAGAGCCATCAGTGGAAAGGGGCTTCAGCAGGTCCCTTTAGCAGGTCACTGGAGGTCTCATCTCCATATCTTGAGGTGGCTGCCGGTTTGCAACTTTAGCCTCAAGGGCATGAACTTGTTCCCTTGGGAGCCAGGAGCTCCTTGCATGTACCAACAACTTTTGCCTGGAAAAACAAATAAACCATATATTTATTTGCGTATTCAGAACATGGCATGCCACTTTTCCACCCAGCTTGAGGTCCCCGAGGCAGCGAACAGTCAAAATGATTAAAATTGTTTTTAAAAATACACATTACAAAACTAGTTAAAAACAGCAATTGAGCAAAACACATAAACAGGAAGGAGGGTCAGTGTAGGAATGCCAAACAAGAAAGATAAGTCTTTACCTACTGGTTGAAGACTGTGATTGGGGCGGGCAGGCAGGGAGATGAATCTCCTCAGGGAAAGAATTCTGTAATTTTGATGTCATGGCTTGGAAGGCCTTTTTCACGTAGCCACCCATCTAACATTAGACACCAAGGGTACCTAGAAGGGTCCCTGGAGATGACCACAGTGAATGGGTAGGTCTGTAGATCCTTGAAATCTCTTGGTCATAAGCCATCAGCTCTGTAGAAGGATTTCTGATGACGGGAAGCATGAGCAAAAGTTGGGGTAGCTCTGAAGAGAGGCAGTTTGGTATAGCGGTGAAGTGTGCGGACTCTTATCTGGGAGAACCTGGTTTGATTCCCCACTCCTCCACTTGCACCTGCTGGAATGGCCTTGGGTCAGCCATAGCTCTGGCAGAGGTTGTCCTTGAAAGGGCAGCTGCTGTGAGAGCCCTCTCAGCCCCACCCACCTCACAGGGTGTCTGCTGTGGGGGAGGAAGGTAAAGGAGATTGTAGGCCGCTCTGAGACTCTGTCCTTGAAAGGGCAGCTGCAGTGAGAATCCTCTCCAGCCCCACCCACCTCACAGGGTGTCTGTTGTGGGGGAGAAAGGTAAAGGAGATTGTAGGCCGCTCTGAGACTCTGTCCTTGAAAGGGCAGCTGCTGTGAGAGCCCTCTCAGCCCCACCCACCTCACAGGGTGTCTGTTCTGGGGGAGGAAGGGAAAGGAGATTGTAGGCCGCTCTGAGATTCGGAGTGGAGGGTGGGATATAAATCTAATAATATCTTCTCCTCCTCCTCCTTGCGGCCCCCTCTCCCACAGGAGGCATGGCTGCTTCTGCCACCTGTCCTGCATGTTTTAAACAGCCCTCCCTCTCCCCACTGTCACCTTCTTCTCCTGAAGGGCTGCAGAGGCGAAAGCTAAGAGGGTAGGGGCTGCCCCCTCCCTCCCAGGTGATTTAAATCATGCTGGAGGTTGCCCAGAGCAGCTGCTGCCCTTCCTGCGCTAAGAGGGTGGGGCCTTCCTGGGAGGGGCAACATGAGCCACTGCCGGCTTCCCTCGTGATTTAAAGGGCCCACTGATTGGCTGATCCTTTAAATGGCGCAGGAGTGGGGTGTCTGCTCAGGCAGTGCCTGTAGCAGCAACAGGGGAAGGCCATGGATTGGGGGGGGGCCTGGGGGACTTGGGGAAGGCCAAGTTGGGGGGGGCGTCAGGAACTTGGGGGACAGGGCTCCCCATAGCTACAGGTCTGCAAGCCATATAAGGCTTTAAAGGTCAGTACCAGCACCATGGATTGGGTCTGTAAGCTGACCGGGAGCCAGGGTAGGAAGAACAAGATTGGAGTGATGGCTGTCCCTGTGACCCACTCCAGCTAGCATTCTGGCTTCAGCCTTCTGTACTTTAGCTTCTGAATGCACTTTAAGGGCAGCATTCCGTGCAAATTCACAGGGTATCCCTCATGTGCTTTTGTCTTTTAACATTTTTTTTAATTTAAACCTAAAGTGTCGAGGATTATGCAGTCCTCTAATAAAGAGAGAAGAGTGCAGGACCTTGGCTTCATCAGCATGTCGCTTGACCTGAGCCAATGTGCTTAATTCACTGAATGGACAGGATAGGCAAACTGGTTTAGATTCCCCATTTATGGAGAGCAGATGGACTGTGTATATATTCAAATGCCATGGCAGATTTGAGCTTGGTTGGAACTTTGCAAACCAGGTAGCCGTAGAAGTGCTCTGTTCTCCCTCCTGAAGAGTGCGAATGAAAAGGAAAAATTGACTTCATGCCTATCACAGGTTTGTTGCAGTCATTGACAGACCCCAATATTTAAGTCCTTTGCACATGTGGAAACATCATTAAGTTGTATGCTAATTTGTTGTTCATATGTATAGAGGCATCTGCCTATATATGTGGAACATAAACACCCTTTCCATGTATCTGAAGATGTGTGTGTGCAAACAAAAGTTCATACCTTGAATAAACTTTTGTTGGTGTATAAATAATAATAATAATAATTTTATAAAGGTGCCATTGGACTCTAAATTTGTTCAGACCCTAATCTTTTCTTACGTATGTTTGTTCAACAGATACAGTCATTACCAAATAGGAAACTTGATTTAAATCATTCTTCTTATGATCTGCCTTGATTTCAAAATCAGTTCATGTATGTCCTTAGTCTGCTTAGCTGCAGGCAAAGCAAATCTTGCCTCATTGTACACCCTTTCATTACTTTGGTGAAAGTTAAAGCAAAAAAGGTTTTTGTAATAATTTCCTGTAGCTCTTAGGAAAGGAACTATTTCTTTTTGTTTTGCCCTTTGGATAATAACTAGCAAAACATTCTCTTTTTCAGAATCGAGAGCTTCAAATCATGAGAAAGCTCGATCACTGTAACATTGTCAGATTGCGTTATTTCTTTTACTCCAGTGGAGAGAAGGTAAGTTTAGCACTGGGAGTTTGGTGTAGTGGTTAAGTGTGCAGACTCTTATCTGGGAGAACCGGGTTTGATTCCCCACTCCTCCATTTGCACCTGCTAGCATGGCCTTGGGTCAGCCATAGCTCTGGCAGAGGTTGTCCTTGAAAGGGCAGCTGCTATGTGAGCCCTCTCCAGCCCCACCCACCTCACAGGGTGTCTGTTGTGGGGGAGGAAGAGAAAGGAGATTGTGAGCCGCCCTGAGACTCTGTCCTTGAAAGGACAGCTGCTGTGAGAGCCCTCTCAGCCCCACCCACCTCACAGGGTGTCTGTTGTGGGGGAATAAGAGAAAGGAGATTGTGAGCCGCTCTGAGACTCTTCGGAGTGGAGGACAGGATATAAATCTAATATCTTCTTCTTCTTGGGAGGGGGAGGCATGTGGGAAAAGCTGCAATATGTGCTCAGAAGATAGGTGTACCCTAGACCAGCAGTCCTCAACCCTGAGCAATCTGAAGCCCCCGATTTAGATTTTAAATGTCACTGTCTTCCAGGTGTGGCAGAATAGATTTACTGCACTGTAAACGTGAGGGTACTTTCTCCCCAGACTCCCCCTACCAGCTTGCAGCCTCATCAGAAAGCTGCATATTGCCCTTCTCTTTTGAAGAAATTGGATTTATATCCCGCCCTATACTCCGAATCTCAGTCTCAGAATGGTCACAATCTCCTCTACCTTCTCCCCGCCCCCCAACAGACACCCTGTGAGGTAGGTGGGGCTGAGCGAGCTTTTTTACAGCAGCTGCCCTGTCAAGGACAATTCCTACAGAGCTATGGTTGACCCAAGGCCATTCCAGCAGCTGCAAGTGGAGAAGTGGGGAATCAAACCCGGTTCTCCCAGATAAGAGTCCATGCACTTAACCACTGCACCAAACTGGCTCTCTTTTGTTCATTTTGGCAGCATGCCACCACCTCGGGGTTGAAAATCTGCCCCTCCATCTTTTAGTGCTACCGGAGGATTGTCACTAAAGAGATACGTTTTGTTGGCATTGCTGAGAGGCAAGGCTGCTAGTGGGGATGTGTGCATGGCCTTTAGTTAAGCAACTTTATTACTACAAGGCACAAACAGGGTAGCTACAAGAAGAGAAAAAGAACCCCCCCCCCCCAAGGTGACTGGCTAGTTACTTAAAATATTTTACTATCTGGTCCTGCTGGTTGCACGGGGCTCCCACCCCTGAACCACAAGCATCCTCCAGCATCATTCTCCTGTCATCCCTCATCCCAGCCGCACGTACAAATGAGCACACTTCCCTCACTGTGTTTTCATCCCTCTCAGCTCCAAAGAGAGGGACAGCAGCCCTTTTCAGACACCCACATGGACTGAGACACCTGCAGCTCAAGCCTGTCAGAATTGGTCCCCCAGTTGAGAGGTGTTAATGCATCAAAGAGCCGGTGTGTTTTCCTTATAGATTGTAAATGACCCTCTGGGTTTGGGGAAATTTATCTTTTCTCTGCCCGTCTCAGAGAGGCCAGCCCACCCTTTCATCTCCATAAGGGTTGACCGCCTGTATGCCTCGTGGGTGCTTCTGTCACCTCAGTCCTCAAGACAACACTTTGGGACCTTCCCAGTTGCATCTTGAAAATATGAACATATGAAGCTGCCTTATACTGAATCAGACCCTTGGTCCATCAAAGTCAGTCTTGTCTGCTCAGACTGGCAGCGGCTCTCCAGGGTCTCAAGCTGAGGTTTTTCACGCCTATTTGCCTGGACCCTTTTCAGTTGGAGATGCCGGGGATTGAACCTGGGACCTTCTGCTTCCCAAGCAGATGCTCTACCACTGAGCCACCGTCCCTCCCCTGCTCTCCAGGGTCTCAAGCTGAGGTTTTTCACGCCTATTTGCCTGGACCCTTTTCAGTTGGAGATGCCGGGGATTGAACCTGGGACCTTCTGCTTCCCAAGCAGATGCTCTACCACTGAGCCACCGTCCCTCCCCTGCTCTCCAGGGTCTCAAGCTGAGGTTTTTCACGCCTATTTGCCTGGACCCTTTTCAGTTGGAGATGCCGGGGCTTGAACCTGGGATCTTCTGCTTCCCAAGCAGATGCTCTACCACTGAGCCACAGCCCCTCCCTGTGTCTCTCCAGGGCCTCAAGCTGAGGTTTTTCACGCCTACTTGCCTGGACCCTTTTTAGTTGGAGATGCCGGGGATTGAACCTGGGACCTTCTGCTTACCAAGCAGATGCTCTACCACTGAGCCACCGTCCCTCCCCTAATGTTTGTATTGTGTCTCCCAGGTCAGATCTCAGAAAGTTGATTCTCTTAAGGTCTCGACTTGGCCCCGACCCAAGTTCCAATCAGTGTCACCTTTTGGTTGGAAGGGACTTTGCACTGGGGGAAACGAGAGACTTCCTTGTTGGCTGATGATGTGGATCTAGAGGCCAGCTGGCAGGAATGGGAAGAGACCTGAGAACACACTTTCAGAGCTCCTTATAGAAAAAGACTAGCATCACATACCACCTGAACTTCTGGTATTCAGTTGAAAAACACCATTGGCTGTTAATTGTCCATGGAGAGGTGTTGGTGTCGGTCTCTTTCTTTAATGAAATCTCTTGCGTTGAGAATGAAGGAAACGGGGGTTTTTTTATACCAGAAGTTACTACAATGACTGCATTAGGACCAGGGCTTTTTTTGTAGCAAGAACTCCTTTGCATATTAGGCTTACACCTCCCTGATGTAGCCAATCCTCCAAGAGTTTACAGTAGGCCCTGTAAGAGGAGCCCTGTAAGCTCTTGCAGGATTGGCTACATCAGGGGGGGAATAGCCTAATATGCAAAGGAGTTCCTGCTATAAAAAAAGCCCTGATTAGGACTATACTCTCAACCAATTGGCGCTTATAGGAAGAAGCTGTTTCCAGAGGCCAATCAGTCCATTTTCTAGCTAGGTCTGGAAGGTGGTCTGGAAGCGACCACAAGTGGAAGTGTTGTGAGCTCCCTTCCTCCAGAAGAGGGGGAAGCCAGTTCTTCTCCTGAGGTGGACAGTCCTTGTCCTCATTCCCAAGAAAACCGGAAGGGCTTCTTTTTTCACTTTAACCAAATGGCACAAGTTTCACCTTCTGCCTTTATAAAGGACTGACTTCCAGGGCTATCCTCATAAGAACCTCTTTGTTAGTAGGACAGGTGCCTCCTTTCCCGATTGAGTCCGGATTGATGCTGAACAGCCTGGATGCAAGGAAGAATCCCCTCCTTCCCCCACCTCTCACTCCTGCATTGAAAAGTTGCAGGTTTAGAGGCTGTAGTTGAGTGTAGATCATCTCTCGGCCGTGACCCACATATTGCTCTAGTGAATCTTTGTCCAAGTGCCAAGGCAGCTCTGTAAGCTTGGAAGGAAAACGTTTTGAGTACAAGAAATCTGAAATCGGGACTGAAGAATTACCAAGCTTAAGCTGTCAAAATAAGACCCATTGCCCAGCATTGCCCAGTTGCTGGAAGCCTGCTTCCAAAGCCAGTCACCTTGAGTATTCAAACATAGTGATCACTGCTTGCCACTTTCTAATTCAATCCACACTTTGAAGGCTTTCTAGGAAGTGAGGGCCAGTGGTCTCCAAACCTTAGCGTAATTCTGTGCAGTGCATTTTCGTCCCATGACCAGCAGTCTGAGTGCTCAAAATGCTGTACATAAATGCTAAGGATGATTATCCTGGATTACTCTTCAAAGAGAGTGAGCAAGTCATAGATACGTCTTTCCTTTGCTGCTACCCGTGCTGGCAAAATAAAAATTATATGCTGAGAATCATTCAAAAATGGGGGGAATGTCGAGTGAGGGGGCAAAGAGATGTAGAGTGGGGGGGCAAAGCAGAGGCTATGGCTACCAAACCAGGCTGACGGCCCGTTCCCAAAACGGGTGTGGCATTTGGGTAGCAAATATTTCACCAGGTAAGAGAAGGGAAGTAAAACCGCACGGCTTGTGTTAACAGACAGCTCCCCAGAAGGGATAATCGCGGGCATCTGTTTCTTTCTTAATTTGAGGGCAGGTTCTGATCCCAGTTGGAAGGCAAGAAGCTCGAGTCCAAAACAAGAGGCTCTTTTCTTTCCAGGCTCGGTGAGAGGGGAGGGGATGAGATGGGCAGTTAGCCACGCCACCTGATTGGTCAGGGCAGAAAGGACTGAGTTCTAGGAACGGAGAGCAAGTTTCCAGGCAGGGAGAGGGCATGCGGTGGCACTTGGCGTTGGGATATACCAAACAGTCCCCTTTGCAAACACGCTGCTTAAAAAACAAAACCAGCCAGCCACTTGGTTGAAGTGATAAAATAAAACGAATCTCATTGCCTGTCTGATCGCATTTGCATTGGGGAAAAGCTGTATGAGCAGATGTAGCTTCTACAGACCTGATTTGACCCAGGCAAAGAAAATTAATACATTTCCTGTCATGTTCCTTATTAACACTGGCAGCTTTTGTCACATTCTTTGCACACTACGACTCTGTGCAATGCTGCCTGTGTGCGAATATATTATACCGATTCCATTATGAGTACGTAATCTCTTACATTTCTCTTCCTCTCACCTTTTTTCCTTCTTCCAGAAAGATGAAGTATATCTTAATTTGGTTCTGGACTATGTCCCTGAAACAGTATACAGAGTCGCCAGGCATTATAGTCGGGCCAAGCAGACACTCCCGATGATATTTGTGAAGGTAGGCGATCACGTGTTTGAATGCTGGGGACTTCAGAGATACAAGACAGCTTGCGTTGTGAAGATAATGGGACCGCCTCTGGCAACTGAGGGTTTCATCATACGAGATTGTATTGGTGGACTGGGGGGGGGGGGGATATGCACAATCATACCTGAAGGGTTTTTCAGCACTGGGGGGGCGGATATGCACAATCATACCTGAAGGGTTTTTCAGCATATTTTGGCAGCAAGAGTTTCCTTGTGTACAAGAGTCCCCCCCTTCCCACTCAACCCCCCCCCCAAAAAAAAAAAACAAAAGCAAAACCTCCAGAGTTTCTTTGTGTGTGAAGAATTTCCCTGTGCTGTGCTGGAGCTGAGCACTGCTTGCAGTTTTCTAGAGCTAAGCCTCCCCTTCCCCCACCGGCTGCACCTCCTTTCAGTTCTCCTTCACTCAAACTCTGCTCTGAAGACTCTGGATGGTGCTCTGCACAGATGTAGAGCGCCAGTAAGTCAGCCCTCAAAGCACACCAGTTACAGGTGAGCAGCTTGTTTTTTTTCTTGTAGTACCCAAGGAATACAGGTGGGGGAAGCAAAAAAAAAAGCTACAGGAATCTCCAGAGAAAAAATGGTGTAGATACTGCAAAGGGAATAGTCTTGTACAGTCTGCCCGAATGAGAGGGTTTTGCTCAAAGCACGTCCAGTCTTACAGCTAACAAATACTGACTCGCTTAGCAGATCAAGTTATCGTCTGGTGCTAAGTAAGGACAAAGGCTGTTCTGGTTCTTTAAAAATAACATTATTTTCTGTAGTACCATTCCAGATGATTTGCTGGGATGTGGGAATGGCTGTATAAAGAGGATACCTTAAATCAGGGGTCCGTGGCTCATCAGCAACCGGGCCGCCGCCCCCCCCGTGCCCCTCTGCGGCGCCTCCCCCCCCGTTTTACGATGTTAAACCAGGGAAAGCGCCTTCCAGGCTCTTTAACAGCTCACCACCACCGCGGCGGCAGTGGTGAGCGACCGCTGAACAAGCAGCACTACCCTTGCAACGTGGGTCGCTCACCGCTGCTGCTGCAGTTTCCCCCGTGGATCAGCTGATTGGCAGGGGGGGTGAGCTTTTAAGGAGCCTGGAAGGCGCTTTCCTGGCTTCACATCATAAAAACGGAGGGAGAAGGAGGCGCGCCACCGGTTTCTTTTGGGTAAGCTCCTCAGTGAAAGCAGGTGCCTGTGTGCTTCCTTCCTTCGTTTGTATCCTGCCTGTCTCCCCAGCTTACATCAGGTTCCTTCTGTGTATGCTTCGGTGTCTCCCAGGGACTGATGAACATACGCCTCGCCCCTTTCCTTGTGAGGTCCCATCTTATGACAGCACAGGCTGTTGAGATCCGTAGAGTCATAGCCTCTCAGGCAATGGCTTGGAATGAAACTGTCCCTCCCAGCCAGTTGGCAAATAAGTTGCTAGTCCATCACAGCAAACCAGCTTGCCCAAGTACCCCTGTTAGTCATTAGTGGCACATCAGCGTAGCCTGGAGGAGAAAAGAATCAGCTCTCATCTTTTTGACATAAGCTTCCTCGCTTGGTCACTCGGGAATGGTTTTTAACTTGCTGCAGGCACTTGCTGTGGTGTAGATTGCCTTATGTAAAAGCGGCTGTTTCCAAGTTTGGTCTCAGAGCCTGTGCCGCTGGGAGTCTGTCAGGGAAGTGTTCGGGGATCCTTGCGGAGAGAACTGCAGGCCAGCCTTGAAGAGGCAGTGCCAGAAAAGAAGAGGGTTATGTCGCTTTTTATTGCTTGTTCGCTAGAATATTTTATCTACTTTTCATTTTAAAAATTATCCAAAGTGAGAAACTTTGCATTCGTAATCTGATGAAAGGAGTTTTGACTTTCAAAAGCTTATAACCCCGCCCCCCCCCCCCCCCAACATCTTGTTGGTTCTGTTGGACTCGAATCTAGTGCGTTCCGAAGCAGTGGAGCAAAACTCAGAGCCAGTCCTCTCAGCAATTAAAAGCTTAGCAGCCAAAACTTCATTACATCTGCAATGAATTTAACGTTGAAAGAACAGAGGGAAGTGGGCAGAGTCTAGAGGTGAATTTTTTTTTAGACATTCTAAAGCAACAGAAACTACCCAGTGTATTTTTCAGTTTGGAGAAAAATAGAAATATGTGCAACGTTTACTTCTCTAATCCCAATGTATTTTACAGATTTTTAACATAAAATGCATCATTTATAACTTGTTGTGTATTCTAAGTATGCAGTATATTTATAGAATGTCAAAGTATAAATACAGTTTTCTGTAAGAATAGTTGCAAAGGTATACAGTACTGCAGAGAGAGTTACAACTTGTTGCAGTCTGTGCTACCTTAGGACAGGTGTCTTAATGTGGGCAGAGACTAGTGTGAGAAACAGGAGAAAAATTGTCATTGAATACACTATACCATATTAACTGTTGCCAAAACTATTCAAATGTAAAAAAAAACATAAGTTGTATGTCTGCAGTATGCATAGGAGTTACTTAATTCTGTAGTGTAGATTGCCTTATTTAAAAAAAATGTATACTGCACATTTTGAGTAGAACCTTAAAAGAACTTCACCGACTACAAATGGAAAAGTTTTTTCACTTGAGTTTTTTTCCCTCTAGGGTTCTCCAAAATTTCCATCAGAGAAACTATCAAAATTCTATCAGAGAAACTGAAAAAGCACTGGGACTTTTTCATGCTATGTACTTTGGAGAGGAAAACCCTGTCTTAAGGAGCTTTTCATTCGTTCCAAAAGATTAAACAGTACACAGGAGTCCTCACTCCACTCCCTAAAATTGCCTTATTTGACTGTTGGGATGATGGTGGTAATGATGATGATAAGAAGCAGCAGCAACAGTAGTAGTAAGGCCTGTTGTGGGAATAAATACAGTGGGCTCTACAAAGAGACTCTGGGCAAGTGCCCCAGCCTTGGACACTCAGCATCAATTTGCTGTGGCATCATAGCATGACGATCATGCAGAGGCTGAAGCTCAGCATTCCTTTAGTCTGCAGTGAGTTGTTGTTGCCTTTTCTTGTCATAGTCAGCAACAGTGTGCGCTTGGGACATGATCTGTCTTTTTTGGCCTGGCATAGTGGTGTTATGGTGTACCATACAATTTGTGCCTCAAGGCGGCCATTTTCTGTAGGGGAAATGATCTGACTTCAGTTTTCCATCTCCTTCCCCCTCGCTGCAGCCTCTGCCTAGGAAAAGTATAGTCCTTCTCCACAGTGGGGACTAAAGCAGGAGGGAAGTAACCTCTTCAGGGTATAATGACGGAGTCCATCCTGCAAAGCAGCCATTTTCTCCAGGGGAACTGATCTCTGCCATCTGGAGAGCAGTTGTAATTCAGACAGTTCAGCTTCATATCCAAAGCAGAAGTGTTTTTCTTTGTTCCAGGACTCAGTTAAGACCATCAGCCGCAAAATCATCTGAAAGAGTACATTAAACTTCAAATTGGTGCATAGTAGAAATCTGGATAGATTGTGCACGTAGCCAAAATAATTCTTTTTAAAAAGTTGTTTAAAACCTAGCATGTAAAGCATCAAATTCTGTTTCCAGAAAAAAGTCAGAGTGCATGGGGGTGGGGGGGGGTGCCCCAAACATGCATAACCTTATCCTGGTAGATAGTTATGTAACTTCATATTTAATTGTCACATAATCGTACTGAAGCCACTTTTGTATTTAGAGAAGTATCTTATGGAGCAAATCAGAACTAGTGGTGGTGGTGGAGGCTGCTGTCAAGTCACAGCTGACTTACAGGAACTGTAAAACAGCGTTTTCAAGGCAAGGGATGTACAGAGGTGGCTTGCCATTGCCTGCCTCTGCGTGGCAATCCTGGACTTCCTTCGTGGTCTCCCATCTAGGTACTAACCAGGGCCTGCTTAGCTTCCCAAATGTGACTGATCAGGCAAGCCTGGGCCATCCAGGTCGGGGCAGATTTGGCCTGCTGAACCGCATATTAACAGCTGCTTACAAATGAACCAATGCAAAAGAACAGTGGCAGCACAATATATGAAATACAAAAATACAAAAATACAAAATATTGTGCACAAACACTCTTAACTGGTGTATATAAAGTTCTACTATAATGAAATGAACAGCCTACAACAGTGGGCATACATTCATACAGTATAAATAGAAATAGAGAACAACAGTCTCAGAACAATATTCCAAGGAGGACCCCACACAGTCACAGAGTTTTCAAAATGAGTACAATGACTCAAAAATAAAGTTCCACAGGAGTCCCTCCGTTGTTTGTTGACTTCTGAAGGACAAATTCTAGCCTTCACGCAAACCCTGGATTTGATTGCATTCCGCTGCTCCTGCAGCTTCCTCGTAAGTCAACTGAAAAATCCAGCCAAGTTCTTTCTCAAACGCCCAATGCAAATTAAGATATCAAAATGGGCGTTTGAGAAAGAACTTGGCTGGATTTTTCAGTTGACTTACGAGGAAGCTGCAGGAGCAGCGGAACGCAATCAAATCCGGGGTTTGCGTGAAGGCTAGAATTTGTCCTTCAGAAGTCAACAAACAATGGAGGGACTCCTGTGGAACTTTATTTTTGAGTCATTGTACTCATTTTGAAAACTCTGTGACTGTGTGGGGTCCTCCTTGGAATATTGTTCTGAGACTGTTGTTCTCTATTTCTATTTATACTGTATGAATGTATGCCCACTGTTGTAGGCTGTTCATTTCATTATAGTAGAACTTTATATACACCAGTTAAGAGTGTTTGTGCACAATATTTTGTATTTTTGTATTTTTGCTTACAAATGAACAGCATCTCTTGGACAGCAATGTATTTCATATACAGAGGGGAAAAAACGCTTCAGTTATTCCTGGGTCATTATTTCTTCAGTTTTATAAAGCCAAATGGCCACACTCCAGTTCAAGTGAAGTCATTAAAGCCCTACCGATTTCAGTGCCACTGGACTCAAACATCGTTGCTGCTTCAGACCATTATGGCTACCCACCTGAATATAGCTTCAGTGCGAGAGTTGGAGTAGTGGTTAAATCCTTGGTATGGAAATCCACAAGACTTAAAAGTACCCGTGTTTGGATCGTTCCTGTTATTTTTAGGAAATTATTGCGATGCATTTAATTGACATTCAATTATTCATTAACAACAAAATTCTTAAAGTCGTGCTTGGGAGTCCAGTGCTCTCAAATGACTTATCGTCACTGCTGTACTTGCTGCAGCGTCTCCATTGGTATTAAATACTCTTTGTATTTGGACCGTCTGTTCTTTTATATTTCCTCCATTTCACACATTCGTTTGCAATTGCTCTGAATCCCTTGGAGATGATTCTCTGGTGCTATCTGCTGATGGCACCGCATCTCAAGTTCATTATTTACAAATGCATTCTCAGACTGTCATACTGAAGAGCCTCCTTTCTGACTGCCGAGATGACACTGCACTGGCTAGCCTCCGTCTCAATGAAACAGTGTTTGCATTTTCTGTTGAACTGTAAATGCAAAG
This sequence comes from Heteronotia binoei, assembly GCF_032191835.1. Classification (NCBI taxonomy): domain Eukaryota; kingdom Metazoa; phylum Chordata; class Lepidosauria; order Squamata; family Gekkonidae; genus Heteronotia; species Heteronotia binoei. Next base: position 12,701,012 of record NC_083226.1, on the reverse strand, counting down.
CGTATCCCGCCGTCCAGCTTTCCCTGGTCCTTCTTTTGCTGTGTCATATTGGCACGATAACATGGCTGGCTTTGTGAAAGATTTCAGTTGGTCTCCAGATTCACCAGTGTCTTCTGTTGGCTGTAGAATAGCATAGAAGACCTGGGAGCAGGAATTTGATTTTCTGTTGTTTCATCTCTGTATCGTTGTCGTGGTCAAGTGGTTCAGCAAGTCTTAGAGTCTGCTTGTGTGAAGACCTTGTGACCTCAGACCTCGTAGATGTTGATGTTGCAGTCTTTGTGGTGGAGTTTTCCAAATTGCAAATATAATATGTTTGTGTAGATATCTACCGGAGAGCCAGTTTGGTGTAGCGGTGAAGTGTGCGGACTCTTATCTGGGAGAACCGGGTTTGATTCCCCACTCCTCCACTTGCACCTGCTGGCATGGCCTTGGGTCAGCCATAGCTCTTGCAGAGCTGTCTTTGAACGTGCAGCTGCTGTGAGAGCTCTCTCAGCCCCATCTACCTCACAGGGTGTCTGTTGTGGGGGAGGAAGGTAAAGGAGATTGTGAGCCACTCTGAGACTCTTCGGAGTGGAGGGTGAGATATAAATCCAATATCTTCTTCGTCTTCTTCTACTGTCTAAAAAGCACAAACCTCCAACCCAGGCTGCCCCATGATGCTGTCATAGTAGGTATTTCTGGCTTATGGAGACTAATGCCATGAACATCTCCAGTTACATCCTAGACATTACTGACTTCCTAAGGAATCTACAGTTGATTGACTGTCACTGAGAGAACACTGTTCTGGCCACCATGGTTGCTGAGGCACTGTATACTGACATCCTCCACAAAGATGGACCATAAGCTATCAGGAATGTTATCTGTAACAATACCACAACATACCTTTCCACCAAGCTTTGCCACTTTCTCCTCACCTGTAATTAACTCAGATTTGATGACAGCTTGTATCTTCAAGTTAACGGCACAGCCATGAGCCGTAGAATGCAAACATATTCACGGCTGATGTAGGAAAGCACTGCTGTATCCGCAAGCAACTCAACAGTGCAGTAAAGTATCTGTAACAATCATTTGGGAAGGAGGCACTCAAGATTTCTCTAGAACAGGGGTGGCCAATGGTAGCTCTCCAGATGTTTTTTGCCTACAACTCCCATCAGCCCCAGCCATGCTGACTGGGGCTGATGGGAGTTGTAGGCAAAAAAACATCTGGAGATGGCCACCCTTGCTGTAGAACTTTAACCACCATGGAGTAATCTTGTGCATGGAGTAATCTACACAACAGGTCTGTTTTCTGGACAAGACTATAGAACTGGACACATAAGCACCACTGTATATAAAAAATGCACCAGTAGTTATACTTGCTTCCAGCTGTCACCCTGAGCACACCATGCAAGTCCTGGGTTGCATCTGCATTTGTTCCAGTGTCTTGAACAGATTTAAATCAGAGATTCACAACAGGCAGTTATGGTGGTAACATACCCACTGGGATTTTTCTGATTCAGATTTCAGAAGGGCATAAATACTGACATTTTGGGTGAGCCTGGTCCTTAACTCTGGGTTGGATCTGAATTTCTCCCCGGAATCCTCTTAATTATTCAGGCTCATTATTCCCTACGGAATTTTTTTTATTGTGGGGCTGGAGTGGCTGTTTTTCAACCAAACAACAAAATTGCAGGGAGCTGGGCCTTCCTGATCACAGGGACCAATTCTACACGCCCCTGATCAAGGGGCCCCCAGGCATCCTACTAGTATTCATTATTTCCTATGGAGAAAATTCCATGCAAAGAAACCAGTAGTAGAACACACAAGAGTAAGGAAGTGCTGGCCAAAACCGCTCAGTGCAAACAGAACCAGTGTCAAGCTAGAGAATCCCAGCAGACCACAGGCCAATGTGGCAACCCCCCCCCCCATATCAAACCAGAGAATCCAAGACAAACCAAGTGAAGCAGGGGACGCATTGTCCCCAGTTGCTGTCTCATCTTGTTTCATGTTAGGGTGAAATAACAACAACAACAAGGCATAGTGCGTAAAATAGCTAGGCGATCCTAAGGTTGTCTGGCAGACACAAGTTCTAGCTCGTTTAGCATTATGCACCACTAGGTGGTAAGCTAGACTTGTTTTTATGGCAAGAGACGTTTCCGAGGTTGTTTGCTATTGCCTGCCTCTGCGCCACGACCCTGGTATTCCTTGGAGGTTGCCCTTCCAAATACTAGCCAAACCAACCCTGCTTAGGTCGGCCTAGGCTATGCAGGTCAGGGTAGTTTGGGTGCTATAGCATGACTACTCTTGGAATTCCTTCCTTAATGGAGAACTGTGATTCTGTTGTCTTTCCACCCACAGAGCGTCAGAAGACTGCTTTGTCATGCCGCCCACCCCACCCCAGTTTCTTGTAGTGTTGTCTGTGAGGCTAGCTAAAGAAGTATCATAGGTTGGTCTGCAGCCTTGTTGTGCTGTTGCCAGATTGTGATGAAATGACATTTGCAGTCTGCAGAAAAAAGATCTCATTTCCTTTGAGCACCATCTCACGTGTGTGCACTTGGCAGTAACTCCCACTAGCTACTCTGAGGCTTGTTCCCAGGTAATTCTGCACAGGATTGCATCCTTGGTGCCTGAGTGCTGATGTCCGAGATAACCACAATAATGACATGTAAGGGGAAAAGAGATTAAAATCCAGAGTTGCTAAAAGTAGAGTATCTTGAATGGGTGTGAACTTCAAATGTGTACAAGTTGAATTTTTCTTTTAGTAATCTCGTGCCCCTTGCTTGTGAATGTGAATATTTTTTTCCGTTTCCTGTAGGTCCTGGTACCTTTAAAACTGCATTGATTTCCCACCTCTGGCTGATGTTCAAAAAGAAAAAAAAAGGGGGGGGGGAGTATCCAGAAATTAGATCACAGAGTTGATCTTTCGCAACTCCTCCTTTCTGCTGCAGCCCCTGGAAAAGCTGTTCTGCAGGGATGGGGAAATCTTGGGGCAGGCAGGGAATACAGCATAGGGGCTTGTATTGGAAAGGGGCAGCTGGTGGAAGTATCTTCTCTTCCCCAGTGTTCACATAAACCAAGGAGGAATCCAGCCTGGGGTTTGGGAGTTTGCTGTTCTTCCTTTCTGGGGGAGCATGCCCAGTTCTAGAGATTCCTGTGACTTGCGCTTTTTTCCTGGATCCTTCTCAATTTCAAAAGAGTGTTTTTAAATGGAAAAAATTGCCATTTATTTTATGGATTTGATCAATTACATTATATTAGGAAGCAGAAGGCTTTCGCCATCTGAGTTGGCAGCACTTCAAATTTTAACTGCTGTACGTTTATTTGTAGTTGTCTGGTGTTAGTCTTTCAACCATCTACCCATGATTTGAAACTGAAGGTTCATTATACCCTATTTCTTCTTTATATTCCAGTTATACATGTATCAGCTATTTCGAAGTTTAGCCTATATCCATTCCTTTGGAATATGCCATCGGGATATAAAACCACAGAACCTTTTGCTGGACCCTGACACAGCTGTCCTAAAACTTTGTGATTTTGGAAGGTAGGTTTCTTTAATATCCTGGCACAAACTTTATGTATTTGTTATGGTGTGTTAAGACTTAGTCTGAGCTCTGGTTTTGGATAAATATGATTATCCTGTCCTGTGTGTCAAAGCTGTTTCCATTTTAATAGTTCCAGTCACTATTTTGAAAGTCAGCAAAGTCTGCAGAGCAGTCAGCCCCCATCATGAGCCAGGGAGCAAGCCTGTGTATCATATTGACTACTTCCCCTCTTCTCCCCCATTTATATATTTCCTGCCTCTATAATATTTTAATAATTTTCCCCCAATGAGTATCTAGACATGCAATGTAAGAATTTATTTTACCTTTTATATTACCTAGAGCAGGGGTCCCCAACCCCCAGGCCGCGGACTGGCACCGGTCTGTGGCCTGTTTTCAAGCGGGCTGCGCAGCCGCCCCTCACAGCCTTGCTGCCCCCCCCCCCCCCCGTGCGCAGCCTCGCCGTCCCCCATTTTTACCATTTTAAGGCTGAGGAAGGGGCCATGAAGCACTTTCCAGGCCGACCTCCCCCCTGCCGATCAACTGATCCAATTGGCAGGGGAAACCGCTGCAGAAAAGGCAAACGACCCGCTGAAAAAGCCACGCTGCTGCGGTTTTCCCTGCCGATCAGATCAGCTGATCGAGGAGGAGGGGAGGTCGGCCTGGAAGGCGTTTCACGGCCCCTTCCCCGGTCTTAAAATGGTGAAAACGGGGGATGGCGAGGCTACGCGGGGTGGGGTGGGGGCTGTGGGGGGTGGGGCAGAGGAGGGAGGAGCAAATGGGGGGGAGGCGCAGTAGAGGGAGGCCGAATTGGGTGCCCCCACCCTGCCGGCTCTGGGGCCGCAGTGGCCCAGCCAGTCCTGGGGCCGGTCCCTGGGACAGAAAAGGTTGGGAGCCACTGACCTAGAGTATTTGGTTGTGCAGTATCTACCAGGGGAACTTTTTTCCAACTTAAGGAGCAATTCTGGTAGAGAAAGGACCACCATAGCTGGAAGAAGGTTCTGTGGACTGTGTGAAAGCTCTAAACGTTGCTTAGCAGAGCAGCTTCTGCTGTAGATAGATCCTTTTCTAAATCAAACCAGAGGAGTCCAAAATTTGCTTCTCTCCCAGTACACATGACTGTTTGCAGTTCTGAGCGGCCTGGTGTAAGGGGCAACATTGGGTCCAGTATATCTCCCTGATTAATTTAAAGATAGGCTAATGTTCACTAGTCAGAAATACCCTTGTCAACAGATTTAAGCTGCCATTGTGCAAGTTGGGACTGAGACTTTTCTTCCGTGCAAGTGAGCTTGCTTACTTAACTCTCTCTTGTTCTCTCAAATTTTTAACCCCGCCTCCATCCAGTGAACTGAGGGGAGAGGGCATACATGGTTCTTTCTTACTTACTTTTATCCTCACGCTAACCTATGGAGGTTAGGCTGAAAGAGTGACTGGCCCAAAGTCACCAGTCAAGTTTTTGTGAGAGAGGTAGAATTTGAACTTGGTCTCCCACATTCTACTTGCTCAGACTATTATACCATGTTGGGTTTGTTGTCTTGATATCGCAAAGACAGCAAAGGAATACCATTGCAGGAAGGATTCGTAATTTTATTTTGAAATAGGCAAAGGAAAGGATTGTGGAAAGTCTGTAGATGGAAGAAAATCCAGACAGAAGTAGCATTTATGGTGTTTTGGCATTGGTATCAGAAATGGGGTGGGATGAGGTCTTTTGCCAGATTCCAGAAACAAAAATCCCTGCATGGTATAGAATGTGTGAACTGAGCCTAATGTTAGACACATTATCCTTGTTATCCGTGCCGTCTTCCAAAGTCTCTGGCTTTCCATCTGTTGAATCAAGTGTTCATTGTCTTTGTTTCTTGAAGGAGTTGTACCTTCATCTTCTCTGTTGGGGTTCCTCAGGGATGTGTTCTTTCTCTAAACATCTGTGGCTCAGAGATCTCTGCAAACTCCAGGGTTTTCAGCACAGCATATATGCTCGTAAGATCCATGCCTCTATCTGCCTCTGTATCCTCAGATCTTTCCCTCCTCTCCCTTTGTCTGGAGCTTTGAACCTACATCTGGATCTCCTCTTTCTGTGGTGGCAGAGAGAGGGAAGGCATCTCCCGTATGATCAAAAGGCAGATAAAACCATGAGCCAAAGGTGAAGGAACAGAGTGCTGTCATGTTCCAAAGATGGCCTGAACATGCATAGCTTCAAAAGTGAAACTCTGTAGAAAACCACAGATATACCACCATTAATTTTTATCTACTCTGTGGCACGGTGTACTGGTTTCTCATACTGATCTCTGCTGAAAGACAGTGAGATGTAATGAATGGACTGTCGGAGTATGTTCCGGGAAGACGCAGGTTCAGATCCCCACGGTGAAACTCATTGGTTGACCTTGGGCCTGTCATTTCTTTCAATCTAACCTACCTCATATGGTGGTTGTTAGGCTAAAATACGGCAAGGAACAGCACTCTAGAAGAAGGGCTGGTCAAAAACATGATGAATGCATGATAGGAAAATCTGCAGTAATGTCATGCTGGAATACAGGTATTATTGCCGCACCAACCGCAGAGATGTGGGATAAAAGAAATCAGTGAAACTTTTTGTGAAGCGCTTATTAGAGCTGGGGCTGACTCTCATGGCTTGCGCTAGTACAGAGCTCTTGTTTGTCCATGAGGTCTGAAGGCAACATAGGTTGGAAAATAAACCAAATTTCTCTTGGCCCCGTCAGAGTAGAAAACTAGAACTGTGTGAGAACCTTACCATAGAAAGGCAGCAAGAAGTCCTTGCTGAAGAAAACGAGGGATATAAGAACATAAGAGAAGCCATGTTGGATCAGGCCAATGGCCCATCCAGTCCAACACTCTTGTGTCACATAAGAACATAAGAGAAGCCCTGTTGGATCAGGCCAGTGGCCCATCCAGTCCAACACTCTGTGTCACAGAAGAACATAAGAGAAGCCATGTTGGATCAGGCCAATGGCCCATCCAGTCCAACACTCTGTGTCACATAAGGACATAAGAGAAGCCATGTTGGATCAGGCCAGTGGCCCATCCAGTCCAACACTCTGTGTCACATAAGGACATAAGAGAAGCCCTGTTGGATCAGGCCAATGGCCCATCCAGTCCAACACTCTGTGTCACACAGTGGCCAAAAAATACACACACACACATATATATACACACTGTGGCTAATAGGCACTGATGGACATCTGCTCTATATTTTTATCTAACCCCCTCTTGAAGCTGTCTATGCTTGTAGCCGCCACCACCTCCTGTGGCAGTGAATTCCACATGTTAATCACCCTTTGGGTGAAGAAGTACTTCCTTCTATCCGTTTTAACCTGACTGCTCAGCAATTTCATCGAATGCGCACGAGTTCTTGTATTGTGAGAAAGGGACAAAAGTACTTCTTTCTCTACTTTCTCCATCCCATGCATTATCTTGTAAACCTCTATCATGTCACCCTGCAGTCGACATTTCTCCAAGCTAAAGAGCCCCATGCGTTTTAACCTTTCTTCATGCATACTTTGAACTGAGGCCTCATCCCAGTGCCCCTGGGGTTGAATCTTCAAGGAACACAAGCTCAGAAGCACCTTAGAAACCAATTTTCAGGGGAGACATTTTTGTGAGTCAAAGCTCCCTTTGTCAGGTATGACTGTCGGGTGTCTGAAAGAGCTAGCTGTGGTGCAGTGGTTAAGAGCGATGGTGTCAGGAGTTATGCTCTCTGTATCCCTCTTGCCATGGTTTTGCTGTAACAGTATTATCTGGCTGGAATGCATTCCTGCTTAGCTCATCTTGCTTTCTGCATGCTTATCTGAGGAACTTATTATTGAAGCTGTTTCTACCGACCAAGGTCAGCCGCTAACGAAGTACAGATAACCACCTGGACTCCCAAGACTTGGGAGGAGTGGGTACTGCCAAAAGCCGCTGTTGCTTTGCCGCGCTTTGCACTTGAATTGTAACGGTTAGGGCGAGGGGTTAGCATTGGGCTAAGACGTCAGTCTTAGCAAGGATCTGGTGTACTGCCTTACGATATCTGGAATAAACTACTGAACCGTTGACCTGAGTTGTTCCTTGAGTCGCTGTCCTGACAGGTGGACTCTAATCTGGAGAATCAGGTTTGATTCCCCACTCCTCCTCCGCATAAAGCCAGCTGGGTGACCCTGGGTCAGTCACAGTTTTCTCCAAGCTCTCTCAGCCCCACCTACCTCACAGGGTATCTGTTGTGGGGAGAGGAAAGGAAGGTGACTGACTGTAAGCCACTCTGAGACTCCTTCGGTAGTGAAGGGCAGGGTATAAAATCAACTCTTCTTTGTCAACGGGACCTTTGACTCTCAGAAGCTCATTCCCCAAAAATCTTGTTGGTCTCTGCTGCTGGTCTTGAATCTAGCTATCCTCCTGCAAATCAACTCAGCTGTCCTCTGAAACGAGGAAAACAAGGTGCTGTTTCTCTTCTCTCTGCTGCTAGGGCTACTGCCCTTTTGCTTATAGCTTCCTCCTCAGCTCTTGCCTGTGGAGTTCCGAAAGCCCTAACCAAAAGCTAAATCCCTCGGAGCTTGCACAATAGGAAAGGTTGGGAGTGCGGTGGGGTTGCCCTGAGAGTCCCTTAAACGTGTGCTCTTCTTCATGGTATTTAAAACACCACATCTCTGTGATGGGTGAACTTAGTTCCCGCAATGAGGTAGTAGACTGTATGAAAAGCTAGTATTGCTTGAATTTATCACAGCGGCTTCCTTTCAGCCTAGGAATAAAACCTTGCAAACCTACACAGCTTTAAACAAACTGCCTCTTTGTAGACGTCTTCCACAAGTACCCCCTTAAGGACTGCAGCCAAGGAAGGCTGCCTGCGTTCTTGGGCCACGAGGGTGAATCTCAGTGATGCTGAGTTCCAGGTCTAACGTGTGCCATCCTTCTTTTGTTTCCCTGTGTTCAGTGCTAAACAGCTGGTCCGTGGAGAGCCTAACGTCTCTTACATCTGCTCTCGGTACTATAGGGCACCAGAGTTGATCTTTGGAGCCACTGATTATACCTCCAGTATAGGTATGTATGTTTTCTTATTTATTTATTTTTTTAAAAAAATGTTTATGTTTTAGTGTGATTTCTCTTTTTGTGAAAGTCTAAGGCTTCGGTGGAAGCCAGAGAGTTTGTATCCGCAAATAACTAGACCTTTTTAGGAAAACCTCATGGAACTGCCATGAACGAGTAACCCGAGGTCCCATCTGAGATGGTAATTTGGAGTCGTAAACTCTTGATTTTACCCGCCCAGAATGCTCTGAATGACTAAAGCCTCCTGTCCTGTTGTATCTGCCTTTTCATTCTTTAATTGGCATCAGTCTGAAATTCTCATGTGATAACAAGATGCTTCTGATGTAAACGAATCTCCTTTGAAGCGCGACATGCACTGAACCCATTTGTTAAAACGTAGTCTCTTGTCTTTCCATTAAAAATCCTCAAGGCAGTACACGGAAGCAAAAGTAAAGCGATATGAATATCTGCCATCACTTCTAAATCAATAGTATTAGTAGCGGTTGACTTCCTTTATAACCCACCTTTCTTCTCACTGGAAGTATCCTGGCAGAGTGGGGATTTGAACCTGGTTCTCTCCGATCCTAGCCTAACGCCACAGTAACATGGAGCTTTGAACAGATCAGTGAACTCCATATGTTGTCTTCCTAATGCTGGTCAGAGCAGCATGGTGGACTTCTTACATTTGGGGAATGGAGACTTGAAATGGAGGTGGAGGGAATGGGCATTCGGAGACTCAGCACAGTATTGCTTATTCTGATCATTTTATTATTTTGCTGGAGCCCCCTCCATCTGTCCAAGACAGATTTCTGCTGCATCACTCTCTTAACCGTTTGGTTCTTTTTTCCCTGTGAGAAAGAGTTAGCTTTTGCCAATTCTTTAATTTCATTATTTGCCATTTGCCCAGTTGCCTTGTAATACAGAGGGTTTTTTAAATTATTGTTTTGGCCTTGAAGAACTCTGTAAAGCAGGGGTGGCCAACGGTAGCTCTCCAGATGTTTTTTGCCTACAACTCCCATCAGCCCCAGCCATTGGCCATTCCAGCTGAGGCTGATGGGAGTTGTAGGCAAAAAAGATCTGGAGAGCTACCGTTGGCCACCCCTGCTGTAAAACATATCCCTTTATCTGCTCCTGTTTTCTGCCCCCTGTCCCTGGTAAATCACTCCCTCAGTCTCCAATTTTTTGCCATTTGCAGCTTGCCTTGTTAAAATATGGCTAGGCTGGCTTGGTTGGCTTGTCTCCTGTCTGGGTTCAGCCCCCTCCTCAGGGACCGTAGAAGATGAATCTAAGAATGTGGAGCTGATGCAGAGTGACTATTATTTTTTAACTTCTAGCCCACTTTTCTCCCTGATCAGAGACCCAAAGCGGCTTTTTGCACCCTCCCCCGCCCTTCACACCAACAGCCTTTATGAGGGTAGGTTAGGCTGAGAGATTGTGACAAGCCCTAGGTTACCTGGCAGGCTTCCATGGATGAGCAAGGGATTCAGAGTCAGTCCTCCTAGGTTGATGCTCTAACTACTACATCACACCCAACCTTCAATGCTCGAGTCATTGCTGCAGTGCCACACAGCTCACAGCCTGCCATTATACGCAATGCCATGGTGCATTTTGAATGACCGATAACCTATTACTAAAGTTACATTCATCCCAGAGAGCGAATACTCTTAACACGTTTGTAGAAGAAATAAGTATGCAGAGAACAGAACAAAGATATCAGAACACAGAGGGGAGCAGGGCGGGGGGGGGGGTGCTCAGGTTGATTATCCTTAGTAATAATATAATAATAATAATAACAACAAAATTTTATTTATATCCCGCCCTCCCCGCCGAAGCAGGCTCAGGGCAGCTAACAACATCTCAATCCATACAATAAATTATACAACAGGTTTTAAAATCACATTCACTTAAAAACGTTCCAATTAAAATGAATGGGAACTGGGGGAGGGGGGCCCTTTACAAAATGTTTGTTTAAGAAATTGTGTGTGGCATGCTGAAGAGTTTGTCGTCGCTCAGTTCACAGAGAGCCAGTTTGGTGTAGTGGCGAAGTACGCGGACTCTTATCTGGGAGAACCGGGTTTGATTCCCCACTCCTCCACTTGCAGCTGCTGGAATGGCCTTGGGTCAGCCATAGCTCTCGCAGAGGTGGTCCTTGAAAGAGCAGCTCCTGAGAGAGCTCTCTCAGCCCCACCCACCTCACAGGGTGTCTGTTGTGGGGGAAGGAGATAAAGGAGATTGTAAGCCGCTCTAATTCAGAGAGAAGGGCAGGGTATAAAACTGCAGTCTTCTTCTTCTTCTCAGGCCACCTCACACAATGGGCTCAAATTACAAGCAGAAAAGTACTGGCTGGATATTAGGGGAAAAAAAATTGTGGTCAGAGTAGTTCAGAGGTGGAAGCAGCTGCCTAGTAAGGCGGTGAGCTCCCCTTCATTGGCAGCCTTCAAAACGTGGCTGGGTGATTATTTGTTGGAGATGCTTTAGGCTGATCTTTCATGGAGCAGGGGGCTGGACTAGATGGTCTGGATAGCCCCTTCCAACTCTATGATTCTATGGCATTCTCCAGCTGTTAGTGCACAACTCAGAAGCGGCTGACTAAAGGCATCCTTGGGAATGCCACTTTCCCTTTTCACTTCATCGCTTGGTGGGCAGATGGCACCTAAGTGATCCCTCCCAAGTTTTTGACACGTGAGAAAGCATGAGTCCAGCAGTGGAAGACACTCATTTATGTCTCTATGGGGAAAAATAATGATTTAGAGATCCTAGAATGAACAATACGCATAATTTACAGAGAAAAACCTGGACTAGCAGCTTTGGTCTCCTTTCCCACATTTCTGCTTCCCTTGCATTAAGTAATTCTGAATCTGTTTGTAAATCGTGGTTGCTCACTTGTATACTCCAGGGGTCCCCAATGTTTTTGAACACATGGGTACCTTTGGATTCTGACATGGGGTGGGAGGGCACAACCACAAAATGGCCACCGTGGGAGGTGGAGTCCAAGAAGCCCAAGGATTTAAAAACATAATAATAAACTGGTAAAGGAGAGCGAAAAGGAGAATAGAACCAACATTGTAGTGGCATCTGCCACCAAAACAGTGTCATTTTAATCTGCATATCCAAACAAATCTCAAAACGGCCAATCGGAAGTCTTGCTGAGGCAGGAGCCCCACCCACTTTCTAGAAACGCTTGACGGGGGGTTGAGGCCTCTGTGGGCAGCACACTGGGAAGCCTGGTATATTGTTGTGAAACTTGGTCTGCCTAGCGCACAATACGTGGAATTGCCCCAACTGCCTGCTCATTTAGCGTGCCTCCATCTTATTATTTCCTTTTGGGTCTTCTCCTTTTCTTCAGACGTTTGGTCAGCAGGCTGCGTACTGGCGGAACTATTACTAGGGCAACCGATTTTCCCAGGGGACAGTGGTGTTGATCAGCTGGTGGAAATAATCAAGGTACGGCTGTGTTGGTTTTTCTGGGCATAATGTTGAGGTGTGATAACACTACTTTTGTTTAATTATGGCTCATTGTTGTGACTTCTGTGCATGTGCGGAGGCCAGCTACGGCCTGCACGGAAGACCACGCGATGAACAACAGTTACAGGTAAGTGCAACCCTGTTTTTGTGGGATCCATTCTACAGGGGTTGTGTCACTCTTCCTTCTTAATTGTCCATTAAATATTAGCTTCCACAATAACAAAACATGTGGAAATAACTAGTAGTGGGCGGACTCAAAATCAGGAGGCTCAACCTTCAAGTTTGGTGTGTGGAAGAGGAAGACCTGTCCAAGCTGTCTGGTAGCAAGGTGGTTTTCTCCTTTTCTGTCAGACAGGACTGAGGGTGTGGTCAGGTGGGCAGGTTGCCGTGGCAGTATCTTGGCTTTAAATAAACTGCGTGAGTTTGGGACAGTTTATGTTAAATCAGACAGCAAAACTAGCGCCACGAGCCTGTGGTTGGTCGTCCAAATTGATAATGCACCACAACCACAGACCTGTGGCTGGGTTGATTTCCCCCCCCTGCCCCCCCCCAAAAAAAATCCCACTCTGCATGTGCAGAAGCAGACAAATGGGCATACACCCCTGGCCAGTTCTATGGTGGCGTAGAAGCGTACATTGGAGTGGGATGGGTGGGAAGGATGCACCAGAAATGGAATGGAACGATCGTGCTGCTCATGCATTTCCATGGTGTGCCGGGGTGATCAGATGGCCAGAAACCGGCCTTGGAAGCGCTTCACAGGGAAGCCACCGGAATTTAGCCGGCGGCTATTTAATTTGCGTGGGAGTTGTTTTAGCATAACGTAAGGATGAGCTCAGCTTTGTGAATGGGTCCGTGCACCCGTGGAAACAAAATTCACACACTGTGGAACCAAGATACATGTGCTGGGAGCACTGGCCTCTCTTTCACAGTCTTGATGAAGAGCTGTTTGGAAGCAGGGACCTGTCTTAATTTTAGAGGGGAAACCATGGCTTTTGCCATCCCAAACGCTGCCGATAATTCGGAAGAAAGGCGGGGGGTATAACTTAAGTAAATAAATAAATGTTACTGTTGTCTGGTTGCCAAGGTATCAGGAGTCTCCCCTTCCTATTTTCTAGGTCCTTGGAACCCCTACAAGAGAACAAATTAGAGAAATGAATCCAAACTACACTGAATTTAAATTTCCTCAGATTAAGGCACATCCATGGACTAAGGTGAGTCTTTTTTAAAAAAAAAAAATAACAATGACGTGGGGAATATATATACGTATAACTCTGAGGTCTCTGTGTTAATTCTCACAAGTAGCGGAAGTGAACCGAGATGCATCCATACCCCCTGTAAACCGGCACTGTGCATTATTTCTCCACGCCTGGAGATTGGATTTTTGCAACTCCCCAGCGGGTTGTATCGCAGCAAAAGGACATGCCTGGAATGCTTTTTAAGCGTAGAGCCAAAAGATCTTACTCCATGAGCCAGTGGAGCTCCCCTCCCTGTTTCTGCAGCCTCCTGCTGCTCCCGAAAAGCTCCTCTGGAAGATATCCCAGCCCCCCGGAGCTAGATTTGGGACCCTGGAGCACTCTTGCATTGACGAGTGGGAAGGTCTTCTGCTCATACAGCAAGGTCTTTGGGACCAGGTTTCTGTTCTTTAAGATCAGCGCGTGTGAGAAGTTTTAGGGGAATATAAAGGAAGGAGGAAGTACATCGTGTATTGAGCACACTGTTCCTATCTCTTAACTAAGAAGGAAAGTATACGGTTGCATCATAGTTCAGTACAGGGTCCCGTGACTATCTGATCGCTTAGCCAACAAGGAAATAATTAATATATAATAGGTTTTTAAGCTAAGCTGCTTCTGTTCGTGAGAAGATTTAAATGCAGACGTTACCGTTTGTCTTGTGACAGATCTCTATATTTGCTTTCTTTGCTCAGCGCTGTACTCAAAGGTTTGTATGACTCTGCCCCCCATGCCCCAAGCGTGGGGCATTGCAGTTGGTATGTCAGGGCAGTTAGGTTGTGCCTTCCCAGGAAGCGACGCCAGGAAAGCTGTCCTTGGTATTTTCCCTGCTAGTTCTCCCGCCTAGTTAGCTTTATCTTGGATGATAGGATTAGTTTGCAATTGCAACCTCGCTGGCCTTGGGAAGCAAAATACACAAATTGGGGCAGGGAAGGTCCAAGCAGACGACTCTCTTCAGCTGGGGACGGAGATGCTCTGTGTGCAGTGACACTATATGGGGCTGTGTTCCTGAAGGATTCTCTGTTCCCAGAATGGGCAGACGGACTGCGAGGCACTCTTTGTTCCCCACAGAAAGGCCAGGCACAGCCAAGAGAAGAGAGGAGGCCTCAAGGCCTGAATGCACCTTACTCCCAAAAGAGAGGGGTCCTTCCTAAGCCCTCCTTTGCCCCACCTTTGGCAGTCCCCTTTCCCTGGTGTCACTGCTGTTTATCATACAGAGTGTCTGTTTTTTTTAAAAAAAAAAGAGCAGCAGCCATTTGTCTTTAGCTTGGATCGCTCATCTCCAAGTCTTTTATTTAGGATAAAAAGGGGATTCTTGCCTTATGTAGGAGCAGCCGTGTGGGGGACTCCAGATACGGGGCCTTTAGTTGCAAGGGAGGGCTGGGACGTTAAAAAGGAGGGCTCTGCCGTGGAGATTTCCTTCTTCCATTGTGGGGTAACTTCCAGGGGTGGAATTCTAGAAGGAGTTCCTTTGCATATTAGGCCACACACCCCTGATGTAGCCAGTCCTGCAAGAGCTTACAAAAAAGAGCCTTGTAAGCTTTTGGAGGATTGGCTACATCAGGGGGTGTGGCCTAATATGCAAAGGAGCCCCTGCTAGAATTCTATCTCTGGACCCTGCACTTATAGCCAATCCTCCCAAGAGCTTACAGGGCTCTAAGTGCAGGGTCCAGAGATAGAATTCTAGCAGGGGTTCCTTTGCATATTAGGCCACCCACCCCTGATGTAGCCGATCCTCCAAGAGTTTACAGGGCTCTATCAGGGGTGTGTGGCCTAATATGCAAAGGAGCCCCTGCTAGAATTCTATCTCTGGACCCTGCACTAAGAGCCCTGTAAGCTCTCGGAGGATTGGCTACATCAGGGGTGTGTGGCCTAATATGCAAAGGAGCCCCTGCTAGAATTCTATCTCTGGACCCTGCACTAAGAGCCCTGTAAGCTCTTGGAGGATTGGCTACATCAGAGGGGTGTGTCCTAATATGCAAAGGAGCCCCTGCTAGAATTCTATCTCTGGACCCTGTACTAAGAGCCCTGTAAGCTCTTGGAGGATTGGCTACATAAGAGGGGTGTGGCCTAATATGCAAAGGAGCCCCTGCTAGAATTCTATCTCTGGACCCTGCACTTAGAGCCCTGTAAGCTCTTGGAGGATTGGCTCCAGCAGGGGTGTGTGGCCTAATATGCAAAGGAGCCCCTGCTAGAATTCTATCCCTGGACCCTGTACTAAGAGCCCTGTAAGCTCTTGGAGGATTGGCTACATCAGGGGGTGTGGCCTAATATGCAAAGGAGCTGCTGCTAGAATTCCATCCCCGTTAAGCACGATGGAGCAGGAGTGGCTACCAGTTGGCGATCCATCCCAAATTGCCCTTCCTTCTTGCTACTGTCATCACCCACATGCAGCACCACTAGGGAGTTTAAAAAAAAATGTTTATAATCCTCTGCCAAAGAATATCTCCAGGCCAGTTATCTTCAGTAACTTGCCTGCTTCTTTTTTTTGTTATCAGTCAAGGCAGCTGAGCAGGGAGTGAGGTTACAGTTCTCACGCTGTTGGATTTTACCAATGTCCTGGATGCCGTCAGTGCAGGGTGCAGAACGGAAGCTTGTTGCGGTGGTCCCAGTTGATTCTCTGGCATCTGTCAGGTGGCATGTGGCTGCATTTCTAGGCTTTGTCTGTGGCTTTTGATAGTGTCAACCCTCAAATATTTGTGGGTTGTTGGTGGAGAGACACCGCGTTCCAGTGGCTCAGTTCATACCTGTCCGAACGACACTGTGAGTAGTGTTTAGTGGCTTCTGCTGTAACCTCCAGTATTTAACTTGTGGAGTCCTGCAAGGCTCTCTTTTATCCCCAATTCTCATTAATATCTAGATATTTATAATGCTGCTGGGAGAGGGATCATCAGAAAAACATGGGATGGTGATTTCATCAACGTGCTGACATTACCCATCTCTGATGAGCTACCTGCGTTGGGTTCCTTGAGCATTGTTCTGCTGAATTCAGATTCACCATTTATGGCTGTTGGGTCCAGGTGAATTCAAGAACAAGGATATTCTTGTCATTGATGGAATTAAGAACATAAGAGAAGCCCTGTTGGATCAGGCCAATGGCCCATCCAGTCCAACACTCTGTGTCACAGAAGAACATAAGAGAAGCCCTGTTGGATCAGGCCAGTGGCCCATCCAGTCCAACACTCTGTGTCACAGAAGAACATAAGAGAAGCCATGTTGGATCAGGCCAATGGCCCATCCAGTCCAACACTCTGTGTCACAGAAGAACATAAGAGAAGCCATGTTGGATCAGGCCAATGGCCCATCCAGTCCAACACTCTGTATCACAGAAAAACATAAGAGAAGCCCTGTTGGATCAGGCCAGTGGCCCATCCAGTCCAACACTCTGTGTCACAGAAGAACATAAGAGAAGCCCTGTTGGATCAGGCCAGTGGCCCATCCAGTCCAACACTCTGTGTCACAGAAGAACATAAGAGAAGCCATGTTGGATCAGGCCAATGGCCCATCCAGTCCAACACTCTGTGTCACAGAAGAACATAAGAGAAGCCATGTTGGATCAGGCCAGTGGCCCATCCAGTCCAACACTCTGTGTCACAGAAGAACATAAGAGAAGCCATGTTGGATCAGGCCAATGGCCCATCCAATCCAACACTCTGTGTCACACAGTGGCCAAAAATCCCAGGTGCCATCAGGAGGTCCATCAGTGGGGCCAGGACACTAGAAGCCCTCCCACTCTTTACACCCCCCCCAAGCACCAAGAATACAGAGCATCACTGCCGCAGAGAGCTCTGTCAATATGCTGTGGCTAACAGCCACTGATGGACCTCTGCTCCATATGTTTATTCAGTTGCAGAAAAGCTTCTGAGATCTCCGGTGGCAGCCATGGCCAGGGTTGCTTTTCTGGTTCACTGGCAATTCCTCATCCTCTCTAATCAAAATCTCATAACGGCTATCCACATATAAGTAACCTTCTCATCTGACTAATCCAACACCTACTATGTGAGACTGTTCTTCAAGATAGTTTGGAAAGTTCAGCTACTGCAAGATGCCACGGCTTGCCTGTGGACAAGTGTGGGCAGCAGAGGACGCACAGCACCGCTCGTAAGGGACTACCTCCACTGGCCGCTTCTCCTCCAGGCCCAATTCAGGGTGCTACAGTTTTACCTTTAAAGCTTCAAGCATGCCAGCTGCTGTTTATCTAGCTTTCGGATCACCAGATGAGCCCTTGTACAACGTTCCTTCTTCTGCTGTTGGTTAAGGGTTCTTTCACAGCAAGAATTATAATAGGCCTCCTTTGTTGTCCTCCAATGGTCCTTTTGGTGGGGTTGCAAACACAGAAGAAGACAAACAGGATGCAGGATGACCTTGACAGGCTGGAAAACTGGACTAAAATCAATAAAATGAATTTTAACAGGGAGAAATGTAAAGTTCTGCATTTAGGTAGGAAAAATCCAATGCATGGTTATAGGTTGGGGAGATTTGTCTTAGCAGTAGTCTGTGCGAAAAGGATCTAGGGGTTTTAGTGGAACATATGCTGAACATGAGTCAACAGTGTGATGCGGTGGCTAGAAAGGCAAATGCAGTTTTGGGTTGTATCAACAGAAGTCTAGTGTTCAGATCACGTGATGTGATGGTATCGCTTTACTCTGCTCTGGTAAGACCTCACCTGGAGTATTGTGTTCAGTTTTGGGCACCACATTTTAAGAAGGATATAGACAAACTGGAACGGGTCCAGAGGAGGGCGACGAAGATGGTGAGGGGTCTGGAGGCCAAGTCCTATGAAGAAAGGTTGAAGGAGCTGGGGATGTTTAGCCTAGAGAGGAGGTGGCTGAGAGGTGATATGATCACCATCCTCAAGTACTTGAAGGGCTGTCATCTAGAGGATGGTGTGGAATTGTTTTCTGTGACCAGAAGGTCAGACCAGAACCAATGGGTTGAAATTAAATCAAAAGAGTTTCCAGCTCAACATGAGGAAGAACTTCCTGACCGTTACAACGATTGCTCAGTGGAACAGGCTACCTCAGGAGGTGGTGGGCTCTCCTTCCTTGGAGGTTTTTCAACAGAGACTAGATGGCCATTTGACAGCAATGAGAATCCTGTGAATTTAGGGGGAGGGGTTTGTGAGTTTCCTGCATTGTGCAGGGGGTTGGACTAGATGACCCTAGAGGTCCCTTCCAACTCCATGCCCTCATAGTGATTCAAACGTCCTTCAGACTGGAATCAT
Organism: Heteronotia binoei; assembly: GCF_032191835.1. NCBI lineage: Eukaryota > Metazoa > Chordata > Lepidosauria > Squamata > Gekkonidae > Heteronotia > Heteronotia binoei. The sequence continues at coordinate 12,682,563 of NC_083226.1, read as the reverse complement.
GTATGGCTGCTAGCAATAACATTTTGAGACTCCCTGCATTGAGATCTATGCCGCAAGTTGGTTGCGCTTGTTTCGCTGCCAGGTTAAAACTTTTATTTCCAAAGACTTTTCAAACAGTTCTGTTGGCCAGCTAGGTTGTATTGTTGATGGCAAGTTTACAGCTGTGAAATTTTAAATGTGGTTGGTTTATTAAAGGGTGTGTTTTCCCCTTGTTCTGATGTTGCACTGTCGCGTTGTGCATTGCTTCAGGCATTTTATGTAGCATCGGCTTAAATGCACTTTTAGGTAATAAGTGAACTATGAGAAGAGCATTCTGTGAACCGAGCACAGGTTCCTCCTTCGTCTCGTAGACTGAGGACAGTGTTTGACCCAATTTGCATCCAAGAAAGAGAGGAGAAGATTATCCTGCCTCAGGAAGTTTAGCCCACAATGAGGCTTCTGCATTCCGTGCACCTTTAAGATCAGGGGTCCTCAAACTTTTTAAATAGGGGGCCAGTTCACTGTCCCTCAGACTGTTGGAGGGCCGAACTGCCGTTACTGTACGAGGCCGCGGGCCGTCAGTTCTCCGTCTTCTGCATCTCTCTCCCTTCCCCACACCACACACCCCGGCCTGGGAACTCACCTCACCTCGGTATCACCTCACACTCTGTCTCCGCCGCCTCAGCCCAGTGCCGGAAGTGTGCGTTGCTAACGCGAGTTTAGGTCGAACGTCACTTCCGGTCTGATTTTGCCATAACCCGGCGGGCCGCATAAACGTCCTCAGTGGGCCGCATCTGGCCCGCGGGCCGTAGTTTGAGGACCCCTGTCTAAGATGCTCTGAGCTCGTCCATTCAAAATGCTTTTGGGCGGCTGCTTACCCCTTTCAGAGGCAGGCTGCAAGGAAAGCTCACCTGCTGGAGAAGGTCTTGCAAGAAACCAAACCATTGCTGTTCAGGTGGCCCAGATATCCTCAGTAAAAGCTCGGCCAAGGATTCAGGCTACCATAAGCCCTGGTCTCTAGGGACCCAGAGAGCCTACTGGGAAATGCTGAGCACAAGAAAAGTAGCCCCAGCTGAGAGGATGAGAATAACACACACTTGTTGGAGCTTTGGTCTTCTATCCACTCAGTGTTAGACCTGTTCCTGCCATGATAGCTGGGTAATGCCTGCTGGTCCAAGGAGACGGTAGCGCAGCAAAGATAAGGAAAAGAAAAAGCTGCTTTGCCAAGTGGGCTGAAGTACACTCTCGCTGATGTTTGACGTGAAAGCACTTTCATAGTTCCTTGGGCACGTGGTAGACGTTTCCTCTCACAGCCTGGTACAGAAACCATGCGCCGCTTGAACAGAGCCAGAGACATTTTTACTGCTGCCACTTGCATCCTGTAGAGCACAGCCGCTTGGACCTTAAGGGCTGTGGGGATGGAAGAATCCTGGGTGCTCCCAAACATGCTGCAGCTGTGCACTGGATTTGGAATGGCTCAGCTGTCCCCCCCCCCCATGGAGACAGAGATGCAACTACTGGCAAGTCCTGACACGCAGAAGCCCAGTCTTCTCTGTGTTCGGTTCATTTTCACCTATCAGCCCAGTAGTTACATTAATCACCGAATTGAAGGGCACTCCCTGGGCAGTGCTTGTGCAGTGCCAGAGCGGAGCTTTCGGCTGGAATCTCGAAGCTCCTGGATTTTCTCTGGAAGAAAGCTCAGACGCTTTGAGACGGCAAGCAGGATGGCTGTGTAGAATGTTCTCCATAACCCCTTCAAGCCTACTTGGTTTGTCGCATCAGAAGACATCGTCTTCCGAGTTCTGTTCTTGTCAGCAGTGACCTTTTGGCCCAAAAAGGTTTGAAGCTGGAGGTTTTGGCGACGAGGAAGGAGCACTGTGTCTTTTGCATGGAGGGTGGTGTGAAAGATAAGTCTCTAATTTATGTGTAGAGGATTCCATTCTCCATTTTTCACAGACCTTCAACTCTTTTGGGGTTGGGATTCACATCTAAGTGTGGACCCTGAGGTGGTACACGCATGTACGTAATTGCTTCTGTGACTGCATACTGAGTAGCTGCACAGAATGGGGAACGTGAACACAGGTGTTATACAATCAAGTGCATCTTGGGAGGGATGGTGGCTCAGTGGTAGAGCATCTGCTTGGTAAGCAGAAGGTCCCAGGTTCAATCCCCGGCATCTCCAGCTAAAAAGGGTCCAGGCAAGTAGGCGTGAAAAACCTCAGCTTGAGACCTTGGAGAGCCGCTGCCAGTCTGAGTAGACAAGACTGACTTTGATGGACCGAGGCTCTGATTCAGTAGAAGGCAGCTTCATATGTTCATATGTCTAAGGGGAGGGATGGTGACTCAGTGGTAGAGCATCTGCTTGATAAGCAGAAGGTCCCAGGTTCAATCCCTGGCATCTCCAACTCAAAAGGGTCCAGGCAAGTAGGCGTGAAAGACCTCAGCTTGAGACCCTGGAGAGACACTGCCCGTCTGAGTAGACAATACTGACTTTGATGGACCCAGGGTCTGATTCAGTAGAAGGCAGCTCCATATGTTCATATGTTCTAGCTCCACCCCCAAGCCCCTTTGTAAATAATCATTTGAAATGCACGCTTCCCCTTTCATACCTTTTATCTATAATTTCCAGCATCCCTTTCCAAAGCATTTGTTATTACGGCTTACCCTAGAGCTACTTTATTCATAGAGAGGGCTCAGTGGGCCTTCCTTGGGAATAAATGTGCACAGTATTGTCCCCTCCTAGGGCCGGCCATGCCACTAGGCAAACTAGGGGATTGTCTAGGGCGCTGGCCTTCTGGGGACGTGCCAAATTGTGGGACTTCCATGTGACTCAGTGACGTTATCAGTGTGGGAGTGGGAGCACCAGAAGTTAGCTTTGCCTTGGCACCATGCGGTAGAGGCCCAGCCCTGTGCACTCCTAGAGATAAAGCTTTGCCCATTGTCAGTTCTGAAGGCGTTCGTGATGAGCCGCTTGGAAAAAGAGTGGGATGAAAATGTAATAAAACCACGCCTGCGGCTCTTTGAACTGTCTGAGCTCAGTGGTTTGATTCAAGAGAACGGACAGTACAGATTTTACCGCAAGTTAAGAGGCGATGGCGCTTTGGTTCATCTCTTTCCTTGGAAACCCTGTGAGGTGGCCATAAGTCAGCTGTGACTTGACGGGACTTTCCACCACCAAAAGGAAATAATCAGTCTTGGGCGGTATCCTGCTTTAGGCTGGAAGAAGTCTTTCCAGCCTAAGGAGCTTTCCGGCAACGGAAAAACCACATAAGATGAAGACAGACTGTTTCAGGCCTTGCTTAGTAGAGATGCACCCTTCTCTTGTTCTTTCGTCGTTACTTCAACTCTTAGGATCAGCGTTGGACAAAGGGATATGTTTTCTTATATTCTGATTACTTCACTGTGGCGCTGAAAAAGTCATTTCGGTTCTTCAGATGTCACTGTGTGTCCGTTCCATACAACCATTGTTAACCGTATTTTGTTACTTTCACTCAGTCTTGAATATGTTACTTCAAAGTAAGTCCCATAGATATCTGTTGGGAAACCTGGTCTAGTCAGATTTGAACTGCTGGTGGGTATGATTTTGGGCAAATCCCCTGCCCAAATAGGAACGGGCTTGGGTAAAACAACCTATTTTCAAGAGGACTCATTGAGTATCAACAACTTGGTTTTTCTTGATCCCGTTTTGAACTGGGCCTTGGTACACTAACAGTGATGTCAGTAAGAGTGCCGTAGAGCCCAGTGGCCTCTCTAATTGCCCCCCTTGTTCCCCAGACTTTTGACAAGTGAGGAGTACTCATGGCCAAAGTGAGATGGTGGAAGCATACACGCTTCCTGGCCTTGATGGGTCGATGATGGGAGAGCTAGTATCCTTCACAAGGGATCAAACCTGTTTCAAACCAGCCGTAACGTCTGGGGTATTTGTCCTCAGAGAGTGGTGTTGGAGCGCGCTGAACTGGGCGGCGCAGTCTAGTCCGATCTCATAAGCTAAACAGGGTCAGCCCTGGTTAGTACCGATATGGGAGACCACCAAGAAGGTCCAGACTTGCTACTCAAAGGCAGGCAACGGCAAGCCGACCTCTGAACACCCCTTGCCTTGAAAACCCCCATGGCAGTCGCCATACCACAGCGGAGGCTTGACCGCACTTTACAAACACATGTGGTGTTGGAAGTACAGAAATTCTGTTGTTCAGGCCCTCCCTCCCCCCATGGCACTCTCATTAGCGCTCCTTTGGATTCTCCCCTCCCCAGGGAATGAATAAAATTAGGATGCCTAATGTCATCAATACGTGATCTTGGATCGTAGGGCAGTCGCACTGCAAGCCAGAGCCTAACGGTGGTTATGTGAGAAATTTTTCGTGGCTTCGTTGTCACACAGGCAGAGTCGTAACCTGACATGTGTATTTTCCAGGGGCCCCTGCCGTTTCAGAACAAAATTGTGTGAACTAAACTGAACAAATCAGCTATGCTTTGTCATGATGAGGTACACTTGCAAATAAATGGCAAACACACTAAAACTTTTTTTTTTTGGTCAAAAGTTCCTGTCAGTGCTCACTTCCCTTTTCGTAGGTTTGTTTTTCTCCTTGTGGCTTTCCTGTGCATTTTACCTGGCCGTTATTTAGTCTGCATACTAAAGGTTAGTCTGCCCACCTGCATTCTCTTTTCGTGCTCTTTGCTTTTCTTTTCCTTTGCTAAGAAATCTTTCGGACTGTAACAGATTTCACTGCGACGGGCCGGCTTTTAAACCGAGCGCTAAATTTTAGTCCGCAGACTAAACAATAATCCGCGGATTATTTACCAAAGCAATTCCCTCACTGAAAACTACATTTTAAGTATAGCAAACTGTTTTTCCTCAAAACATGACAGTGTGGGCCGTTCACAGCTAACAGTGGGCTCTTCCAGGCGTCTTTTCCCACCCAAGCACGATAGAGCGCTTGAAAACCACCCTTGGCTTTTGAGGCGACCCATTGTGCTTCAGTGTTGGCAAACGCATTATTGACCTGTAACTGTGACCTGTCCCTTGCTCTTAATGTTTCATGTTGTATGCTTTTGTGTAGTTCTTGGTGGGTGAATAAGACAGCAGAACAGGTTACTGTTAGTCAACGATGCGGCTTTTTTGTTTCATTATCAGTGTGCTCTTAGGGGAGAGACAAGGAATACCCTCCGCCTCTAATGGATGTGAGGGCATAAGGAAGACAGCTTCAATAAAGAAAGAAACTTAAGACCTTTCCAGCACTTCCGAAGTGTCATGTCCAGTTCCTGAAGCATCCTAGTGAAATATCGGCCAAAAAGACCCTTAAAAAACATGCTAAGAATCCATTGGCGGGGAAGTCAATCCAAAATGAAGAATAATCCGCGGCGGCCTGGCACGCACATAGTTTATCCAAATTTTAAACTGACATTTTAGGAACGAAGTGTAAAGCGTCGTATCGATTCCGTGTGGTTTGTTTTTTTTAAAAAAAAAAAAAAACCCTGCATTTTTCGCTTTGTGCCTTTGGGACAAATGAAGAGAGAGAAAAGTGTGTGTAGCTTGCGCATGCGAACCAATTCTCGCATTCTTCCTTGAGTCTCTGGACATTCTGTCTCCAAGGCAGGGAGCAGGAAGTTTCCTCTTTGAAAATTCAGTATAATTTTACCGCTACGTAAGACTTTCCGTTTCACCTTTTCATTACCTCTTAAAGTAAAATCGCTGGCATTGGAACATGCACTTAAAATAGAATGTTTCTGTACTATGCCTCACCCGTGCAAAAATCAGATTTTTTTTTTGACGTTGGACTTGCTTCTTAATGGAGACTGTTTGAAGGGTGCTGATTGTATTGAACATTTTAATATTTCCCCATCACCATGGATTTCTTATAATATTGGATATATTTTTCCTTGCTGGACTATTCTTTTGGATTGACTCCCCCTGTTTGGATTATTTCACTGCATTATCATCTTTAGGACTCGTCAGGAACAGGACATTTCACCTCAGGAGTCCGGGTATGTACATGAATATTTTTTTAAATATCCTCAGGTTTATTGTTGGAGGAGGAGCGGCCAAAGTGGGAGTAGGAAGGCGGACCCCGAGCGACCCTTACCTGAGGTGTCTATCAGATTATTATCGTTTTCTGGAGTGAGAATGTAGAGATAACCCAGGGGGCAGTTCCAGCTTTCGTTTTCAGTAGCTAGTTTTATGGGGGACGGGAATAGTATTTTTTGTTTTCTGGTGGTGTTCATGTCAATAATGCTGTTAATTGCTTGTGTGTTATTTATTTAAGCATTTCTGTCCCAGCTTTGCTCTTGGTTCAAGGCGGCTTACAACAGTAATTAAAACCACCTGAGCTAAAACCAAAGATAAAAGAGCAGCCCCCCCCCACACAACTAGAGTTGCCGCGTCCAAGAAGTATCTGGGGACTTCGAGGGCGGAGCCAGGAGCAAGGGTGTGACAAGCATAATTGAACTCCAAAGGGAGTTCTGGCCATCACATTTAAAGGGACAGCACACTTTTTAAATGCCTTCTCGCCATTGCCGATAATGAAGGATAAGGGCACTTTCTTTGGGGGCTCATAGAATTGGTCCAATCCTTTTGAAACTTGGAGGGTGTTTTGAGGAGAGTCATTGGATGCTGTGCTGCAAATTTGGTGCATCTACGTCAAAGAACAGGCCCCCCCCCCCCAGCCACAGATAACTGCAGAGCAATCCTCCATTATACCCTGTGGGAATCAGTCTCCATAGGGAATAATGGAGTGCCTAGACGACATGGCCCTCCCCCCCCAGCTGACCCTGAAGTGCAGAGAGGGCCTCCAAAAGGGGGGGATCCCTTGCCCCCACCTGGGGATTGGCAACCCCCCCCTGTAATCATTCAAATACCCTCAAAAGCTCTGGTAAACAGGTAGGCCTTGCAGCTCTTCCTGAAGACAATCTCCAAGAAGAGAGGTCTTCAGGGAGCCCACCGCACACAGCCGGAGCCACCACAAAAAAGGCCCGGTTCTGGTTGATGTCAGCTGGGCCACCCTCAGTGGTGGGTAGCCAAGAGATGGCTGCCTGCGAACTGTAGATGGGGGCACGGGCACACATGGAAGGAGGCGGTCCTTTAGATAACCGCTTATGTTATTCATTGTCCACTTTTCTCACCGAGACTCGAGGCGGACCACACAGTGCAAGTCAACGGAGTCCAGTGGCATCCAGTGGAGTGACCCATTCCAAGCCCTGGTCTTCACAAGGGCCTGAGCTAGTGGGAATCAAAGCAGCGGTGCATTATGATGCACATGACGTGTGAAGGGCCGCTTACTCACGGAAGAGGGGGAGGTTGCGCCAACTCCCGAGTGCCACAGGAATGCGACATTTCCCACCTTTTAATGCAAAGACAGTAATGGAGAGAAATGCAAACAAGCCGTTGTTGTTTTAAATGCCCTCTGTGCATGTCAAAGCATGACTGTACTTCCCTCCTTTTACCCCTGAGGTTGTATTTCGGGATGGGTGATTCAATCCCGTTTAAACACTTGGCCAATACGGGGAGGTGTTGATTATAAGACAGAGGTGGCCAACGGTAGCTCTCCAGATGTTTTTTTTGCCTACAACTCCCATCAGCCCCAGCCAGCATGGCCAATGGCTGGGGCTGATGGGAGTTGTAGGCAAAAACATCTGGAGAGCTACCATTGGCCACCCCAGTTATAAGGTATATTTGTGAAGATGTGCATGAGGAGGTCCCAGTACTCCAGTTGAATGAGTGTCAGCAAAAAGATCTAAGGTTTTTTTTAAAAAAAAATGGCACCTAATTTTATTTACTTTGTTTAAAAAAAATGCCCCCACACCCGTGAAGCGAGAAATGACTTATTACATTTTTCTTCTGCGAGTTGGTTACCGCTGGCCAGTTAGATTGTGCTTTAAACAAAAGTGTGCATGCAGAATCTCTGCCGTTTTCTTATGCTGGAGGTGGCAAATTATTTATTTCTTGCCAGTGAGTGTTTGAAAGAGAAAGGGGAGGGGGCGGGGAGGACAAAAGAGCAAAGGAGGTAAACTGCTGCACTTCCCACCTTGTAGGTTGACCACTTTTCTTAAACTTGTTGAAGCGGCAGTTCTTTGTAGAGCTGCCCCATTGGCTTTAGCAGTGTTGCTCTTCTGAAGGAAAGCTTAACCAGCTGATCGTAACAAACAAAGCTTGAATGCAGTCACCCTCAAGACCAACGAGGTTTCATTCTGGGCACAAGCTTGCGTATAAACTTTTCAGATCTGGAGAAGTGTGCATGCACACAAAAGCTTATACCCAGAATTGGACTTTGTTGGTCTTGAAGGTACCACTGGGCTGAGTTCTGTCGCTTCAGACCAACACAGCTACCCACCTGAATCCACCTGATTACGTTAACACTCAGTCCCAGGGTGGAATCCTAGATCCATTCAGGGTCCTTTGTGTTTTCATAGGCTAAGACCCCAATCAGACCATATCCCGTTCAGTAGATCCTCGCATTTTTTCATGTGTTCTCTGACTCTTTGCCCAGATCCTTGCCCAGATCACTACAGGGTTTTTGTGGTGAAATAGTTTTATTTATTTATTTTTTTACCAAGAGACTTTTGTAACTCGTCTCGGCTTTATTTTAAAGCTTAAGTGCTTTCTGAGGGGAGAACAGGACAGCACACGACGTGTTAAGTATTCCCTTCTCCTCCTCTTGCCTGTTTGTTCCTTTCCTCTAAAATCTGCCCCCTCCCCCCAAACCACGATGTTCCCAGTGAATGTCTCGGTTTGCCAGGTGATGTGTAATTGAAGCGGTGGCTGTGCAGTAGAGCGTCACCACATCCTTTGTGCTGGGAGGAGGGAGGATTGCCTCCCCCCCCCCCACATACACACACCATGCCAAAGCAAAGTGAGCCAGAGAGGGTCTAGTTTCGTATCTGCCGTAAGAGGGGCTTGGGATTTCTTTCCAGCTGACTGTGGCATTGCTCGAGATCTCCCCTCCCCAGAGTTAGGCCCGCATTGGCTTCAGGTGCGTTTCCATAGTTCTTCTAACAGCAGCCCCAAAAGAAGACTGCAGATTTATACCCTTCACTCTGAATCAGAGACTCAAAGCGGCTTACAATCTCCTTTATCTTCTTCCCCCACTACAGACACCCTGTGAGGTGGGTGGGGCTGAGAGGGCTCTCACAGCAGCTGCCCTTTCAAGGACAGAGTCTCAGAGCGGCTCACAATCTCCTTTATCTCCCGCCCCCACAACAGACACCCTGTGAGGTGGGTGGGGCTGAGAGGGCTCTCACAGCAGCTGCCCTTTCAAGGACAGAGTCTCAGAGCGGCTCACAATCTCCTTTATCTCCCGCCCCCACAACAGACACCCTGTGAGGTGGGTGGGGCTCAGAGGGCTCTCACAGCAGCTGCCCTTTCAAGGACAGAGTCTCAGAGCGGCTCACAATCTCCTTTATCTCCCGCCCCCACAACAGACACCCTGTGAGGTGGGTGGGGCTGAGAGGGCTCTCACAGCAGCTGCCCTTTCAAGGACAACTCCTGCTAACTCAAGGCCGTTCTAGCAGCTGCAAGTGGAGGAATGGGGAATCAAACCTGGTTCTCCCAGATAAGAGCCTGCGCACTTAACCACTACACCAAACTGGTGTGTGCCAGATGGTCCTCTGCCCAAACCCTAGTGCTGACTGTCTATTTCCTTGAGCTTTTAGGGGGCCCCCAGCAGTTGTGGCTCCACTTTCTGTTGTATGAAATGAGGAGCCTTGGCGTAACTGAGCCGTAAGACCAGTGACCAGGAAATTCTCAAAATAGTTTCCATCCTGTGGAATTCTAATGTCTCCTTGTTAAAAAGGGCTTCGGTAGATTTGCAGCTGATTTGCATGTCGCATGCGTGCTGGCTTTTGTGCGTTGGGATTGACAGCGCCAAGGCTTGCAGTTTAACCTTTCCCACAGGCAGCATTCCGCATGCAACGGTGACCGAAAGGAGTTCTTAAGAACATGTCGGTGACCCACGTGTGGCTGTTCGATTGTGTGTAAGGGGGAGAGAAGGGAAAGCCAGAAGGTGTCGATGACAGAAGGATGCCTGAGAAGAGGGTAGCGATCAGAGGAACGTCATCTGAAAGCTGCTTGATTTATAATCTCTGGGGGAGTAAAGTAGCTGGCTCACTTCCTACCCTGTAATTGTACTCCCTAATGTCCAAAGTGCAAACGATTAAGTATTCGCTGTATATAATTAGAGGATTAACCAAAAGTGTGAGACTAGATCGACGTCACCTGGCCTGCCGAAATAATTCCCTCCCCAGGAGAACATCAGTTCCTTGCTTTTAAAAGAGGCAGGCCCGTAGTCATTTCTGTCTTTTCAGAAACCCCCCTCAGTTTCTTTTCTCCATCCTCTGGCCCATACGCACGGCAGTTTGCATACCTGTTTCATTTTGAACTGATTAGTCCCTCGCTTTCTAATTTATTTATTTTTTTCACTTATGTGGCTTTTTCCTGAGCTGTTTGCCGGCTTCACTGGAGTACCACATAAATTCTTTGCAATTAACTGTTTCAGCCTTAGAAAGTTGGTTAAGGTTTCATTCCTTGAAGGTTCATTAAAACAAACAAACAGCAAGTCCAGTTTCCACCCAGAATTTCACTGGTCATTCTGCTTGACGACAGCACCCGCCAGCTGTTAATAGGCTGCCTCTCTTCCACCGCAGGTCTTCCGGCCCCGCACTCCACCAGAAGCAATAGCGCTTTGTAGCCGCCTGCTTGAATATACTCCCACTGCGCGTCTGACCCCACTGGAAGCGTGTGCGCACTCCTTCTTCGATGAATTACGGGACCCAAACATCAAACTACCGAGTGGGCGAGAGAAACCTGCGCTCTTTAACTTCACTACTCAAGGTAAGCCCGGGCATTGTGAATGAAGATGGTGTTCCGGATGTTTTTGCTGCCAGAAACGTGTATGAGAGTTGTGTAGTGAAGCCAGGAAGAATAAATTAGGAAGAACTTCCTAAGAACTTCCTGACCCTTAGCACGGTTCCTCAGTGGAACAGGCCTCCTCGGGAGGTGGTGGGTTCTCCTTCCTTGGAGGTTTTCAAACAGAGGCCATCGGACAGCAATGAAGATCCTGTGAATTTAGGGGGAGATGTTTGTGAGTTTCCTGCATTGTGCAGGAGTTTGGACTAGATGACCCTGGAAATCCCTTCCAACTCTAGGATTCTATGAAATGCAGTTGGAAAAGTCAGCCCTCTTTCCAAAATGTGGTCTGGGGTGGGTGAAGAATGGAGAGAAAGGTTTGGCGGTGCTAACTGGCTTAACCTTGGGTCAGCTCACGCTTGGTGACCCATAGGCTCTCTGACCATAGAGTTTCATCTACAGTCCGGCTAGTGCCTGTGTCATGACGGCAGCAGAGGCTCAGATTCCCATGGATCATACAGGAAAATGCCTTTAGCGGCAGAAGACTTGAAGTGTCCTTGGGACTACAGAGCTTCTGTTCTGTTCTGTTCTTTCCTTGGAGTTGTGTTTAATAACCTATACAAGGGATTTCAAATTCCAGGACAGTCAGAGTTGAGAGCTTTGGAGTTTTTCATGTTATATTGAGGTAATTAAACAGATTGATACTTGATGGCTTACATTTGTTGCTTAGATTCTTGGGAGATGTCAGTTGTCTGTACTAAAGTCAACGAAAGGAGTTGGGTCACTTGCCAGTTTTGGAAAAGACGCTGCCTGTTAAAATAGCCTCGGTGCTCACCTGAGCGGTCTGCCTTGGGTGCTTGCATTTGACCTGTCATTTGCCTGATCCTACCACTGAATTGGCTCCATCTAGATTTATAAAATCCACTGGAGTATATTAATTAGATCACACATATCCTTTTAGAAATGTCCCAGGCTCGGGGTGCAAACAGGCTGGATTTCTTTTCTTTCTCTTCTCTTCCTTGCTTCAAGAAGGCACTCCAAGCAAAGTTTAATGTAGCAGATATATTTTATCCCAGAGCTGGGGAAACACTTGAGTGTTCAGGGCCTGAATCAGCTAATCCCAGAGCACTAAGATTTGGATTGGAAACTCTGGTCAAAGTTCTCCGTTTCCTTCCCCACTGAGTGGACTGTTGGGAAAGGAAGCAGACAACTTTGACCAGAGTCTCCATTTCAAATCTTGTTGCTCGAGGATTAGCTGATTAAGGCATGGCCCTTAACGTTTATATTGCCAATAGACTGACTCCACCCCCTCCCCTTCCAGGTTTTTCCTTATGTTTGGCTGGAAATGGGGGGGGGGGGGAAGGTTATGAATACACTAGCGCAAATTACAGAAATGCATTTTCGTAATCGTTTTGTACATTTAAATGACTGCACGAAAAGTAGTACCAGCGGTAAGAGATGAACTGAAAAGATGTGTGTAGTTGGGTCATTGGTGTACAGGTATACCTTGGGAGAAAACACATTTTTCCCATCAGGTGTGTGTGGAATGGCAAGCCCCTGGAGCTCTGTGAATCCGAGCAGGTGCTTTCTGTTGAGGCACCGCAGTTGAGCCTTGTGCCTTCAGTGGCATTTGCGTGGATTTTTAACAAAGCAAAGTGTTGTGACTGCTTGTCTAAGAATCACGTAATACGGAGGATAAATGGATTTTAAAAGTCCTTGGCAAGGACCTGCCTGTTGACCAGCGACGGTGCTGATAGACCCTCTCCGTCGGCTAGTGATACTCATTGTCTCCCCTTTCCCTTCCAGAACTGTCAAGTAATCCATCTTTGGCTTCAACCCTCATCCCTGCTCATGCTCGGAATCAAGCTGCTGCTTCCACCCCTACAAATGCTCCAGCAGCCTCAGGTGAGAGCGCATCCGCACCTGCCGCACTCCAGTCCCTAGCAGAACGACAGCAGCTTGACGGTGGGCATTTTCAGCGGGAAAGCAATGCAAGGGGAAAGAGTCTCTCTCCCCCTCCCCCTCCTGGTTTTGCCTTGGAAATGCCAGTCCCGGTGGCTGCAATCTGTGAAACGAAAGAAACAGAAGACTAACCTTTTAACGTAGCTGGGAAGATGCTTTCTTCTGCCTGGCGCTGTTGAGGATGGGATTCTGACTGGTCGGGATGGGCATAAACAGCTTCATAGGTTTATCAGGGAGACAGACCCTTCCTGTTTGGAAGAGCTTGTTTCTGGAAATGGTGTGCGTGGGTCAGGGGGAGGTTACTTCATGAATGGGGATTAATCGGTGCTGGCCTGGATAGCCTAGACAAGCCCAGTGTTGCCAGATCTTGGAAACTAAGCAGGGTGACTCTGGCAAGTACTTGGATGGGAGGCCTCCTCGGAATACCAGCAGTCGAGAGGACAGGGGCAGGCTTTGTTCTGCCGCCTCTCTGAATATCCTCCAGGCCCCCAGTAGGGGGTCAGACACCAGAAGTGGCCATGACTTCCAGATGCAGACACACGCACTCACAATTTTAAAAAATACACACACACACACACACACACCCTCCAATGAATGGGGATAATCGGAGGTGTTTCTTCCTATTTTTATCATGCTTAATATGTATGCTTTGTTTCCTAGACCTATTACAGGTCTATTACAGGAGAGCCAGTTTGGTGTAGTGGTTAAGTGTGCGGACTCTTATCTGGGAGAACCGGGTTTGATTCCCCACTCCTCCACTTGCACCTGCTGGAATGGCCTTGGGTCAGCCATAGCTCTGGCAGAGGTTGTCCTTGAAAGGGCAGCTGCTGTGAGAGCCCTCTCCAGCCCCACCCACCTCACAGGGTGTTTGTTGTGGGGGAGGAAGGTAAAGGAGATTGTGAGCCGCTCTGAGACTCTTCGGAGTGGAGGGCGGGATATAAATCCAATATCATCATCATCATCTTCATCTTTGTGGCTTTCTTGGGGGAGGACTGCCAAGAATTCATTGCGCCATAGAAAGATTTGGAAACCCTCACCTGCAGGAGAGCCCTCTCCCTAGGCTGCATAAATACCTTCGTATTTGGCCTGCCGCTGTGTACGAAAGAGGCTGCCAGTTGAGCAGCATTAGCGATTGGACAGTGGATCTTGGAGGAATGCCCCGGGGAAGGAGAGATCGTGATGACTCAGCTCGAAATAGCGAGCTCAGCGATCCAGTGCGGCTCTCCTAGGCTTTCTGTAGCTGAATATAGCGTCTTGCAAAATACCGATTAAGTATACAACCACACTGATTTGCCCCCTGAGGAACTTAAGGTAGGCACATAGCAGGCTTCTGTCCTTCAGAAAGTGACGTGGCGGTCTCTGGGCAGGCTCACAAATGGACAGAACCTGGTTACTCAAAACCAAACAGAGCCAGAGTGCCAAAACTGGCACGAAGAGCTCCTCCTCTTGAAGAGAAAGAAGAGCATGTGCAGATGCTGAGAACAGTAATTGCTGCTGCAGCAGAATTGCAGAGAACTTCCTCTGTGCCTCTGCCTCTGTAGCTGAGGCAAGGCTCTTTTCTCTGACAGTTTACAACCGCTAATGGTCTAGAAAGCAGGTGGGAAGTTATACCTCTCCGAGCGCTGGGTCTGCATCCTCACAGCAACTGAAAAGTGGCGAGAAGGCATTCTGGGAGTATCCGGTATTTCCAGGTGTCACGATGGATGCTTTCTATCAGCTCTCAGCCAAATGAGTCACAGCAGGCTGCTGAGGGATTCTGTATGACCTGCTCAAAAGTCTGGAAGACCTGCTGTTCAAACCAGGTCCGCTGAATGACTCTGAAAGCATGCAGAGGTGGCAGAAAAGTACTGATTTTTTTGTCACTGGAATAGGCTTGCAGAGAACCCTGAGCCCATTTTTTTTCCTCACCTACGTCCAAGCTCTCACTCCTGTTTGTTTGTACGGTACTGCATTCACCTATGTGAAGTTTGGTGTAGTGGTTAAGAGCACGGACTCTTATCTGAGAAACCCCGGGTTTGATTCCCCACTCCTCCACTTACACCTGCTGGAATGGCCTCGGGTCAACCATAGCTCTCGTAGGAGTTGTCCTTGAAAGGGCAGCTTCTGGGAGAGCTCTCTCAGCCCCACCTACCTCACATGGTGTCTGTTGTGGGGGAAGGAGATTGTAAGCCACTCTGAGTCTCTGATTCAGAGAGAAGGGCGGGGTATAAATCTGCGGTTGTCTTCTATGTTAACGTGGAATGGACAGCTCAGATGAGTCCATCGGTTGTAACAACACGAGATTTCAGCATACATTCAAAGCCTCCACCAGTATAAGGTAGCAGCTGACCTACAGTCAGAAGAGACCAGCAGCAAGAGCCCATGTGGCTTGCACGATGTGTCACAGAAACGGCCAATGCTGTGGACTGTCTCACCCCCCCCCCCCTTTCTTAGCTAGGATCAGTGTTCTGCGCTTGTAGGGCAGAGAAGATCTTCTTCCTTGCAAAACAGGCATAGAACTGAGATACAGAAACGGGGGGCTAGAAGGGACCCCGAGGGTCATCTTGTCCAGGCCCCCTGCAGGAAATTGCACCTCAGGTGGCCTGTCCTACCACTGGCTCTCCAAGGACTCAGGCAGAAGTCTTCCCTGGCCGTGTTGCCCGGATCCCTTTTAATTTACTTTTCTGTTGATAATTTCATGTATTATACATTTGGAAAAATCTGTAACAACTCACGACTAAAAAAGTAACCCCAGAGAAATCAAAAACACCATTGTTCATGGCCGAGTAAACATACCAACCAGTGAGCTCTATTAACCTTACCTCATCCGTTAATTTGCTTTAGCTAATTTATAAATGAATATATTAAAGAATTGTTTTAAACACGCACACACGATCCTCACCTGTAGTGTGCAAATGGTGTATTGTAATGGTAAAGAATTTCTGAAGTTTGCACTTGATTTAAAGGGCGGTGGGGGGGGGGACAGTTTTAATATATTCACGAATCAAATGGGAATTCACATCCATTCGGTACCTTATAATGTTACAAACTCTTTTGTATTTAAGACAAACCAAATATTGTTTCTGCATTCTCTGAAAGAAGAAGAAGAAGAATTGCAGATTTATACCCCACCCTTCTCTCTGAATCAGAGACTCCGAGCAGCTCACAATCTCCCATATCTTCCTCCTTCTCAACAGACACCCTGTGAGGTGAGTGGGGCTGAGAGGGCTCTCACAGCAGCTGCCCTTTGAAGGACAACCTTGGCCAGAGCTATGGCCAACCCAAGGCCATTCCAGCAGCTGCAAGTGGAGGAGTGGGGAATCAAACCCGGTTCTCCCAGATAAGAGTCCACACACTTAACCACTGCACCAGACTGGCTCTCTGGAAAGTTATAATTGTCCAGGTTCTCACCCAGAAGCACCCAGGTTCTGGTTCCAGGTTGTGATCCACTTCCACCCTGCAGTGCAGTCCAAAACATTACTCAGAACTAAGTCCCATTGAGTTCAGTGTGGACCCCCACTTTACCCCTGTGCTGTTCACTATGGCCTCTTAACCCCCATGAGCAGAATTTCAGGGGGCTCTGTGAGGTCCGGGGCGGGGGTGAAGAGTCTACATACTTTGCTGCGCTTGTGCAATAACTTGACCCAAATCAAGCTACCTAGTCTGGAAATGCTAAAATAAAGGACTTTTTTTTTTGTCCAAAATAAATCTTCTGGTATAGACTGATAGTCAGTGATACGACAATCTACTCAGAGGCCCATTAATCTAAAGGCCCAGTATAGACAAACCACTTTGCATTGGCTCAGCATGCGGGGAGGAAGGAGAGCAGGTGCCCTCGCTGCCTGTCTCTGCCTTTAGAGCGCAACCCCTTGGAGGACATGGCCCTGTGATCAGCATGCCTGCTTTCAGAATGCTTCTTCCCATGGGGAGAGGGTGCAGGTGCCTCCAGTTCTTCCGTGTAGTTGCAGTCTGCTGATGTCCAGGCAGTTGGACAGAGGCCGACGGTGGGGCCAGTGCTCTTCCTCCCTGGGCAGTGAGCAGTCTGTACCGGGTTTGTTGATTGTATCCTTATATCAGTGGGTCCATTAAAACTTCTCTATAAAAGGTGCTCTAAAGAATGGAGATGAAATTCTGGAATAAACTTTCTAGAGTTCCTAACCCCGACTGGATCTAGAGAAGCATCTCGAGTCTGGATATGCCGCGTTTCTTTTGATCACAAAAATGAACCTCGGAGTTATTTTAAAAAAAGATTTCTCTGTTTCTTTCCATTGAGAATTACCTTCAGGTGTTTTTTTGAACTGTAAATTGACTGATGTAATAATACGAAGCGATATTAACGGGGCCTCGGCTTCCTTCCTTTTGGGCGATCATTCATTGCTTCAGGTGCCATTCTTAGGTTGAACCTTTCAGTTGTAAAATCAATTCCACCCGTTCCTAAATTTTATATGTGCTGTATACCAGTCAGTTTTATCAAAGAAGTAGCCAGTTTTGGGAGGGGAAAAAAAAATCTTAATTGATGCTTCCCTTCTCATCTATGAAATATTGAATGGATGTAGTCCCTATATATATATTTTTTAAATTCTCCAAATAGATTCTCACGGGTCATTTATTCCCACCAATTCATTTTGAGTTTTTAATCCCTAAATATCAGAGCAAGCAATTTTAAAATTCCAAATCAATCTCTTTCCTTTTATCTTTCTCCCTGTTGTGCGTAGTTTGAGAATATTGCAGTTGGATTTATTTTTATAGCATGAGATCTCACTGTCGTTACTTATTAAATCCCAACCATTTTTGCTAGTCAAAGTTAGCAGGAGCACCAGCCCGCAAATGGTTTTTTCGCTCTTGTTTTTGATTCCTTGGGCATTGTCTTGAGGGCTGATTGCAGCAGCCGAAGTAAAACTTGGGAATCATGGGGTTGCCGCGTGTCATTTAAGATTTTGAATAATCTAATATGTTAATCTTAGAGTCCTTGGCTCCTTGTAAATTGCTGTCATTGCAATGGCCAATGGTTTTACGCAATACATTTTTACTGTACTGTACTGGTACGAGTAAAACTTTGTTTGCAGCCTCATTGCAGAGTCGGTTGCACAATTTATGGCTGAAAGGTTTTTATGACACAGATCAATTAATTTCATTAATGAAAAGGTAGATTAAAAGCTTTTAAGACTGCTGAAGTGCTTCTTTCCCATCCATGTCAAGCAGTTTTTCTTGCTTCCAGAGCATTAAATATTTAATATTTATACAGCTTATTTAATGTCCTTCTGATACTATGAGATCTTCTTTGTCCTAGCATGAACCTAGCATGGAGAGCCAGTTTGGTGTAGTGGTTAAGTGTGCAGACTCTTATCTGGGAGAACCGGGTTTGATTCCCCACTCTTCCACTTGCACCTGCTAGCATGGCCTTGGGTCAGCCATAGCTCTGGCAGAGGTTGTCCTTGAAAGGGCAGCTGCTGTGAGAGCCTTCTCCAGCCCCACCCACCTCACAGGGTGTCTGTTGTGGGGGAGGAAGGGAAAGGAGATTGTGAGCTGCTTTGAGACTCTGTCCTTGAAAGGGCAGCTGCTGTGAGAGCCCTCTCCAGCCCCACCGACCTCACAGGGTGTCCGTTGTGGGGGAGGAAGGTAAAGGAGATTGTGAGCCGCTCTGAGACTCTTCGGAGTGGAGAGCGGGGTATAATTCCAATATCTTCTTCTTTTCTGATATAAATAATCTTTGATCTGTTTGCCAGATCAACTCTTCATCTCTATCTGGCGTTGCTGATGGACCTCCTTGGTGGCCCCTGGGTTTTGGCCACTGTGTGGCCTGATCCAACATGGCTTCTCTTACGTTCTTATGTCTAGAGCAATTGTGCTCTGTATTCTTGGTGCTTGGGAGGGGGGGGAAACAGTGGGAGGACTTCTGGAGTTCTGGTCCCACTGGGTTTTGGCCACTGTGTGACACAGAGTGTTGGACTGGATGGGCCATTGGCCTGATCCAACATGGCTTCTCTTATGTTCTTATAAGACACAGAGTGTTGGACTGGATGGGCCACTGGCCTGATCCAACATGGCTTCTCTTATGTTCTTATGTGACACAGAGTGTTGGACTGGATGGGCCATTGGCCTGATCCAACATGGCTTCTCTTATGTTCTTGCCGTTTTTTTTAAACTGCTGGAAGAGACTGATTTCTACTTCCTATGAAAGATAACATAATCAGTGTTACCACAGGGCTGCTAATAGTGCAGTTCTTAAACATTGTGACTGAATGATCCCCAAAATTCTTATAAAATTCAGTTCTTTAATATATATTGACTTTGTTAGCTACCTCTGTTTTAACTATTTCAGTTGGAACAAGACATTTTCTTATCCTTGTTTAGGGATATCAGAGCTTTCTTTTAAAAAAATCAAAGTCTTCCTGCTAGCTCTCTTTCTGGTTCTCTTGGAGATTCAGCATGGCGTAGTGGTTAAGAGTGGAGGATTTGAATCTGGTTTGGAACACTTTCCCTATGAAGAAAGGTTATAACGCTTGGGGCTCTTTAGCTTGGAGAGACATCGACTGCGGGGTGACATGATAGAGGTTTACAAGATTCTGCATGGGATGGAGAAAGTAGAGAAAGAAGTCCTTTTCTCCCTTTCTCACAATACAGGAACTCGTGGGCAGTCAATGAAATTGCTGAGCAGTCAGGTTAAAATGGATAAAAGGAAGTACTTCTTCACTCAAAGGGTGATTAACATGTGGAATTCACTGCCACAGGAGGTGGTGGCGGCTACAAGCATGGCCACCTTGAAGAGGGGATTGGATAAAAATATGGAGCAGAGGTCCATCAGTGGCTATTAGCTACAGTATATATATATTTGTGTGCGTGTATACATACACACATATATTGGCCACTGTGTGACAGAGTGTTTGGACTGGATGGGCCATTGGCCTGATCCAGCATGGCTTCTCTTATGTTCTTATGGAGAACGAAATAGATTCCCCACTCCCCGCATGAAACCTGCTGGGTGACCTTGGGCCATCATAGTTCCCTCAGAACTCTCTTGACCCCACCTGCCTCATAAGGTGTCTGCTGTGGGGAAAGGAAGGGAAGGTGGTTTTGTAAGCTGCCTTGAGGCCTCCTTAGGGCAGAGAAAAGCGGGTACAAAAAACCTTCTTCAAAACACAAGTAATAAGCCCATGCCTTGTTTTAAAGCCATAGCCAGTCCTGTGACTGCTAAAAGTAAAAGGTCACGGTAGTCCCCTGTGCAAACGCCAGTCGTTTCCGATTCTGGAAGGTTGAGTCAGCCTTGAGCCGGCTACCTGCGTCCAGCTTCCGCCGCGATCGAACTCAGGTCGTGAGCAGAGCTTTGGACTGCAGTACTGCAGCTTTACCACTCTGCGCCACGGGGCTCTTCCCTGCTAGTGACTGCTAGTGGTTTTCAGATATTCCTGGGAGTTGGCTGGGACTGCAGTGTTCCAGGGACTGCGAGCTAGAAGACTGGTCCTTCTTGCTGGGTTCCAACCTTCCTTCAACCCTTTTGATATTGCTATGAGACAGGAAGGAGAGCCAGTTTGGTGTAGTGGTTAAGTGTGTGGACTCTTATCTGGGAGAACCGGGTTTGATTCCCCACTCCTCCACTTGCACCTGCTGGAATGGCCTTGGGTCAGCCATAGCTCTGGCCGAGGTTGTCCTTGAAAGGGCAGCTGCTGTGAGAGCCCTCTCAGCCCCACCCACCTCACAGGGTGTCTGTTGTGGGGGAGGAAGGGAAAGGAGATTGTGAGCCGTTCTGAGACTCTGTCCTTGGAAGGGCAGCTGCTGTGAGAGCCCTCTCAGCCCCACCCACCTCACAGGGTGTCTGTTGTGGGGGAGGAAGGGAAAGGAGATTGTGAGCCGCTTTGAGACTCTGTCCTTGAAAGGGCAGCTGCTGTGAGAGCCCTCTCGGCCCCACCCACCTCATAGGGTGTCTGTTGTGGGGGAGGAAGGAAAAGGAGATTGTAGGCCGTTCTGAGTCTCTGTCCTTGAAAGAGCAGCTGCTATGAGAGCCCTCTCGACCCCACCCACCTCACAGGGTGTCTGTTGTGGGGGAGGAAGGTAAAGGAGATTGTAGGCTGTTCTGAGACTCTGTCCTTGAAAGGGCAGCTGCTGTGAGAGCCCTCTCCAGCCCCACCCACCTCACAGGGTGTCTGTTGTGGGGGAGGAAGGGAAAGGAGATTGTAGGCTGTTCTGAGACTCTGTCCTTGAAAGGGCAGCTGCTGTGAGAGCCCTCTCAGCCCCACCCACCTCACAGGGTGTCTGTCGTGGGGGAGGAAGGGAAAGGAGATTGTAGGCCGTTCTGAGACTCTGTCCTTGAAAGGGCAGCTTCTGGGAGAGCCCTCTCAGCCCCACCCACCTCACAGGGTGTCTGTTGTGGGGGAGGAAGGGAAAGGAGATTGTGAGCCGCTTTGAGACTCTGTCCTTGAAAGGGCAGCTGCTGTGAGAGCCCTCTCGGCCCCACCCACCTCATAGGGTGTCTGTTGTGGGGGAGAAAGGTAAAGGAGATTGTAGGCCGCTCTGAGACTCTGTCCTTTAAAGAGCAGCTGCTGTGAGAGCCCTCTCAGCCCCACCCACCTCACAGGGTGTCTGTCGTGGGGGAGGAAGGGAAAGGAGATTGTAGGCCGCTCTGAGACTCTGTCCTTGAAAGGGCAGCTGCTGTGAGAGCCCTCTCGGCCCCACCCACCTCACAGGGTGTCTGTTGTGGGGGAGGAAGGGAAAGGAGATTGTGAGCCGCTCTGAGACTCTTCAGAGTGGGGGCGGGATATAAATCCAGTAGCTTCTTCTTCTTCTGCATGCCCCTCTCACGAGTCAGGTCACAGTGCAAGCACCAGGCATAGCACTTGCGGAAGGGTCTTATCTGCCTGGCTTGCTTCTTATAGTTTAATTTAAATAAATGTTTAAGAAAAACCCAAGTCTCCAGTAGATTGCTATTAATAACTGCATTTGATGGTTGCCCAAACTTGATGGGTCAGCTTTTTCATGTGTCATTTCTAAGTATGTCACTCAAGCCTTTTTTAGGCTTTTAGTCCATAGGCAAATTTGTGCCTCACCTGGCCGTCTTTCAGGCCTAGGAGAACAGCAGCCTGTCACTTGGCGAAAGACCTGCCATCCCTTCCACCAGGCCTCCATCCATTAAGGGCTCGGTCGGGCTTTAATTCTTTCAAAGGGAAGAGAGGAGAACGCTGTAAATTGCTTTGAAAAGAAAGGGGTATAAACAAAGCAACTCAGTTTACTTCTCAAACTCTTGCTTTTGTTTTACCAACATGCCAATTGTTCTTGTTTTTCAATGCATTTGGCAAACTAACTCTGCAAGGAGCAATCTTCTGTTAACGCAAACTGGTTTTTTCCCCTCTCATATCTAAACCATCCATTTCCTGCACTGTGTTACTCATTTGTCCTTCGCCTTCTCAGCAGACAACTGCATTCAGTCTGTTCTAGTTTTTATTTTTCATTTCAAAGGTCAAAACAAATAATCCCTCAGTCCCCCCAACGGCAGTAGATCCTGTCGGAATGCGCGGGCCCCGATTCAGAACAAGAAGTGTATCGATTCATTATTAGAGGACATAATTGGAGATTCCCTTTATTTTCGCTACCCAGCTTCAGTCCATTATAGCAGTGCTGCTCAGTGTAATGTCTACTAATCGGTAAGGTAATACTAAATTATAAAATGGCCTAAAATTAAGATTCAGCGCACGTTATGCTTTCACAGTTTATAATTTGCGACTCTGGCAGATCTCATAATAAATTTAGACTTGACTGAATTGCACAATTCAAATACACAAAGTTTAGATAGGAGGTTGATAAGCTGACCACTGTTGCACAGGTTGGTCTTACAGTCGCACTGCACCAGCGGCTGCCATCTCTCGCTCTCTCTCACTTTTTCTTAATCTAACTTTCCTCCAAGGAACTCAGAACAATTCCCATGATTCCCTCCTCCTCCATTTTATCTTCCTAATGACCCTGCGATGCAGGTTAGGCCAGGAGAGTGTGAGCACATAAACGCTTAAGCTGCCTTATAATGAATCAGACCGTCTGCCTCTCAAGGTCAGTATTGTCCGCTCTGGCTGGCAGCAGCTCTCCAGGATCTTTGGTGGAGGTTAGAGTCATCATAGAGTTGGAAGGGACCTCCAGGATCATATAGTCCAGCCCCCTGCAGGAAACTCACAAACCCCTCCCCCAAAATTCACAGGATCCTCATCGCTGTCAGATGGCCATCTAGCCTCTGTTTAAAAACCTCCGAGGAAGGAGAGCCCACCACCTCCCGAGGAAGCCTGTTCCACTGAGGAATCACTCTAACGGTCAGGAAGTTCTTCCTAATGTTGAGCCAGAAACCCTTTTGATTTAATTTCAACCCATTGGTTCTGGTCCAACCTTCTTGGGCCACAGAAAGCAATTCCACACCACCCTCTAGATGACAGCCCTTCTATGACAGGTTCTTCATGCCCCTTGAATGGGAGGTGTGCATGATTGAATCTGTGACTGCTGCATGCTTGCCATTGCTCTACCGCAGAGCCGTGGCTTCTCCCCCAGGGCCATAAATGCCCTCGGGTGACCTAGCGGCCAAGGCCTGGACATCCACCTGAACTCCTTCACTGCATTTGTTCTCATTTATGCCGGTTATTACTGATGCGTTGTAGTCTGATTCTGCGCGCTCCTTTAACAACAGGGCCACAAGGATAATAGTCCACGTAATAAAATCTGATGTAGCAACACCACATATACCAGCATGCATGCCCTGCTGCGAGACAAACTAGGCAATTGCTTAGGGTGCTGACCTCCTGGGGCGCCAGATTGGTGACTCAGTGACATTATCAGTGGGGGGTGGAGGGGTGCCAGAAGTTAGCCCTTGGCTAGGGCGCTAGGCAGTCTAAGGCTGTCTCGGCGCGCGCACACGCTTGAAGCCCTGCTCGCTAAGCACGCTGACAGAGCTCCCACATTTCCCGTGCATGGAAGACACCATTCTATACACGGCGACAACCAAACGATATCAGCGAGCCCCATTCGCTCGTGCGTGAGCATACGACGACCTGTTCGCAGGTGGGTAAGAAACCCCAGTGCCTGCTCCTGTGCAAGCCGCCATGGAGCTGTGGGTGGGAGGTCTGTACAGAGATGTAATGGCTCCCAAGTGAAGGGTTCAGGTCCTGCTACGGGGGAACACACCCAGCTGCCTTATACTGAGTCAGTCCACCAGTGTCAGTGTTGCCTGCTCCTTTTTGACTGGAGATTCCAGGAGTTTTGAACTTGAGGCCTCCTGCATGCCAAACAGATGTTCTCCCACTGAGCCCCAGCGGTGTCCTTGCGTAGGCAGTGCCTGCAGCATCTTGCAGAGGCCGGGAGGGCCACGTGCCCAAGAAGGAGCAGAAGGCAGCTCAGTGGCAAAAGGTGCTGCAAGAGTCGCAGGATACGGATCTCATCCCACAGAGATGAAGGATGGAGGCACAGCCCATTCTAGGGCCCCCTGTATGGCAAGAAGAATTTGAGGTGGGAATATGGAAGAGAGAAGATGATGATGATATTGGATTTATATCCCGCCCTCCACTCTGAAGAGTCTCAGAGCGGCTCACAATCTCCTTTCCCTTCCTCACCCACAACACACCCTGTGCGGTAGATGAAGATATTGGATTTATATCCCGCCCTCCACTCTGAATCTCAGAGCGGCTCACAATCTCCTTCACCTTCCCCCCCCACAACAGACACCCTGTGAGGTGGGTGGGCTGGAGAGGGCTCTCACAGCAGCTGAACTTTCAAGGACAGAGTCTCAGAGCGGCCTACAATCTCCTTTACCTTCCTTCCCCACAACAGACACCCTGTGAAGTTTCTAGTTCCCTTTCTCTCAGGAGGAGTTAGACTTTTATTCACTCATTATGGATTTTTTGCTTTGAGTCATTGGTGGCTTCCGTTCCTGTTAAAGTCTTTTGCCGTCTCAGGTCGGTCATTCTGGCCACACGTTGGAATCCTAAGGTGGAGACGTTTTTACAAAGAGAGGGCGAAGCAACTCCTGCCTGGACTTGAGTGATTCCAAACAGGCTGGACTCCTAAGACCTGACCCTCGACCAGAGTGGTACAGCGGCTGGAGCGTGTGGCTAGGATCTGGGGAAACCAGTTTCTTCTCCTCACCCTGCTATGGAGGCTTGGGCCACTTGTATGCATAGTGGCCCAAGCCTCCATAGCAGGGTGAGGAGAAGAAACTGGTTTCCCAGATCCTAGCCACACGCTCCAGCCAGTTTGGCGTAGTGGTTAAGTGCGTGGACTCTTATTTGGGAGAACCGGGTTTGATTCCCCACTCCTCCACTTGCACCTGCTGGAGTGGCTTTGGGTCAGCCATAGCTCTGGCAGAGGTTGTCCTTGAAAGGGCAGCTGCTGGGAGAGCCCTCTCAGCCCCACCCACCTCACAGGGTGTCTGTTGTGGGGAGAGAAGATAAAGGAAATTGTAAGCTGCTCTGAGTCTCTGATTTAGAGAGAAAGGTAAAGGGTGCAAGCTTCAGTCGTTTCCGACTCTGGGGTGACGTTGGTTTCACAACGTTTTCACAGCAAACTTTTTATGGGGTGGTTTTTCATTGCCTTCCCCAGTCATCTACACTTTCCCCCCAGCAAGAAGATATAGGAGATTGTAAGGAGATATAGGAGATTGTAAGCTGCTCTGAGTCTGATTCATAGAGAAAGGCGGGGTATAAATCTGCACTTCTTCCTTTCTTCTTCTTCTTCTTCTTTCCTCTTCTCCCGAACCTGTTCTTTCAGGATTGTTGTGAGATCAAAGTGGAACAGAGGAGAACCGTGTATGCCGCTTTGGAACCGTGTATGCCGCTTTGAGACACCACTGGGGAGAATGGAGGAGTACAAGCGCAATAAAAAAAATAGCGTCAGAGTTAAACTGACCAGGAAAAGCTTGTGGTTCTTCATCTCAGAGCGGAGTTTTTATATAGTCAAAGATGGTTTAGAAGAAGAGTTGGTTTTTTGCACCCTGCTTTTCTCTACCCAAAGGAGTCTCAAAGCAGCTCCCAGCCGTCTTCCCTTCCTCTCCCCACATCAGGCACTTTGAGAGAGTCCTGAGAGGACTGTGACTGGTCCCAAGGTCACACATCAGGCTTCATGGTGGAGGAATGGGGGATCGAACCCCTTTCTCCAGATTAGAATCTGCCGCTCTTAACTTCTGCACCATGCTAGCTGTCCCAGAAGGCTGACTCAGGTGGTGCATCTCCTCAGGCTTTTGGTGGTAGTCAGCAATGAGAGGTTCTTATTTCTGGGTTGGTTTATTTTATTTTTTTTTTTTGGGGGGGGGGGGAACCAGACTGGAGAGACAGATTCCTCATTAAGGTCTAGCAACTTGGGATATGGGTCAGTAGAACTCCCTCTCTCTCTCTTTCACTCACACTCTCTCTCTCTCACACACACACACACACACACACACACGTGTCCATTTTACAGCAGTTATTTTCCCTCTCCTCTTACACGTATGACCATCTTTAACTGGGTTCATCATTACACAGCGGGACGATTCCGTGGGGAGATTCACGCAGAGTCAGAGGGCATGCAAACCTCCAGCTACATAACCCTTTCCCTTTTTCCCCGGGTCTGGTCGCGTTTTGTTTTGTTTCGGAGTTTTTTGCTCAGACTTCATAGAATTGAATTGTGTCAGTTGTCAGTCTTCCCGCCCCTTTTGGCCTGTGATAGAGAATTTCATCATGTCCGTTTGTAATTTGAGTATAATAATTATTTCAGAAGACAGACTGTTTCAGTGAAAAGTCCCAAGGTATTTATTTCCCCTCTCCTCTTACACGTATGGCCATCCTTAACTGGGTTCATCATTACACAACGGGACGATTCCATGGGGAGATTCATGCACAGAGTCAGAGGGTATTTATTGGTTTACTTTAAATTTATATCCTCGCGAGCGGGCTCAGGCTAGCCAACAACAGCTAAAAAAGTACATTAAACAGCTAAAAAGTTGCATTTGCTAACACAGATTACATTAAAACGGCTAACCGTGCAAAACCATAATACATCACTGTGGTGCTAATCATAATGTGAAAGTACATGCTGGGTTTGTGAGTCAGGAGTCAGGGCCTCCGCCCCTGTGCCCTGTTTGCTTGGCCATCTGGGGCAGCTGTTTGGGCAGAGGGGCTGCTGGTCTAATCCAGCAGGGTTCTTCTTCACATCCAGCAGGCTGCCCTTCTAGTGCTCCCCTCTCTCCACATTGCCTCATCCCTGAATGGCGGCACGTCAGGAGTAGATATCGAAGGGAACACATCTAAGGTTGCCGTACGCTGGTTCTTAGTCCATCAAGGTCAGTCTTGTCCAATGTTCCCTCTTAGCTGCAGAGTCTTGTGAGCGAAAATGCTACTTTGCGAGCTGTCGGCATTAAAATGGTGAGCCACTGCACAAATGCGTCCTGGGGCCATTTTTTCCTGAGCTAGGACAGAAATGTGTTAGCTGGAAGCTAAAAATAATAATAATAACGACAATAATAATATTTTATTTCTATCCTGCCCTCCCCACTGCAGCAGGCTCAGGGCGGCTCACAACATATAATAGATACATAATTACAATATAAACATTATATCAATACAATATATAATTCATAATAGTTGCTATTTAAAACCATGGTAATTAAAACCATCAAAAGTTAACAACTAACATTTCCAGGTGCCACGATCTAGATGTTCTCCTCTTGTAAATTATGACGGCCGTATGTAGTAGACTAAAATCCACCTTAAGAGAAGGCCAGTTGGAAAAGGGTAGTCTTGCAGGCCCTGCGGAATTGAACAGGACTCCGCAGTTCATCCGGTAGTTGGTTCCCCCAGTGTGGAGCTGCGATCGAAAAGGCCCTTTTCTCTTGTACTCTTCCATTTGGCCTCCTTTGGCTTAGAGGGAGCACTGGTCTTGTCTACTCAAGAGTTTCAGGCTGAGGTGTGTCCCATCACCCTGCCTGATCCTTTAAACCAGAAATGCTGGAGATATGAACTGACAGGGTCCTGAGACTTTCTGCATGCCCTGCAGATACCCTACTCCGGAGCATCGACCGTACTTACCAGTTGCCAGCGCCATACTTGAAACAAGGGCGGAGAGAGTTGCCGTTGTGGCGTGGACAGGTTTAGGATTGTCTATGAAGCCCGTGCCTGGGATCAAATGTTGGTGTTGGTCTCCCCTGAGCCCCAAACATGGAGCAAGTCCAGCTGTTGTAGAACACCCCTGGCTTATCTCAAATACGACATCAATCCCCCCCCCCCTCTTGCACGCTTGGATTCTTTCCCTCATTCATGGCAAAGAGAAGTTTTCCGCTGCATTCAAGCCAAAGAGAGACAGGAGAAGAAAGGAAAGAAGGGGGGAAGGGAAAGGAAAGAAGGGGGAAGGGAAGAAACGAGGAGGGATGCGTGAATCCAAGTCTTTGGCTTATGGAGCCAAACTGAATTCTTACTTGTCAAACGGGACTCTGTGCTACCCAGTTGGCTCTTCAGGTGCCGTTCTGCATGGATTCAGGGTCCCGGATGGGTCAAGAGCAGGAGTGGCTAAACTTGTTTAACAAGAGAGCCACATAGAATAAACGTCAGATGTTTGAGAGCCATAAGGCATGAATGTCAGATGTTTGGATGCCGCAAGGCAGGATGGAAGGAAGGAAAATAGATGGGGAGGGAGAGGTGGAAAGAAAGCAACTAACTTTAAATGCAATTTTCCAAGTGATTTAAAGAGAAAAACCTTTCTCCAAGTCAGCCGATGGGCCAGTGGGGGCTTCGAGAGCCACACGATACGCGTGAAAGAGCCGCAGAGAAAGATGAGGGCCCTGCCCACAAAACTTGCCCGCATGTAACCTCTTTCTTTCTTCTCTTTTGGTGTTTGCAGATGCTAACGCAGGAGACCGAGTTCAGACCAATAATGTAGCTTCGGCGTCGGCCTCCAACTCCACCTGAACAGGTCACAAGCAACAACTTGTACAGAACAGTCGCCAGTAATTTGAGTCTCACTCAGCAACGCTGGTCACATTTGGAAAGAAAAATTAAAAAGAGGGGGGGATAAAAAAAAAAAAAACAACCCTGTTCATTATAGTGTTCGGTTTTTTGTTTTTTTTTATAATTATTGTTGTTCTTATTTAACCTTGTAAAATATCTATAAATACAAAGCAGTTTCATTGTATCCTCACTCTCTGCAGGCTCTTTGGGGCAGGGGATTGGTAGGGTGGGAAGAGGGGGGAAGTGGAGCCATTAGACCACGCCGGGGTTCTCTTCCCATTGACAATCTTTTTATTTCAACCAATTGCTGTTGATCTGCTTTCAGAATCAGGAATCATGTTTCATGCCCCCTCCCACAGCAAGGGGGGGGGGGAGAAGGAAAACCCTTATTCTGCTGAAGCTCCTTTTTAAAGCCTTCTATTTTTAAGTAAAGTTTCAACTTTTGGTGTAGTGCGCAACTTGAATTTGGTCAAGAGCTTTAGCAGGAGTCGCTTACCTTGAATACTGTTCACAGGAGCCCTTAACTTGCTTTGGATCTGCGTCGGAAGGGAAGGAAAAGAAGGGCAAGAGGGAGGCGCTAAGGATATGCTGGATTGCCAAAGGGAACTGGGGTGGTGGTGGGGGTTTGCAAAGTGAATAATGCTCGGAACCGTTAGGGACAGGACTTGATCGAAAATTCCGTTCTTGCATTGGGGAAATCCTGTAGATATGTATGTTACATATATACACACAGACCGTCAGCTTGAACTCAGAAAATTCGCTCGCCGAACCTGTGATTGTGTGACAATAGTTTGGACCTGGACATTCAAGGATCTGTAAAGCACAAAAAAAAAAACGACGGTGGCCAGTCGCTTGCCGCCTCCTACAGACGGGCAAGGTGTGATCCTTCCTGGGGCAGAAAAGGGGTCGGAAACCAACCATAAAAGGTACTTCCGCACCCGCCGTGTACCCCATTTCTGACTCTAAAACTGGCTTTCTACCCAAGAAGCAAAGAAACGACCCGGTTTATAAGGTATTTTATGACACGTACTGTTTTCAGTGCGATTGGAACTTTCAAATTGCAGCGTTGTTTTACAGGTTAACTTTAAAGACAAATTTTAGGACAGGTTGTAACTTAAACCGTTTCCTTTCTAACCCTTTATTTATTGATCTTTTGGCAATCGCTGCTGTTGAGGTTTTCACAGTGGATATTGATAAGCAGACAAATCGGTTTACTTGGCACCTGCTGACTTAAGAGAAAAGTGAATTGTGTGTGTATATATGCACATATACATATGCATATATATATTATAAATATATACATAGATGCAGTGCTGCTTTTTATTTTTTATTTTTAATCTATAACCGGTCTGACTGAAGCAGGAAATGCGTTCTGGTGTCTTTAGTCCTGGGTTATTTTTGTAGCGGCGAAGTCAAGAGTCTTGTTTTTGTAGTTAAAGCAATACTCCTCGGAAGGGGCTTGTCAAGCGGTGGGTGGAGACGTCGCTGCTGCTGCTGCTGCAGCAACGAATGGGCTCTCGGGCCTCGCTTCTTCCTCGCGGATTTGGAGTGTCCTCGGGAGTGTCCACCTAGGCCTTACGTGAACGTTCAAATGAACTTTTAGTCATCTGGTGCTCCTGGGAGTCTTAGTTGATAAGCGTGCCTTTTGAAACGCGATCAACTGTTACGACCGATGCACTTATGCAAATGCTGCTTCCCCCCCCCCTCCTCCACCCCCAGGACAAGTGAGGACTTCTGGACTCCGGCACTCTCTTTGCTGCCGACAGAAAGTGAGCCAGCCCAACTAAGGTCCGATCTGGTCAAAAGGTGCCTGCGAGGGAGGGAGGGAGTGAGTCGACCGCCTCAAAGGCCGGGTCAGAAACTGTTAGCAACTTGACTGTGCTCTTCGCCAAGCACTGCAAGGGCTACGCTTACGGAAGCAGGTTCTTCAACTGTTCCAGAAGAACCTGCGGAAGACGAAAGGCCTGGCAGGGAGAAAGGGGCAGTGGTTGTGGGAAACAAGTCCGACGCGTGTCTTCCATGTCGAGTCTGAGGCCTTCGCGATCGGAGCTCCGGACGCCTTTGAAGAAAACCCGGGCAGCGGCAGAGAGAAGGGTCCATTTCGAAGAGCAGGCTTGGGTGCAGAACGACGGCTGCTGCTTCTTTTAGGATGAGAACGTGGTGTCTTAGAACGCGCATTGCTCTTTTTTTAGTTTAAAACTCGTAGGGGAGAAGAATTAAAAGCTTTAATTCTTTTTTAAAAAAAAATTATTTTGTGTGTGTGTGTGCTTGCGTGCAGACGAGGATCCTGAGAGTTTTATTTTCTTGAGGATCATGGCAGGACCGCAAAACAGTTTTATACAAATTTAGATCCAGGTGTTTCGATACCAGTTTTTTTTTTTTTTGTAAATAAGCCGACAAAGCTCCTCACCAAATTCAAGTTTGTACATTAGTTGTTTTTAAAACGAAAACAGAATTTTTTTTTTTTAGTTTTATTGCTTTGTATGTAAATAAGTGGACCCAGGAACTGTTGTTATTGAGCAAAAAGTTACCATTCAGGGCAGTTAACTCTGTTTTAATAATCAGACAAAATGTAGGCGAGCTTTTTAAAGCCATATAGTTCTAACTCTGTACAGTAGATAACCGGCCTGTATTATTGTAACAATAACTCTTAGCGATGTATAGTATAATTATATAGTTTGGAGTGCCTTTGCTTCCATGATGTTTTGGATTTTGTTTTTCATTGTTCATCTTTCTTTCTTTCTTTCCTTTCTTTCTTTTCCATAACAAATGCCTCTCGTATGGAAATATCTTTGCTTCCCTCCTTTCAGCAGTTCCAGGGTCAGTAGCATCATTCACAGAAACTGTGTCCGCGACTGGTTTCGTTTTGAACCCATGGCTTTTGTCGTCGGCGTTTCAAAGTCTTGTCCTTCTCTTCTTCTCTCCCCGCCGCCCTCCCTTATAACAGTGACCGGTTTTCATTTTGTCGTTTGCTTTCTTGGCACTGAGGTGGCAGGAATTCCTTTTGCTCCTGGTATCTTCACGAAGAGTTCTCGTAGACAGCAGCTTCCGGGAACCTCCATTTTTGGGACTCTGTTCCTCCTATCGAGGCAAAATTTGGATTTTGCACAGAAGAGGTTGTAATCGGAGAGGGGGGGGGGTAGAATAATCGACACACATCCCCCCCTCCCCGCTACTGTGCAGAGATTAAAAATATATATTGGCCAGGGATTAATCTGTGGTATTGAGGGGCTATAAAATTACCACTCTTCCTCCCGCCTCCACCCCCCACCCCCAAATTGCTGTTTCCTTAAGGACGTTGCCCTTAATTCTTGTGCCCAGCACAAAAAGGCCTTGCTTTTATCTTTGCTCACGTGTGTGTTCTACCTTGTTAGTATTCCACGTAAGAGTGTCTTCAATGGCAAAATGCTGAACTTTTTATCATACCAAAGGTTGCTGGCTTTTGTTGGGGGTGGGGGTGGGGAGGGCTGCGTATATGTGTGTGCGTGCGCACGTCAACCATCTTGTGTTCATTCCACTAAAGCAGAGGCTGCACTTTTTTCCTGGCGACACAGAGGTCAGTGGTAGCATTTTATTTCCGACAGTCCACTCTGGAGTTTTAGTTTCGTGGCTCACTTTCGAAGTCCGACACGGCCTCTCGGTTTCTCCTTTTGTCTACGCTGCATGTCCCCGAAACGGCATTAATTTTGCTCCCGTGTCCATGACGAAAATGTCAGGCAAGACACTGGTTATTTTGACTCCGAAGTACTTTCCTTCAGCTAAAAAGAGGAAATAACTAACATTTTACTCGAGGTAGATTGCTCTAAACCAGTCTGGCTGATGCTTGGACATAGTTCCTGTTATTAATAAACCAAGTAATGGTGGATGTCTGTAATTAATGTTCCTTTGAAACGTCCCCGGCTTAGTAAGAGACGTTCCCTTAAAGAACTTTTCTCCATTAAAGAGATCTCATCGACTGGAGGTCAAAACCCATTAATGAAAAGCACAGTTCCGTATCCCCCCCCAGGGCCTGTTTTTCGGTGTAAGCATCAGACAGCCTTAGAATCCTCGATATTTTTTACTGGGGCTTTAACCGAACTTCTCAAATTTTGTTCTCCGTTTTGTGTTCAAGGCAGTAAAAAGCAAAATGGAAAGGCATATTAAGGCAAGCATCCGGAAGGTTAGCTTGAGATACGTATATTCCTTCCTTGTCTTGTTTGTTCTTGGAGGGCTTTTTTTGTGTGTGTGTGTGGGGGGGGGGGACAGTTTATATATATAAGTAACAATTTATATATATAAATAATATGCTTGCCTGTACAATTTGCATTTGTTACTATGTTGCTGATAGATCACTCGGGCCTGTACACACAATGAGTGTTATCACTTCCATCTTCAAAGCAGAAATCTAAAAAAATATATATATAATGGACTGTGGGTTGTATACAAACTATGGCATACACTTGTGCAAAGCTGTCTTGATTCCAAGAAGCAAAACATGTATAACATTATTACTACTTGAATGCCTCTGTGACTGATTTTTTTTTTTCATTTTAAATATAAACTTTTTTGTGGAAAGTATGCTTAATGTTTTATTATTTTTACCTCCTCCCTTTCTGCTCCTGTAAATACATTTTGTTCCGTGTGACTTGGTTCGGAAATAGTTAACTGGTACTGTAATTTGCATTAAATAAAAAGTAGGTTAGCCTGGACATGAACTTTAAAAAAATGCAACGTGTGTGGTCTTTATTTCACAACTTGTAGCCATTTCTGTTCACTTGTCTTAAAACTCCTTTTCTTCTACTGTTCACTTCTGTCCAAAAGTCCCCACTTGCTCCAAAAATCAGTTATTTTGACTAAGAGAAAAAAATGCAGAAAAAATGTCATTAAAAAAAAAATAGCCTGTATTAATCAGATATTTTTTGCAAGTGAAAAGCGTTCCCGTCTCCCACCCAAATGGTTTGATTTGGTGGAGAGATGCAGGTTCCTAATTTGCCACGAACATTAATAGCAATGCCCGTTTGCAGTACAACTGCCAGATGTGCAGAGACGTCCTCGAAAGTTCTTCCTTTCTTCCTGCCCCTTCTTTCGGCAGTGCTGTGAAGAGTTTGCCATAACCATGTCTCGTGGGGCATACCATCTCTGAGTTGGGTTTTTCTTTTTCCGTCCTGGATAACTTATGTATTAAACGTGATTTCTATTACACCCACTCATTAACTGCTACCCTTGTTCATACACTCTACCAGGGCCTTTATTTTTTGGGTAGAAAAAGCCCAGCAGGGACTCACTTGCATATTAGGCCACTCCCTCTGGCAGCATCATTGTTTTGCGCAGCAGCAGCTCGTTTGCATATTAGGCCCCACCTCCTGCCACCAAGCCAGCCGGAACCGCATCCCTGCTCAAAGGAAAGCCCTGCACTCTTCTTTCCACCAGGAAGGAGCGTGCTCAGTGTTGCTGCAGTATGCTAGGCACAAAGTGGTGGTATGGCCCTTCCCCGAAAGGCCTCAAGAGCTTGAGTCGTGGAGCGAGAGCTGTAGACAACTGCAATATGTGTTTCTCTAGGGCAGGGTTCCTCAACATGGTTTCAGTGGGCACCGCTGCACACACACCCACCCCGCCAGTGCCTTTTCCTGGTAGCTGCCTGGTGGGGCTTTCGCCCAGCAGAGCTTCTGATTGGCTACCGGAGATCTGATTGGCTGCGGAGGTTTTTAAGAAGTCGATACGGCTGCAGTGGCCACCGCACCACAAGGATCTTCCTGTTCCGCGTATGTGCAAGACAGTTTTAAATAATACGCTCATTTAAAAAGAGCATCCTGTTAAACAGTGTCTGCCTGAAATGTTGAGGAGTTACTGTTAGGGTTCTGTGTGACCTCACTGATGTTTTGTGACTGGCTCCGCCTACGGTAGCAGCCATTTTATGATTGCAT
Source organism: Heteronotia binoei (assembly GCF_032191835.1). Classification (NCBI taxonomy): domain Eukaryota; kingdom Metazoa; phylum Chordata; class Lepidosauria; order Squamata; family Gekkonidae; genus Heteronotia; species Heteronotia binoei. The sequence goes on along the minus strand of NC_083226.1, from coordinate 12,647,971 downwards.
CCAGGGTCAGAATTCTCAAGTCGCCTGCAGGCTTGAAAGGGTTTGGGGTCTTGATTTCTGCCTCTAGGGATACGCTGTTTGGACTCTATGGGAAACGTGGCTCCAGGCGTCTGCAAAAGCACAAATGCGGAATTACAAAAAATGAGCAAGCAAAAGGTTCTCTAAACTGAAAGAGGCCTTTTTTTTCTCATGACAATAGCTGCATGGAAGATGATGATGATACTGGATTTATATCCTGCCCCCTATACTCCAAATCTCAGAGCGGCTCACCATCTCCTTTTATCTTCCCCGCAACAGACATCCTATGAGGTGGGTTGGGCTGAGAGAGCTCTCCCAGAAGCTGCCTTTTCAAGGACAACTCCTGCAAGAGTTATAGATGACCCAAGGCCATTCCAGCAGCTGCAAGTGGAGGAGTGGGGAATCAAGCCCGGTTCTCCCAGATAAGAGTCCGAGCACTTAACCACTACACCAAACTGGCTCTCCAGTTCCCCTTATTGGGATGATGGTTCTTGCGGATACCTTATGAGGATTCCTCCTTGCTCTTCGTCATGTTTTCTTTGCAGCCGTCCCTGCCGAACTTTTCCGTTCTTTCACAGGACTCTCTACAAAGCTGGTCTCGTAAGGGGCCATAAAAGATTCCCACAGATCATTTAGTTAAAAAAAAGAAAAAGCATAGAGAGGATTCGGGCAACCACACCCATCTGTCCAAGCAGGTGGGCTGACGGAATAAAAGCCCCGAGCATTTTTCACACACAGCAAAGAAACAAGGTTGCCCAACGACGTTTATTTCCAGTCCACTTGTGCAGCCCAAACTTGTCAAGTGATAAAAGAACTGCCGTCTACGGTCCCAGGTGATATAGCAAGTGGCCTTTTGTTTCCATGGCCAAATGTGCCAGCAATGAAATCACTGGATTCTCCCGGAAGCTTCAGTCCTGCAGTACAGGGGGAGGTGGGGTGGTATAGACCAGCGGTCCCCAACCTTTTTGGCACCAGAGACCAGTTTTATGGAAGACAATTTTTCCACAGACTGGGGTATGTGTGTGATGGTCTTGGGATGATACAATTGTGCACTTTATTTCATTTAGTTTGGTATGGTGGTTAAGTGCGCGGACTCTTAATCTGGGAGAACTGGGTTTGATTCCCCACTCCTCCACTTGCAGCTTCTGAAATGGCCTTGGGTCAGTCATCGCTCTTGCAGAGTTGTCCTTGAAAGGGCAGCTTCTGGGGGAGCTCTCTCCAGCCCCACCCACCTCACAGGGTGTCTGTTGTGGGGGAGGAAGGGAAAGGAGATTGTAGGCTGTTCTGAGACTCTGTCCTTGAAAGGGCAGCTGCTGTGAGAGCCCTCTCAGCCCCACCCACCTCACAGGGTGTTGTGGGGGAGGAAGGGAAAGGAGATTGTAGGCCGCTCTGAGACTCTGTCCTTGAAAGGGCAGCTTCTGGGGGAGCTCTCTCAGCCCCACCCACCTCACAGGGTGTCTGTTGAGGGGGAGGAAGGGAAAGGAGATTGTAGGCCATTCTGAGACACTGTCCTTGAAAGGCAGCTGCTCTGAGAGCCCTCTCAGCCCCACCCACCTCATAGGGTGTCTGTTGTGGGGGAAGAAGGAAAAGGAGATTGTAGGCCGTTCTGAGACACTGTCCTTGAAAGGCAGCTGCTGTGAGAGCCCTCTCAGCCCCACCCACCTCACAGGGTGTCTGTTGTGGGGGAAGAAGGGAAAGGAGATTGTAGGCCGTTCTGAGACTCTGTCCTTGAAAGGGCAGCTGCTGTGAGAGCCCTCTCAGCCCCACCCACCTCACAGGGTGTCTGTTGTGGGGGAGGAAGGGAAAGGAGATTGTGAGCCGCTCTGAGATTCTGAAATTCAGAGTGGAGGGCAGGATATAAATCCAGTGTCTTGTTATTATTATTACTACATTGTAATATACAATGAAATAATGATACAACTCATGGCCCAGTTGCTAACAGGCCATGGATCAGTACCAGTCCACAGCCCGGGGATTGGGGATCCCCAGTATAGACCACCAAAGACGAAAAACACTATGAAAGGAAGCGCTGATCGTTTTTACTGAGGGATGTCAGGCTTTTTTTTTTTTTAAAAAGTAACCAGCCTCCTTTCTCTTCTAACTTGGCTTAGACCCTAAACGAGGTTAATAGTGATAGAATTAGAATCATTTAGTAATGGGATTGATGTCGAGGAAGCCCCAAAGACTAACAAGCCAGGGTATCGGTACTCTGGACGACAGCTGAGGTGCGCTTGGCCCTGGGTGCTGTTCTAACCAGGTCTACTTTTCCGCCTCCCTGGAAGGCCAGCAAGCTGGGTATTGTGGGCCCGCCTGGATATGGTAAGTTGACATTCGTGTTACTTTAGGTATGGGGACCAGCCAGCGAAGGAATTGCCTCCACAACAATGTGTCCTCTAAGCTGTGGAATCTTGTGAGCAAAGATTCTGCTTCATGAACTACCCGCCTTAAAATTGTGAGTTACTGTACTAAATTTGTTTGCTCTGGGGCTGTTTTGCTTGAGGCGAGACAAAAAAAAGGTGTGTGAGCTGGAGGTTGAAAAACTGTGAGCTAGCTCACACCAGCTCAGCTTAGAGGGAACGCCGCTCCACACCCCACCCCAGTGTAGATGCTCCTTTTGTCTCACTATTTAGCCCTCTGTGTTTCTTGGTGAAGTCCAGGCCCTTCAAAGCAGCCGAGTCACAGTTGGCTTGTGGAGAGAAGGGACCTTCGGAAAGAGCTGCGTAACGACTTCTTTACTGGTCTCCCATCCAACTACTAACCACCAGCTGCACCCATTTAGCTTCTGAGATCTGATGAAACCACACTAGCCTGATCTATCCAGGTCAGGGTGTTTCACTTCCCCATTTGATTTCTCTTTCAAGCCCGATTCCAGGTCTCCCGCCAACAGATCACCGTCTTGGCCTCCTCGGTTTACCTTCCCTCCTCGTCTTCCTCTTCCACGTAGATAGATCCAGGCGGGCAGCCATGCTGGTCTGAAGCAGTAGAACAAAGCAGGAGTCAAGTTTCACCTTAAAGACCAACAAACGTTTATTCCGAATGCAAGCTTTCGTGTGCATGGACGCTTCTTCAGACGAGGAATGAGGCACAGATTCAGAAAACCTGAAATTCAGGAAAGGCATTCTGACGTGTTACTGTTTTATTGGTTTCTCATGCTGATGCAACCCAGGTCAAGGGTTTTCCGAATTTGCTAATTTTACTATTCTGCTATTGGATTTTAACTTTGGACCACTTTGCATTCTAAACCCCAGCAGCTATATGAAGCTCTGCTTACTGTACCTCATTCCTCGTCTGAAGTGTGCACATTTTAAGAAGGATATAGACAAGCTGGAACGGGTCCAGAGGAGGGCGACAAAGATGGTGAGGGGTCTGGAGACCAAGTCCTATGAGGAAAGGTTGAAGGAGCTGGGGATGTTTAGCCTGGAGAGGAGGCGGCTGAGAGGTGATAGGATCACCACCCTCAAGTACTTGAAGGGCTGTCATCTTGAGGATGGGGTGGAATTGTTTTCTGTGGCCCTGGAAAGTAGGACGAGAACCAATGGGTTGAAATTAAATCAAAAGAGTTTCTGGCTCAACATGAGGAAGAACTTCCTGACCGTTAGAGCGGTTCCTCAGTGGAACAGGTTTCCTCGGGAGGTGGTGGGCTCTCCTTCCTTGGAGGTTTTTAAACAGAGGCTGGATGGCCATCTGACAGCAATGAAGATCCTGTGAACTTAGGGGGAAGTGTTTGTGAGTTTCCTGCATTGTGCAGGGGGTTTGACTAGATATCCCTGGAGGTCCCTTCCAACTCTATGATTCTATGAAAGCTTACATTCTGAATAAAAGTTTGTTGGTATTAAAGATGCTACTTGACTCCTGCTTTGTTCTCTTCCATGTGACAGTCTTTGCCTCCTCTGGTACCTTCCAGCCTTGCTTGGCTCCCCCACCCATTCAGAGCTGCAAGACTGAGGCCTGCCTAGATCTGGTTTGTAGTCACGGGTTTGGGGTTTTCTGAAGGCACAACGTACATGTGGGGAGACCGATCTTTTCTCCTCCCCCACCCCTAATTCCATATTTTGATTTGGTACTGGAAAGGGGAATTTTAAAAGCCCCCCCCCCTTTTTTTGTTTTTTCTTTTTGCAAAATATCTCAGTGGGTGAAACTGGGGCGGGTGGGTTTGCAAAGTGTTGTTTTTGGTTTGTCGTTCAATCGATTTGAGCAAATCAAGTGAGGGGATCCCGAGAATCGTTTCGGCAAGATGCGGGTTCCTAATGAAATCGGGTTCCAGTTTGACAGCCTGATAACTGAAAAAGACCAGCACTGAACGTCTTGAAATCTAGAGGGGACGTCTTATGAAGGCTGTAAAGATTTCCTGGCTCTTCCTACTTGAAAGAATTTCAGAACTTGGTATACATGGGTTTAAAATTATATTAGGATTGAAGCATCTGCATTGTTTCCAGCTCAACGTGAGGAAGAACTTCCTGACCGTTAGAGCGATTCCTCAATGGAACAGGCTTCCTCGGGAGTTGGTGGGCTCTCCTTCCTTGGGAGGTTTTTCAACAGAGGCTAGATGGCCACCTGGCAGCAATGAAGATCCTGTGAATTTAGGGGGAGGGGTTTGTGAGTTTCCTGCATTGTGCAGGGGGTTGGACTAGATGACCCTGGAGGTCCCTTCCAACTCTATGATTCTATTTTTTTTTTGGCTTGCATTCACGCTGAAACCTCTTCTTCTGTGGTAACTTTTCTCCTGGTGGCCGTGGGAATGATATGGCAATGAATGTGATTTCTCCTGGGGAGTGGGGCAGGAAGAGCCAAACAGCCCGAAATGCCTTGCAGCGGGAAGAGAACCAGCTGCCACGGGGAGGGGGGGGTACACCATGAGACCCACCCTCTGCAGAGTGCTCGCCACAGTGGCTCGTTTAGTGTCTCTGCGTGAGTCTCTGAGACACTGGTGGGTTGCTCTGTAATTTTACTCCTACCTCGAATAAAACTCGGTCGGTCTTAAAGGCGCTAACTTTAGTCTATCGCATCAGATCAACACGGCTGCCCAGCTGGATGTATTTTCATGACTTGCCTCTGATGGAAACCAGCCCTGCCGTGTTGGTAGCAATTGGGCTTTATTTCTTTGTACATACAAGCGATCGGCACGTTTTGAGCCACAAACCAAAAGGCCAGGGGGCAAGGCACGGTGCAGCGTTCTGATGAGGCAAGTGGTCTTCCGGCCTTTGGTCCACCCGCTGAGCCTTCTGACGGCTGCTTGGCCGAGCTGTTTTGCAGACCTGTTTTGTTTCACGGCTTCCTCCTCCCCCCCTGCTTTGCCCCAGGCTGTTGTTCTGAGGTAGTTCTTCTTCCAGAGAATTTTTTTTTTGGGGGGGGGGGAATTAAGCAGGTCTAGAAGAGCTTCTGGGCAAAGACCAGAGAACTTCTCTACTGGACTGGCCTGGAGATGAAGAAGGACACAGCCAGGGATGGGGTGGGGGTACAGAATCGTTGTGGGGGTTGGGGTTTTGGCGAACAAAATGGGCCTTCGAGCTTTTTCGTGAAATAACTTTCTTGACTGGGTGAGAAACAGAAACAGAAGGAATTTGTCTCGCTCCCCGCACCGTTCTCCAAGGCCGAAGCACACACTATCTGGGGGGAGAGTCCCTTCTACTCCTCAGTTCCTCGCCCGGTCCGAAGGTCGCATCAGGGAAAGTGGAGTTGTACAAGCGTCAATCCTCGGCTGCTGTTCTTACAAATGGGGCCCAGTGTTCGGGGAAGCGAAGTGCATCTTATCTGTCTCCCCCGTCCTCAGTGGCTGTGGGGCAGAACGTGGTCATGATCGCAGTGTCCTCCTCTGTGCGGCGGTTCTGGCTCGGCGGCAGGTGGCTGGCCTGGCGCCTCTGGAACGTCCTGGGGTCCGGCTGTGGGGGGAGCGCTTGGGCCTCCGACCTCAGCCGTTTGGCTCGCAGCCTCTCTGGGAAACAGCGTCCCGACGGCTGTCGGCGTACTCCCGTGGATGATCTGATGGGCGGCGTGGATGTGTTTTCTCTGGGCCTGCCTCACTGCACACGAAAGGGAGAAACGAGAAAGGCCAGAAATAACAACAACAATAATACACTGGATTTATATCCCACCCTCCACTCTGAATCTCAAGCGTCTCAGAGCAGCTCACAATTTTCTTTATCTTCCTCCCCGCAAAACAGACGCCCTGTGAGGTGGGTGAGGCTGAGAGAGCTCTCACAGCAGCTGCCCTTTCAAGGACAGAGTCTCAGAACGGCCTACAGTCTCCTTTCCCTTCCTCCCCCACAACAGACACCCTGTGAGGTGGGTGGGGCTGAGAGGGCTCTCACAGCAGCTGCCCTTTCAAGGACAGAGTCTCAGAGTGGCTCACAATCTCCTTTCCCTTCCTCCCCCACAACAGACACCCTGTGAGGTGGGTGGGGCTGGGAGGGCTCTCACAGCAGCTGCCCTTTCAAGGACAGAGTCTCAGAGCGGCTCACAATCTCCTTTCCCTTCCTCCCCCACAACAGACACCCTGTGAGGTGGGTGGGGCTGAGAGGGCTCTCACAGCAGCTGCCCTTTCAAGGACAGAGTCTCAGAGCGGCTCACAATCTCCTTTCCCTTCCTCCCCCACAACAGACACCCTGTGAGGTGGGTGGGGCTGGAGAGGGCTCTCACAGCAGCTGCCCTTTCAAGGACAGAGTCTCAGAGCGGCTCTCAATCTCCTTTCCCTTCCTTCCTCACAATAGACACCCTGTGAGGTGGGTGGGGCTGGAGGGCTCTCACAGCAGCTGCCCTTTCAAGGACAGAGTCTCAGAGCGGCTCACAATCTCCTTTCCCTTCCTCCCCCACAACAGACACCCTGTGAGGTGGGTGGGGCTGAGAGGGCTCTCACAGCAGCTGCCCTTTCAAGGACAGAATCTCAGAGCGGCTCACAATCTCCTTTCCCTTCCTCCCCCACAACAGACACCCTGTGAGGTGGGTGGGGCTGAGAGGGCTCTCACAGCAGCTGCCCTTTCAAGGACAGAGTCTCAGAACGGCCTACAATCTCCTTTCCCTTCCTCCCCACAACAGACACCCTATGAGGTGGGTGAGGCTGAGAGAGCTCTCACAGCAGCTGCCCTTTCAAGGACAGAGTCTCAGAATGGCCTACAGTCTCCTTTCCCTTCCTCCCCCACAACAGACACCCTGTGAGGTGGGTGGGGCTGAGAGGGCTCTCACAGCAGCTGCCCTTTCAAGGACAGAATCTCAGAGCGGCTCACAATCTCCTTTCCCTTCCTCCCCCACAACAGACACCCTGTGAGGTGGGTGGGGCTGGAGAGGGCTCTCCCGGCAGCTGCCCTTTCAAGGACAGAATCTCAGAGCGGCTCACAATCTCCTTTCCCTTCCTCCCCCACAACAGACACCCTGTGAGGTGGGTGGGGCTGGAGAGGGCTCTCCCAGCAGCTGCCCTTTCAAGGACAACCTCTGCCAGAGCTATGGCTGACCCAAGGCCATTCCAGCAGGTGCAAGTGGAGGAGTGGGGAATCAAACCCGGTTCTCCCAGATAAGAGAGCTATGGCTGACCCGAGGCCATTCCAGCAGGTGCAAGTGGAGGAGTGGGGAATCAAACCTGGTTCTCCCAGATAAGAGTCCACACACTTAACCACTACACCAAACTGAATAGGGATCCTGCACCCCTCCTCCTCCCCCACCCCAGTAGTTAAACATATGAAGTGCCTTCTGCTGACTCAGCTCACTGGGGTCCATCAAGGTCAGTATGGTCTACTCAGACAGCAGCAGCTCTCCAGGGTCTCGGGTAGAGGGCTTTCACACCACCTACTGCCTGGTCCTTTTAACGGGAGATGCCAGGGATTGAACCTGAGACATTCTGCAAAGCACCAACGCTCCCTCAGCTAAATGTGAAAACCAGCAACGTTCCCAGGCCCCACTCAAGCTACCAGGAGGTTGCTAGTTCCACTGCCACATTTCAGCTGCGAGTCTTCATCACAAGCAGGAGATCAGGGAGGGCCTCTACTGGCTGCCACGACTCTGGGAAGGGTCTGTCTGGGAGGGCCAGAGGCCTTCCTTCCTTCTCAACAAGCACCTTTTATCTGTGGCTTATGAGGTGTGCAGACCCAGGCAGTGTAACAACAATAAGTTTGTTGTAAATGCTCAAGAACAAGAAGTGGTTTTAATTATTAGTGCAACAGTGAAAGTGAAAAACAACAGTAAAGGTGGAGCAAAGGGGGAAAAAAAAAGCTCTGACACAACTAGCTATATGTTCCCTTCCTCTAATTCCAACTGACTCACCACTCTTTGGATGAGGGAGCTCTCATGACTGCAGCCTTTTTTCCAGCCCAGTCCTTTCCCAGAGAGAACCCGCCTGACTGCAGCCTCTCCAGAGACAACAATTGGCCTTTTATTTCCTTCCCTCCAGGTCACAAATGTGCTTTGTGATTTTAGATATGCGGTGTGTTTTGTGTTGTACTTTACTAATTGAAAATAAGAATTTTGGCTTTTGGAAGAAGCTATTTTACAGCGAAACATGAGACCTCCAGCTAGCGATCACGTGAAGGATTAAGGATTATTATGCCCTTCAAAACCGACCATGGTTATATGGACTCCTACAACTCCACTGAAGAATGGACTTTTTGCCTTATAACTGAAAGATTAAGGAGATTTTTGGAGCCATTTACTTGACATCGGTGCTGTGCTGCTTATTGTCATTTATATTCTTTTGTACTGTTACTGCGGCTAATGCTGAATAACTGATTTATATTTTGAAATTCTGAGTGAGAGTTTTTAGCACAGTGGTTTATTTCCTGGGAAGGTGGGCACTTGTCATTGGATTGTTTGTTGCCAAGGGATTATGCTACTGAAGGAATGACTTTGTAACTTGGCCGTGTTAGGACAACTGCAGTGTCTGGGGACTTTGTGCTGGACTCTGAGGCCTAGCCTGGCCTCTCCCTCTCAGAAGGAGTAGCCCTGGAGAAAACCACAGGGGCAAGCGGAGGTCTCTTTGGCCAAAGTTGATTTAGAATCTGCCTGGGCCACATCTCCATTAAAAAAAAGAAAAGAAACACTGGCTCAGGGTGGCTCACAAGCCTTATAACGGCCAAAGGTCAATCCATTCTGTGCTTTCAAAGGTTCCTTCTGCTGGCTGCAGCGTCTGGGGGAAAGAGTTTCCCTTGGGCTGAAAGGAGCTGAAGCAGGAAGGGAGCAGGGCTTCAGTTTGCTGTTGTGGTTAAGCGAGCGGACTCTTTATCTCGGAGCACCGGGTTGGATTCCCCACTCCTCCGCTTGCAGCTGCTGGAATGGCCTTGGGTCAGCCATAGCTCTGGCAGAGGTTGTCCTTGAAAGGGCAGCTGCTGTGAGAGCCGTCTCAGCCCCACCCACCTCACAGGGTGTCTGTTGTGGGGGAGGAAGGGAAAGGAGATTGTGAGCCGCTCTGAGACTCTTTGGAGTGGAGGGCGGGATATAAATCCAATATCTTCATCTACCTCATAGGGTGTCTGTTGTGGGGGAGGAAGGGAAAGGAGACTGTAGGCCGCTTTGAGACTCTGTCCTTGAAAGGGCAGCTTCTGGGGGAGCTCCCTCAGCCCCACCCGCCTCACAGGGTGTCTGTTGTGGGGGAGGGGAGAAGATATAGGAGATTGTGAGTCGCTCTGAGTCTCTGACTGAGAGAGAAGGGTGGGGTATAAATCTGCAGTCGTCGTCTTCTTCAGCCCAGAGGGTGGGGAGGTCCCACGTAGTCCTTGGGAGCCCAGCCAGGCCCTCAAAAGAGCTCCTTCCCGTTGTTTAACAAGGGTTCTGTTCCAAGCATAAGACCTGATACAAGGCAGAAAACAAACCTCTTTTTTCCCCAGACTGTTGCATGTGTCTAGAAAAGGGGGGGGGGTCTTTCCTCTCTCCGACCCCGCCCCCCCCCCAAACACAGTTCAAAGCTCTTCCCCCAGCCGAAGGAGCCGGCTTGAAATGTCAGCTTAAGGAGCCCGCTTTCGACTTGTCTGGAGGAAGGCATCCTAAAATCGAGGCACGAAGGGCAGCAGCAGGCCAAGTCTGCCTGCCTTGCCTTTGTGTGATCGCTGGCTTCAGAGCACAGACGGCCTCTTTGTACCCAAGATCAAGAAGACCGCAGATTTATACCCCGCCCTTCTCTCTGAATCAGAGACTCAGAGCGGCTCACAATCTCCTTTCCCTTCCTCCCCGACAACAGACACCCTGTGAGGTGGGTGGGGCTGAGAGGGCTCTCACAGCAGCTGCCCTTTCAAGGACAGAGTCTCAGAACAGCCTACAATCTCCTTTATCTTCTCCCCCCACAACAGACACCCTGTGAGGTGGGTGGGGCTGGAGAGGGCTCTCACAGCAGCTGCACTTTCAAGGACAGAGTCTCAGAACAGCCTTCAATCTCCTTTATCTTCTCCCCCCACAACAGACACCCTGTGAGGTGGGTGGGGCTGAGAGGGCTCTCACAGCAGCTGCCCTTTCAAGGACAGAGTCTCAGAACAGCTTACAATCTCCTTTATCTTCTCCCCCCACAACAGACACCCTGTGAGGTGGGTGGGGCTGGAGAGGGCTCTCACAGCAGCTGCCCTTTCAAGGACAGAGTCTCAGAACGGCCTACAATCTCCTTTATCTTCTCCCCCCACAACCGACACCCTGTGAGGTGAGTGGGGCTGAGAGAGTTCTCCCCAGAAGCTGCCCTTTCAAGGACAACTCCTGCGAGAGCTATGGCTGACCCAAGGCCATTCCTGCAGCTGCAAGTGGAGGAGCGGGGAATCCAACCGGTTCTCCCAGATAAGAGTCCGTGCACTTAACCACTACACTAAACTGGCTCTCTAGACTACTACACACAGAGAGGCCATGCACATGAGCCAGAGAGCAGATGTGCTCGGGCCCCTTTGATGCATATTAGTTTCAACACGTGGAGGAGCATCTCACGTAGATAGCTGCAGGCTTGTGTGCTGACACACACCATGTCATTCATGAGAGACTGTGGTCCTACGCCACTGGCTGCAGACACGAAGTGGAAGGTCAGGGAACCGAGGACTGCGGCTGCTGTGGGTACTGTTCTTCACACAATTCAGCAAAGAAATCCACAATGGCAAGTAACCAGGAGGGCCAGGAGATTAAGGCTGGGGGGTGGAAAAACTCACCGGGAAAGAAAGTTAAAATAAACTAAAGGCAGTCCTTGGTCATCCCCAGAGATTGTCTCGATCTTGGCCACATATATTGGCCACTGTGTGACACAGAGTGTTGGACTGGATGGGCCATTGGCCTGATCCAACATGGCTTCTCATGTGACACAGGGTGTTGGACTGGATGGGCCAGTGGCCTGATCCAACATGGCAACTCTTGTTCTTATGTGACTCAGAATGTTGGACTGGGTTGGCCATTGGTCTGATCCAACATGGCAACTCTTGTTCTTATGTGACTCAGAATGTTGGACTGGATGGGCCATTGGTCTGATCCAACATGGCAACTCTTGTTCTTATGTGACTCAGAATGTTGGACTGGATGGGCCATTGGTCTGATCCAGCATGGCTTCTCTTATGTGACTCAGAGTGTTGGACTGGATGGGCCATTGGCCTGATCCAACATGGCTTCTCTTATGTTCTTATGTGACACAGAGTGTTGGACTGGATGGGCCACTGGCCTGATCCAACAGGGCTTTTCTTATGTTCTTATGTGACACAGGGTGTTGGACTGGATGGGCCAGTGGCCTGATCCAACATGGCATCTCTTATGCTCTTATGTGACTCAGAGTGTTGGACTGGATGGACCAGTGGCCTGATCCAACATGGCTTCTCTTATGTTCTTATGTGACTCAGAGTGTTGGACTGGAGGGGCCACTGGCCTGATCCAACAGGGCTTCTCTTATGTTCTTATGTTGACCCTGCTCGGGACCAGGGGTCATTTGGTAGAAAAAGAGGTGCTGGAGCTCACTAGCATAACTCATTAGCATAACTTATTTGCATATAAAGCGATAAACCCCTGAGATCACCGGAAGGTGGACTAAATTATAGCAGCTCAGCATCTACCTTCAAATGCTTCCTGAATTCTAAATGTCCTCATCAAACCTTCCTCCCATCATACTTTTTAAATGACTTTCTCCTGTGTAGGCCACAGGGCCACAATGATCATTTCCATCTGTCTGCTTTATATGTTTTGGTCATTTCCCCGGTTTTTTGTGTGTGTGGGGGGCAATATTAGAAAGTTTGTCAAATCTTCGAGTTCAGCAATATTCTCACAGGGGGGTTTGAACAACAGAGCCCGGAAGCAACTATTTGGAGGGAGGGGGGGAGGAGAAGGGAAGAGCGCAATAAAATTTAGGGGTTCTGGAGCTCCACTCCTGTGAGCTTCTGCCCAAAACGGGGCTTGATTGGGACGCTTTAAAAAGTGTAGTCTGGGTCTCCAGGAAACATCGGCTTCTACTTATCCCTACCCAGCTCAGCTGCCTGAGAAGCATGAGCTCTTCCTGCAAAGGAACACTGCTGGCCAAGCAGGGGAAAGGATCTGCCTGCTTTGGAATTCCAGGGCGCCATTTTTCCTGGAGACGCTGCAGGCCTGGAGCCAAGAAAAAGCAATAAACTGGCCCAATTCTTTGTTCCCCAATCCCACAATTACTTTGTAAACTCCTCTCAGCTCCCAGGCATTTGCCGCTGCATCAGGGTATGGTTGCCATCGCTAGGAAATGGGTAACACTTTTAAGATGGTGGCCTACACCAGGTCCCTAATGTGGTGCCCATGGGCGCCTATGGTGCCCGCCAACCTCTTTCCTGGTGCCCACTGAGCAAGTGGGGCTCAGCAGGGCTCTTGCCCAGCAGGGCTTCGGATTGGCTCTGCAGATTAAAAGGCGTCCTAGTCAACGGCATTTTCGTCTGAACTGTTGAAGAGGTGCTATTACAGTTACGTGAAGCCTTGCTCCCTGACAGTTTGTGATTGGCCCCGCCTCTTGCGGCAACCATTTTGTGATTGTGCTAACTACCCCGTCAAGATTCTAAAGGCGGCCGAGGCCTACTGTTTTCCTAGGAAGAGCCATTGGTGCTGTTAGCTCTTCTGGGGACTTGCCTTCAGAACTACTTTAAAAACCCCTCAATGCCACAGAAAAGGGTTCTGCTCCACACACTGAGGGCTCTTCACATACACCCACCAGGGGTGCCTGGGACAGGGCAAAGTGGAGAGCTGCACGGACTCTTTGGACTGTCTGAGGTGGTGGTGAAGTGCACGGACTCTTATCTGGGAGAGCCGGCTTTGATTCCCCGCTCCTCCACTTGCACCTGCTGGAATGGCCTTGGGTCAGCCAGAGCTCTGGCAGAGGTTGTCCTTGAAAGGGCAGCTTCTGGGAGAGCCCTCTCAGCCCCACCCACCTCACAGGGTGTCTGTTGTGGGGGTAGGAAAGGAAGGTGATTGGGAGCAATGTCCTCTCTACGCTGCAGAGCCTTGTGAGCAAAAATTCTACTTTGTGAGCTCCTGGCATTCAAGTGGTGAGCGACTGCATAAATTACTGTGCTCTGGGATGGGTCATCCTTCCTGAGCTAAGACAAAAATGTGTGAGCTGGAGGCTAAAATCTGTGAGCTAGCTCACGCTAACTCACCTTAGAGGGAACACGGATTGTGAGCCACTCTGAGATTCAGAGTGGAGGGCAGGGTATAAATCCAATATCATCATCATCATCATCATCTTCTCCAGGGATAAGCAAAAACGGTCAAGATCCGGCTCTTGCCATGTTATCATGTAACCTGCCTTTTCATGTATTCTGTATTCTCATGCTTTTGGTTTCTCTGTCTGTATGCCCACATTCTTTGTAACGTTGTAGAAGTAATCTCTCTGCCATAGCCAGCAACACACATTCCTTTCATGAGCACTGAAGGTCACCTGTTGTTCTGTCCGGTTAGAGAATGTTATCTTTTGATTTTGAAGAAAACTGTCTGAACTTTGGGGGGAAGAGGGAGAGTGTCTTTCTTTGACTTACTGTATTTGCCCGCCAGAATTTGTGCTCCTAAATGCCTGCATGACTAACCGTCACAGTAAAGTATAAAGGTATTGCCTGACCTGGAGGTCAGTTTTAGCAAGACCACTCCTTGCTGTGAACATGCTCATCATTAAATAAAGCCTAATTTTATTTACATCAAAGAACATAAGAGAAGCCATGTTGGGTCATGCCAATGGCCCATCCAGTCCAACACTGTATCACACAGTGGCCAAAATACACACACACACACACAATGTGGCTAATAGCCACTGATGGACCTCTGCTCTATATTTTTCTCCAAGCTAAAGAGCCTCAAGCATTTCAACCTTTCTTCATAGGGAAAGTGTTCCAACCCTTTGATCATTCTGGTTGCCCTTTTCTGCACCTTCTCCAATGCTATAATATCCTTTTTGAGGTGCGGCGACCAGAACTGCACACAGTACTCCAAATGAGACCGCACCATCGATTTATACAGGGGCATTATGATACTGGCTGATTTGTTTTCAATTCCCTTCCTAATAATTCCCAGCATGGCGTTGGCCTTTTTTATTGCATTCGCACACTGTCGTGACATTTTCAGTGAGTTATCTACCACGACCCCAAGATCTCTCTCTTGGTCAGTCTCTGCCAGTTCACACCCCATCAACTTGTATTTGGAGCTGGGATTCTTGGCCCCAATGTGCATTACTTTGTACTTGGCCACACTGAACCTCATCTGCCACGTTGACGCCCACTCACCCAGCCTCAACAGATCCCTTTGGAGTGCCTCACAATCCTCTCTGGTTCTCACCACCCTGAACAATTTAGTGTCATCTGCAAACTTGGCCACTTCACTGCTCATTTCCAACTCCAAATCATTTATGAACAAGTTAAAGAACATGGGACCCAGTACCGAGCCCTGCGGCACCCCACTGCTTACCATCCTCCACTGCGAAGACTGCCCATTTATACTCACTCTCTGCTTCCTATTAATCAGCCAGTTTTTGATCCACAAGAGGACCTTGTCCTTTTACTCCATGACTCTCAAGCTTTCTAAGGAGCCTTTGATGAGGAACTTTATCAAAAGCTTCCTGGAAGTCAAGGTAAACAACATCTATCGGGTCTCCTTTGTTCACCCCCTCAAAGAAATGTAACAGGTTAGTGAGGCAAGATCTTCCCTACAGAACCCATGCTGAGTCTTCCTCAATAACCCGTGTTCATCAATGTGCCTACTCATTCTGTCCTTGATAATGGTTTCTACCAACTTTCCCAGTATTGAAGTCAGACTGACTGGCCTGTAATTTCCCGGATCTCCTCTGGAACCCTTTTTAAAGATGGGGGTGACATTTGCTACCTTCCAGTTCTCAGGAACGGAGGCAGATTTCAATGAAAGTTTACATATTTTTGTCAGAAGATCCACAAGTTCAACTTTGAGTTCTTTCAGAACTCCTGGATGTATGCCATCCGGACCTGGTGACTTATTAGTTTTTAATTCGTCTATCAGTTGTAGGACCTCCTCTCTTGTCACCTCAATCTGACTCAGGTCTTTCAACACCCATTCCAATATAAGTGGTTTTGGAGCAGGCAAACATTTCTCATCTTCCACAGTGAAGACGGAGGCAAAATATGCATTCAGCTTCTCAGCCATTTCCCTATCCTCCTTCAGTAATCCTTTGACCCCTTGGTCATCCAACGGCCCCACTGCCTCCCTGGCTGGTTTCCTGCTTCTAATATATTTGAAGAAATTTTGATTGTTGGTCTTTATGTTTTTTGCAATATGCTCATAGTCCATTTTTGCCTACCTGATCACAGTCTTGCATTTGATTTGCCACAGCCTGTGTTCTCTTTTATTAATCTCACTTGGACTGGTTTTCCACCGCTTAAAGGAGTCCTTCTTACCTTTTACAGCTTCCATTACTTTGTTTGTTAACCATGCAGGCCTTTTCTTATACCTGTTTGTGCCTTTCCTAACTTGTGGTATATATTTTATCTGAGCTTCTAGGATTGTAGTTTTAAATAGCCTCCAAGCTTCCCGAAGGGTTTTGACTGTATTTACCTTTTCTTTCAGTTTCCTCTTCACATGCCTCCTCATCTCAGAGAATTTACCACTTTTAAAGTTAAATGTGGTTGTGCCGGTCTTTTGGGGCAACTCCCTATTTATACAAACGGTGAAATCAATAACGTTATGGTCACTGCTCCCAAGCGGTGCCATCACTTTTACATCTCTCACCAAGTCTTGGGCGTTACTTAGGACCAAATCCAGGATCGCCCCACCCCTGGTAGGTTCTGAGACCATCTGCTCCATAGCACAGTCATTGAGAGCATCAAGAAACTCAATCTCTTTCTCTCGACCGGAACACATATTGACCCAATCAATCTGCGGGTAGTTAAAATCACCTATTATGACAGAGTTTACGACAAAGAGGTGTAATTAATGAATGTTGCACAGAACTTGGCAAAAAACCCCAATCTTCTGACACTGGTTTGCTGCTGGGGCCAACACTACCCCCTGTGGCTGGACAGTGGAGCCAGGGATTCATAGGAGAGAGACATTTCAGCAAACCGGACTTCTCACCTTTCTCCTTGATGGCCATTTTCTGCACTTCTGGAATCAGGAAGCGATAAACCAGTTCGGCCACAATCTCCTCTGACTGCAGGCGAGTTTGGCTGTAAAGCAGAGCAGGAAAGTAAGTTTTGTCTCCCCGTTCTGCCAGTTCCACTATACTTTTCCTTTTGCCTCTTCCGCTGTTTGTGAAGAACTCTGCCCCTGCGGCTGAGAGGAGATCTTAGGGCCAAACAACACACGTCCTCTGGGACCCAGGCTCGGATCCGCAGCGGCTGGGGTCTTGCCATGGCTTGAGAACATGGTGAGCCTCTGTTAGCTGGCCCCAGAACCACTGGTTTTTCAGAGGAATGCATCAAAGGGCCAGCTATTCTCTTTTTACAGAATGGCAGCTGCATTCATCGGGGACAGCACACAGAGCCTTGGGGCATTTTCCAAAACTAAGAAAAAGATGTAGTGTGGAGCAAACTGTGACGACCGAGAAAATGCTGCTCTGGCCAAGCTGATGAAGTCAGTCCCGGTCCATGCAGGTTTAACGTTCCAAACAGTCTTTGAAGACGCTAGTAGATTGTTAACCTGTCACGGGGGGGGGGGGTGGGGGGGGGGGGCTTCTGGTGTCCTGGCCCCACTGGTGGACCTCCTGATGACACCTGGGGTTTTTGGCCACTGTGTGACACAGAGTGTTGGACGGGATGGGCCACTGGCCTGATCCGACATGGCTTCTCTTATGTTCTTATGAGACACAGAGTGTTGCACTGGAGAGGCCATTGGCCTGATCCAACATGGCTTCTCTTATGTTCTTATGTCTGGGGCAGTGATGCTCTGTATTCTTGGTGCTTGGGCGGGGGCAACAGTGGGGGGCTTCTGGTGTCCTGGCCCCACTGGTGGACCTCCTGATGGCCCCTGTCCAGCCAATGGGAGTGGGGAGGGGGCAAGAGCAATAGAAAGGAGGACATCCTGGCAGGGAAAACAAAGAAACTGAGGTAAAATGGCTGTGTCAGGGCAAAGCATTGCCTTTCTCTAGTGAAGGGGAAGGAAAGAGGGCACAAAGCACCAGAAATGAAGGGGGCTCATCTCTTCAGGCTTCAGCATCAAAGAGCGCTTGCCTTCTTCGCATGTGTCTGTGCCCCACTGCTTCTATCTGTGGCCACTGTGTGACACAGTGTTGGGCTGGATGGGCCTTTGGCCTGATCCATCATGGCTTCTCTTAGGATTTTATGTCTGGGAGAGTGATGTTCCGCATTCTTGGTGCTTAGGGGGGCAACTGTGGGAGGGCTTCTAGTGTCCTGGCCCCCCCGGTGAACCTCCTGATGGCACCTGGGTTTTTGGCCACTGTGTGACACAGAGTGTTGGACTGGAGGGGCCACTGGCCTGATCCAATAGGGCTTCTCTTATGTTCTTCTGTGACACAGAGTGTTGGACTGGATGGGCCACTGGCCTGATCCAATAGGGCTTCTCTTATGTTCTTCTGTGACACAGAGTGTTGGACTGGATGGGCCACTGGCCTGATCCAATAGGGCTTCTCTTATGTTCTTATGTGACACAGAGTGTTGGACTGGAGGGGCCATTGGGCTGATCCAACATGGCTTCTCTTATGTTCTTGTGCTCTTAACACTGGAACTGGTAGAGTTTGAGCCAAAAATACAGGCCCTCAAACCCCTGAGGCGGGGCACTGTTCCTCTGAGCACACTCCAAGGGGAGGGGCCCCACTTGGCTCCTTCTGGTTGCCGTAAGCTCTTCTCCGTATGTCACAAGGGGATACACCAAGTGGTGAGGGGAGACAGTGGGTGGTGAGGCTGCCCAGATGACCACATCGCTTACAAGTGAGTAATCTGTCTTTCCTCTTTGGGATCTCTGTGTCGCTTATCTGTTAGGAAGTGGGTGCTGGGTCACCTCAGTGGGAATGGAATGTCGGACTGACAACCTGAGCCAAACAGGGGCACTGTGTGAGATGGACAACGGTCAGGTCAGGGGAGGCTGTGCAACTGAATTCTGGACATGAATCAGGAGGAAACTGCTGTTTTGAAAGGGCAACAGCCTTTCTTTTACCAATTTGACCTTTTGCTATACTGAAAAGGTTTGTTCCAGGCCCTGGCCAGTGCTGCATGTTCAGCCTTTCAAGTTTTAGAGGCCTTTGAGCTGCCAGTGGGAGTGGGGAGGAGGCAAGAGCAATAGAAAGGGGGACATCCTGACAGGGAAAACAAAGAAACTGAGGTAAAATGGCTGCGTCAGGGCAAAGCATTGCCTTTCTCTAGTGACGGGGAAGGAAAGAGGGCACAAAGCACCAGAAATGAAGGGGGCTCATCTCTTCAGGCTTCAGCATCAAAGGGCGCTTGCCTTCTTTGCAGAGGCGTCACTAGGGTGGGTTGCACCCTGGGGTGTAACTGATTCAAGTCACCCCCCCATTGGGCATCACCCCTTTCGGAGGGCTGCGTCACCCCCTCCGCACACAACCCCGCCCACTTCACATGGCCCCTCCCTCATCCGTAATCCAAGATACCAGTTTTGCAGCATTTAAGTTTTCCCCACTCACCCACACGCTTTTAGCTGAGTCGGCGGCAGCGCGGCCCCGGTTTCAGAATCCCGGCCAGCCCACACACAGCAGCAGCATTCTAGTCCCAGGGCCAGCCCCTTCCTGTTGGGGGGGACCATGGGTCAGTGCCTGGGGCCAATGAGAATGCTCTGGGGGAGGGCCGATGGCCCCCTTGGCCCCGCCCTAGTGACGCCGCTGCTTCTTTGCACTTGTCTGTGCCCGCTGCTTCTATCCGTCCAACCACAAACCAGCTGTTTGCCTACAAAACTTAGCCGAAGTCACAGAAGACAAGAAGCAGCTGTGGCGTGTACAAGATGGAGAGGGGCTTCTTGAGGGTGGAGCAGAGGCAACGCGAGGCATCAGAACTGCACACGAGGAAGCATGACAGAGGGCTGCTAGAGCAAAGATGGGGAGAGAGGGGCAATTCTCACCAGCAACTCGAGTTTTTGTTCTCTTTGTAAGGCTGGAGAAGTTACTGAAGGGAATAAGCAAGTATAACACTGGAGCTGGTAGAGTTTGAGCCAAAAATACAGGCCCCTTTTCTAACCGAGAAGTTAAAGGGCAAACTAGAAATTGTGAGGGGGAGGGGGCACAGAAAGAAAGGGGACTAAAACTGAGGCAAATATTACCTTCAGGAAAAGAGCAGCTTAGCATATAATTACGGATCTGCCTCCCCCAGCAATACTTAAATGCAGAAAATTCTCTAAGGGAAGGAAAGGAGGGCAAATGTCCACCTACTTCTAACACAGAAACAAAGGCTTAAACTAAAATTAGGGGAAAGGAGGCTAAAACGGAGGGGAAAAGAAATATTCCTGAGGCGCAGATTGTGAGGACATTACTCACACAGCTTGTCTGGAGCCTCAAGTCCAATCATTTTTAAAATGTAGAAGAAATAACCCGAGGGAATGAAGCAAGGACAAATGCGGATTCCAGAGGTGAAAGTCTAGGCTAAGAATAGGAAAGGGAAAGCTACAGCTGAGGAAAAGTATTCCTGAGGAGAAAGGTGAAAGAAGAGCTGTTTCAAACATGGTGGTTAGAAGAAAACTGCGTGAGGGAGGGGGCTTGCTTGGAAAGGAAGGCTAAATCTGAGGGAAAATATTCCTGAAGAGAAAGGTGAGAGAAGATCTGCTTCAAACATGGTGGTTAGAAGAGAACTGCGTGAGGAGGTGCTTGCTCGTCCCCCTCACGTAATGTGCAAAAAGGCAAAGCTCTCTTTTGGGGGAGGGGATTTGAGGCCTTTGGGTAGAGCTCTAGAATGTTCTAAAGCTGCTTCTCCAGAGGCACAGAACCCTTAAGTGTGACGGTACAAAGACCATGAAGACAAACTCCCTTCTGTTACACGCCCATAGGCTCTGCTTCCTGAAAGAGCCCCTACCGTTTTTCCATCTCATAAGCAACATCGTTGATTTCCATGGCTACTTTCTGAATCTCCTCTCTGGCTTGTTCGTCAGCCGTCGTCTCCATGCTGTTCAAAATCACATCTTCTAGGTAGGAGTCAACTGTCTTTTGGTGTATGTTAACAACCTAGGAGAGAAAATTGTCGTCTTAGCCTCAAATCATAGGAGGAGCTTTCTGCACTTCGGCCAGTCGTGTGGCCCCAGACAATAACACCACACCATACTGGAGGATTCCCCGTCATTCCCCCGGCTGCCTTCTCAAGCTTACTGTGTTTGTGGAGCTTACTCATGATGGAGGTTAGCTGAGGACATATGTGAAGCCCTTGGTTTTTACTCAAAGGATCCATCATTTGCCCGCATGTTTGAACTTACTCAAGACTGTAGAGGAAGAAATCAATTACGCATCAACATCCTTCCCACTCCAGAACTATCTTTTTTAAAATGGTTGGGTTTCATGAAAACATGCTTCTTCAACGACTGAATGGATCTTGCTGCTTTTATCTGCTGCAAAGGCAACAGCTGCTAGGAATTGGGACAGTGCCGTTTCCTCCTCACTTTCTCAATGGCACAAGAAAGCGTGGGAGTTCTACATATTGGCAAAACTTACAGATAGCCTCAAACATCAGAGGAAGAGCCGCGTAAGTTTGAGGAAGGCTACTTAGAGGATGGTTGGATTGACGCCACCATTTGGCCCCACTGCACAGCTATGAAGGAGGAGGAGGATATTGGATTTATATCCCACCCTACAGTCTGTATCTCAAGAGAGCGGTCACCATCTCCTTTACCTTCCTCCCCCAAAACAGACACCCTGTGAAGTAGGTGGGGCTGAGAGAGCTCTCCCAGAAGCTGCCCTTTCAAGGACAACTCCTACGAGAGCTATGGCTAGCCCAAGGCCATTCCAGCAGGTGCAAGTGAAGGAGTGGGGAATCAAACCCGGTTCTCCCAGATAAGAGTCTGCCCTTTCAAGGACAACTCATATGAGAGCTATGGCTAGCCCAAAGCCATTCCAGCAGGTGCAAGTGGAGGAGTTGGGAATCAAACCCAGTTCTCCCAGATAAGAGTCTGCCCTTTCAAGGACAACTCCTACGAGAGCTATGGCTATCCCAAAGCCATTCCAGCAGCTGCAAGTGGAGGAGTGGGGAATCAAACCCGGTTCTCCCAGATAAGAGTCTGCCCTTTCAAGGACAACTCCTGCCAGAGCTATGGCTGACCCAAGGCCATGCCAGCAGCTGCAAGTGGAGGAGTGGGGAATCAAACCCGGTTCTCCCAGATTAGAGTCCGCCCACTTAACCGCTACACCAAACTGGCTCTCAGGCTCCACTGGCCGGTGACCAGGCCATCGTGCATCTTTCTGACCGCCTGCCCCCCCGCATGCCTGCTTGAAGATCTCATCCTCTTCCCGTCGGCGCCTCTCTTCCAATTGCCGGCGCCCGCTCTCCTCTGCTTCCCGCATCCGCCGTTGCCTTTCGGCCAGCATCGCAAAAGCGTGGATCCGCCGCTCTTCCTGGAGCCTGACAAGCTCCTTGGACAAAAAGTCCACCAGGTTTGCGATGGCCCTTCCTTCCACCTGAGCCAGATGCTTTTCCATCATGTACAGCTGAGGGCAAAACAAGGAGGATCGCACTGCATTAGACGAAGCGACCCGCTTCCATGAAAGTGGTGCTCGGGGGCCCCAGGACCCCACCTAGAAGGAGACCGAAGGCTTTATCCACATCTCATTGTTTGAGCTAATGGGGCAGCTGCTGGAACCCACCCGCGGGGAGGCGTTGCTTTGAAATAGCCAGATGGAGATTGAAACCTCTTTGATGGAAGCGATGCGATAGTCACTAAACCGCAGCGCTGCTTGGTAATCAAATACTGCCTTAATACATTCAGTCGTGCAAGTCGCGGCCCTCAATCTAAGGAAGGTGCTAAGGTTGGTTTATTTATTCTACACTCAAAGCGAATCTCTGGACTTCTCAGATAATCAGCACTCAAACTATGTATAAATGAAAGCTTTTATTTCAAAGAATTCTGATAACTTCTAGATCTGATTCAACGTTACTTGACTGAACAGATACACTGGTGTATCCCACAGGAATCAATCTTATATTGATTTGCGAACTGGGGAACTGCTGTTTGTTTGGTTTGAGTGGGCTGAAGGTGATTGTTGCTGATTGATTAGGAGTGGCTGTGCTCCTGGGGCAGACTGAGGCCCCACCCTCTTTGCATTATTAAGCTGCACCTTTTGCCAGAGGCTGAGCACATTTCAGAGAGCTCTGAGAGAGAGCAGGTAAGAAGTGCTATAAGGGTGAGGTCTGGCTTTCTAAACAGCTGGGGAAGTTGCTGAGAATTTCTGAGTTTGTGTGACTGTGTGATTGCTGAAAATTCTGAGTTTGTGGTTGCTGGGGAACTGCTGTTTGTTTGGTTTGAGTGGGCTGAAGGTGATTGTTGCTGATTGATTAGGAGTGGCTGTGCTCCTGGGGCAGACTGTGTGACACAGAGTGTTGGATTGGATGGGCCATTGGCCTGATCCAACATGGCTTCTCTTATGTTCTTATGTGACACAGAGTGTTGGACTGGAGGGGCCACTGGCCTGATCCAACATGGCTTCTCTTATGTTCTTATGTGACTCAGAGTGTTGGACTGGAGGGGCCACTGGCCTGATCCAACATGGCTTCTCTTATGTTCTTATGTGACTCAGAGTGTTGGACTGGATGGGCCACTGGCCTGATCCAACATGGCTTCTCTTATGTTCTTATGTGACTCAGAGTGTTGGACTGGATGGGCCATTGGCCTGATCCAACATGGCTTCTCTTATGTTCTTATGTAACACAGAGTGTTGGACTGGATGGGCCATTGGCCTGATCCAACATGGCTTCTCTTATGTTCTTATGTGACTCAGAGTGTTGGACTGGATGGGCCATTGGCCTGATCCAACATGGCTTCTCTTATGTTCTTATGTGACACAGAGTGTTGGACTGGATGGGCCATTGGCCTGATCCAGCATGGCTTCTCTTATGTTCTTATGTGACACAGAGTGTTGGACTGAATGGGCCACTGGCCTGATCCAACAGGGCTTCTCTTATGTTCTTATGTGACTCAGAGTGTTGGACTGAATGGGCCACTGGCCTGATCCAACAGGGCTTCTCTTATGTTCTTATGTGACTCAGAGTGTTGGACTGGATGGGCCACTGGCCTGATCCAACATGGCTTCTCTTATGTTCTTAGGTGACACAGAGTGTTGGACTGGATGGGCCACTGGCCTGATCCAACATGGCTTCTCTTATGTTCTTATGTTCTATATAAACACCTAAGTCAGGGGTGTCAAACATGTGTCCTGGGGGCCAAATCAGGCCCCCGAGCAACTGGCTGTCATCTGCTTCCGTTCCTCCCCTTTCTGGTCCTCTGGGAAAGGAAGGAAAGGGCCAGAGCTTCCTTTGCCCAGTTCCTTGGATCCTATGGGAGAAATACAAAGATAGCACCTTTAAGACCAATGAGTGCTAATGTTTAAGCCTGTGTCCTTTAAAAAGTTTATATCTCTGCTATCTAACCTTAAATAGGTGCACACATGGCCCAGCCCAACGCCTCATTTAGGTCAGATCTGGCCCTCATGAGTTTGACACCCCTGACCTAAGTCATTCCTATTCTGTCTAAGTTGACTTTAAGGAAAATGGTTACGTTTTAAAGCTTCTTACGCAGAGCTTTGCCCAAAGAGGGGGAAGGTCGATTTCATTGAATTACAAGGGTTCTAGGATGCGGCCAGCTTATAGAGGTTCTGTTACATAGGCCAAGTTTACTGAACTTTGTGATTCATGACCTTTAAAGGGACATAATGATGCTGGTCTGACACCGACCGTTTTCTCAACAAGCTTTTTTATCTGGGCTTTCAAATCGGCTTCCGTACCGGACCAGCCCCCATCTCCTTCCACTCCATATAATACGGATGTCGTAACCGTTAAGCACTTGCGGGCCCAGGGTCTTTCCAGCCTTACAGCACTGATTAGTTCTTTGAAAACGTGGTCCAAGAGCGCCACAGAAATCTGACGCTGCCTGAGCTCCTGGATAATTCCGAAGAGGTCTTCCTTTTCCACTTCTGCCACCCCCCAGCCCAGCCCAGTCCAGCCCAGCCCAAGAGAAACAGCTTGGAGCCGAAGAAGGTCGGTGCGGCTGAACCAGTGAAAGGTCTTCCTTTTCCACTTCTGCCACCCCCCAGCCCAGCCCAGCCCAAGAGAAACAGCTTGGAGCCGAAGAAGGTCGGTGCGGCTGAACCAGTGAAAGGTCTTCCTTTTCCACTTCTGCCACCCCCCAGCCCAGCCCAGCCCAGCCCAAGAGAAACAGCTTGGAGCCGAAGAAGGTCGGTGCGGCTGAACCAGTGAAAGGTCTTCCTTTTCCACTTCTGCCACCCCCCAGCCCAGCCCAGCCCAGCCCAAGAGAAACAACTTGGAGCCGAAGAAGGTCGGTGCGGCTGAACCAGTGAAAGGTCTTCCTTTTCCACTTCTGCCACCCCCCAGCCCAGCCCAGCCCAAGAGAAACAGCTTGGAGCCGAAGAAGGTCGGTGGGGCTGAACCAGCGAAAGGGCCAGCACATCCCAGGTCGCCTAGGGTGTTACCTGGCCTCAGGGGCAGCTTGCGAGACCCCCGTACGTACCCCGCTGCCCTCGGTGCCCCTTCCCTGCTGCTCCAGCCCTTGCTGCCCGCCTCTCCGCCTACCTGTGGGTGGGTGGGGAGGAAAGGGCACCGCGGTTTGCAGGGCAATACAGCAGCAGGCATGCTCGGGACCAGGTCCAAGTACACCCGCTACCGTGCTGACCCCGTTCAAGTCTTCTCGGGACCCGGAAAGGCTGAGCGGGATCAGCAGGTCAGCACAGCAGTGGCCGTGCTCGGAGCCAGGCTCCAACTGCGCCCGCCGCCGCACCAACCCTGCTCAGCCTTCGACGGGTCTGTGCTTCTGTTGGAAGCACAGACTCGGGAAGGCTGAGCGGGAACAGCGCAGCAGCCTCACTGCCTCCACCTCTCCTCTTCCCACCCCCCTCCGCTCAGGCAAAGCCCGGGCTGTGTGCGCAGGTGGGGAGAGAAGGAAGGGTGCGCTGCGAGGGTGGTGGGGCTGAGGGCCTTGGCTTCCGGTTTGGGTCATGGAGGATTGAGCTGCTCGTCAACAGACGGGCAGATCAGAACCTCTGTTCTGGGCAGAGAAGGTGATCTTAACACCTGCTGCCTATCCCTTCTAGGTAGGGGGGGCGGGCCAAGAAATGCATGTGAAGTTCTGAGGGGATTTACTTTGGCTGATGAGGAACTCCAGTGGGGTTTCTTTTTGGCTTTGAAGAGTCCCCTGAGAAGGACTGCATTCCATCGTCTACAGAGGATCTCTGAGGCCATTAAAAACGTGTCCGGTGGCACCTTTAAGACCAACACTGGATGCAATCTCTGTTCTGTCGTTTCATGGCCACCTCACCTGAATCCACCTCTGAAGAATATTCCGTGTGCCCAATGGACACTGCCTGCACTTTTTCAGGATCCACAGTTCTGGTCATCAGCCACGGTGAGCTGACATAATCCAGTGCACGTACGTCAACGTCCCCCGCTCGCTTCCTACTTTGGAGAACTGCAAAAGCCCTCCTGTATTTTTCGCTCCACAAACTGCTCTTGCTCGGACACCAGAGGGAGGGTGGTGGGGGGGGGGGGAGGAAGCAGAGCCTGTTTTTCTAGGCTCTCTCAATCACACAGCAGAGCTACTAAGCCAAGCCTCTCTTCCTTCTATTGGCTGAGGCTCCTCCCCCTCCTGGTCCTCTGGGGAAGGAAGGAAAGAGGCAGAGCTTCCTTTGCCCAGTTCCCTGGATCCCATGGGAGAAATACAAAGAAAGCACCTTTAAGACTGCCCCTTCCTCGCCCTTCTCTCGAGGTGGGTCTACGTCAGACTTTGCTCCTGGGCCAGAGGGGGGCTCCTTCTCTCCCCTCCACTCCACAGCTGTGAAGCACACATAGGGGAGGGGCTTTAAATGCGACGGGGGGGGGTATGAACAGCGGAGCCCAACCTTGCTCTCGTGTAAATCTCGCTGCCGCTGCAAGGCCAGCGTCACTTGCTTCTCGGCTTTCTTCAAGAGCTGGCCGTCTTCCTGGAGAGCGTGAGTGGTGCGCAGCTCCCGGATCAACTCCAAGCGCTTCTCCTTCCCTTCGAACATCTTTCATTTAAAGTCAAGAGATCATAGGTCAGGGAAGGCAAAACTGACATCGTCATCCCATTCCGACGTGGGGGCTGGGAGTCCCTGTCAAGCATCGATATTTCTCAATAATCGAGCCTTTTGAAGTCATCTGTATGTAATGCGTTTGAAGTTTTCCGATAAGTAACTATTCAGTGCCGTATACGTCATTACTTCCAAAACGTCAAGCATCGCTATTTCTCAATAATCAAGCTTTTGTTCTTCAATCAAAAGTTGCTTTATAGTAAAAACTCCATAGCTTGGTCAAGGACGGATTCCTTGGAAGTAATAACGTATACAGCATTGCATAGTTACTTATAGGAAAACTTCAAAAGGATAATATACAGATGCAATTTGAGTCACGGGTTCAAAGGCTACTCGCTAGTCTCTCTTTTATGGCTAAGGAATGCAAGCTAATAAAAACATCTCCCTATCTCACACATTCTCTGAGAGCAGATAAGATCTGAATGTGTGAATCTGGGGGAGAGGCACTTTACACAGTTACTGCAAGGCGAACCTAAACATCCTGGGTCCAGGTGGATTTATTATGCACCCTCTTGTTGTAAAGGAGGAGGGGGGGAACAGACCAGAGTGGTGTTCTGCTCTATGTCTGCCATGTCTACTTTGCACATAGAAATTTGCATGCTTGACAGTTCCTTGCCTGCCCCTGCTTCCCTTGTCGTCTGGTAAACCATACTTACTGGACAGGTGCTGCAGGTTCTGGGTTCGGAGCGTCCAGCCGTGCACCTGAACGTGAGGTCTCAAAAACTGCTGGGGGTTCCGAGCCCATCTGGTAAGCCCCCTCCCCCCCCCAAGCCTGGTCCCAGAGACACAGCGCAGGCAAGCTCAGAGGACAAGACATCTGGGTGTGCCTAGGGACCAAGCTGCATGTAACAGAGCAGACCCACGATCTAGCTCTCTCGCATGTCATTCATCAGCAAAACACAGATGCTGTGAGTGGGTCGGGCACACAGGTGGAGACCGCTGGTGTTGGGAACTGGGGAGAGGAGGAGGAGATGATGATGATGACGATCAGGGCTCTTTTTCTAGCAGGAGCTCCTCTGCATATTAGGCCATACCCCCCTCATGTAGCCGATCCTCCAAGAGTTTACAGGGCTCTTAGTCCAGGGCCTACTGGAAGCTCCAGGAGGATTGGCTACGTCAGGGGGTGTGCCCTAATATGCAGAAGAGCTCCTGCTAGAAACAGAGCCCTGATTGGTGGTGGTGGTGGTGATGACGATGAAGATGAATCACCTTCCCTCCCACACTGGGAAACAAAAAGACTCCTGACCCGAAGGCCATTATTTTCAAAACAGACAAAGCAGGTCTGTCTGTCTGGTTTTCACAAAACTCCGTGAAATGTATATATATGTCTGCTGAGTTCAGTCATTGTGCTGAAAACGTGCTTGAGGAGGACTGACTGTGGTCTGACAGGAAGTCCAGATTGACCAGCCGTGGTTTGCAAAATGCCCAACGAGCCAAAGTTTTTTAAAAACATGGTTTGTGCTAACTGGGGTTTACCGTGACATCTGAATGATCAAACCACAGTGAGGGATGTGACTTGGCCACCAAAGGCCGTGGCCTCCAGAGACGGTGAAGCGCTGCTCAGAGGGAGAACAAAAGCCCATCTGGTTTTTTAAAGAAGGCTATAGACAAGCTGGAATGCGTCCAGAGGAGGGCGACAAAGATGGTGAAGGGTCTGGAGACCAAGTCCTATGAGGAAAGGTTGAAGGAGCTGGGGATGTTTAGCCTGGAGAGGAGGCGACTGAGAGGTGATATGATCACCATCTTCAAGTATTTGAAGGGCTGTCATATAGAGGAGGGTGTGGAATTTTTTCTGTGGCCCCAGAAAGTAGGACCAGAACCAATGGGTTGAAATTAAATCAAAAGAGTTTCCGACTCAACATCAGGAAGAACTTCCTGACCGTTAGAGCAGTTCCTCAGTGGAACAGGCTTCCTCGGGAGGTGGTGGGCTCTCCTTCCTTGGAGGTTCTTAAACAGAGGCTAGATGGCCATCTGACAGCAATGGAGATCCTGTGAATTTAGGGGGAGGTGTTTGTGAGTTTCCTGCATTGTGCAGGGGGTTGGACTAGATGACCCTTGAGCAGGGGTGGCCAATGGTAGCTCTCCAGATGTTTTTTGCCTACAACTCCCAACAGCCCCAGCCATTGGTCATGCTGGCTGGGGCTGATGGGAGTTGTAGGCAAAAAAAAAAATCTGGAGAGCTACTGTTGGCCAAGAGGTGCCTTCCAACTTTAGGATTCTATGATTCTGCAAACCACGGCTTGGCGAGAGGGATGGAATGAACCCGACAGCCGCAGGGCCCCTCCTATTAAGCTCTGAACCCAGTTTGTATGATGGAGCTCTCAGGGCAAACTCTGCATGATGCACGTGGCGGGGAGAGAAACAGAATCCCACCCAGGATCACACAGAGCCTTGTCACTGGGTTGTTAAATACCAAAAGGGGGAAAAAAGAGGGTACCATGTTCTGGACGGCTCTGCCTCGGATTAACTTCTGCAGGTTAATCACAGCCAGCTCTCTCTCTTCCTCTATCTGCCAAAACACAACGGAGGAATCGTTCGTCGTCCGCAGCTTGGTTTCAGGAAGGCGCGCAGGGAAAGGCACAGAGGGTGGACCCACAAGACATCTCCTTGATTGCCTCTATAAAGGGCTCATATATGGCCCACTCCATCCCGGTATGCCTCAACCTGGATAGCTCAAGCTAGCCGAGGGGTGGCTAAACGGGGGCTCGGGAGCCACGTGTGGCTCTTTCACACACATCGTGTGGCTCTCGGAGCCCCCACCGCCCAGTCGGCCATCTTGGAAAAGGCATTTCTCTCTTTAAATTGCTTCTCCGAGCCAAGTCAGCTGGTGGCTTGGAGAATGCATTTAAAATTAAAGTTGTTTTCTTTCCACCTCTCCCTCCCAGCTTGTGCTATTGCCCCCAGCTACGCGTGGACTTTCCTGCCTTCTAACGCCAGCTAGGGACCTTCCCTTTTGCTACTGAACCTCTTTCCCCTTCCTGATCTTTGTGTCCCCTTTTTGGGACAACCCCGCACCTTTCTCTGCTCCTGAGTGGTTTAACTAACTAGCCTTGTGGGAGGAACACATTATTTGGGGTTAAAATAACAACAAATAGATAACGGGATCCTGCAAAGGAAGGTGGCCACAAGGAAACCGCCACCGCACTGTATCAATGACCTGCCAAGACTTGCTACCATGTTTTGCCGCATAAGAGGAAGTGATCGTTTAACTTCTATTTCTTACTCTGTATCTTGGTTACAACAATACAGTTACCCTTTGTTTAAGCATTAATCTCTACTCCTTTCATTCTCTTCTGGAAGCTTATAGAAAATTGCCTGGAGCTGTATGTATACATATACTTAAAAGGTCCCCTGGAAACTATTTTCCCAGATGTGTACACCCTGTTGCAGGGGTCCTTTTGGTAACACCACACATGGAAAAAGTCTCTAGTTCTTCCTCTAGGAAGGAAAGGAAAAGTCCCCTGTGCAAGCACCAGTCGTTTCGGACTCTGGGGTGACGCTGCTTTCACAACGTTTTCACAGCAGACTTTTTATGGGGTGGTTTGCCATTGCCTTCCCCAGTCATCTACACTTTCCCCACAGCAAGCTGGGTACTCATTTGACCGACCTCGGAAGGATGGAAGGCTGTCAACCTCGAGCCGGCTACCTGAAAACCCAGCTTCCGCCGGGGATCGAACTCAGGTCGTGAGCGGCGCTTAGGACTGCAGTAACACTCTGCAGTAACACAGAGCTTTAACACTCTGCGCCATGGGGCTCTCTTCTCCGTCTAGGAAGATAAAATAAATAGGGAGTTCTGGGGGGACTCCATGCCCAAAGATGAACGGTTTACGAGCAAATTCATGATTGACACATTTCTTTAAAAAGCCTTGTGTTACAGAAAAGAAGAGATCTGGAAATGGAGCATGAAGCTGTACGTTTGGAAGCGGAAGGCAGCCTGTGACTTTGGCAAAAGAATAGTTCCCTTTTCAAGACTGAAACGGAGACGATCTCCAAGTTCCTATACAACACTTAGCAATGAATATTCCCAGCTGATTTTATAATAAATCCTTGCCAGCCGAAGAAGTGAGCCGTGGCTCACGGAAGCTCATCTGCTGCCACAAACGTTCTTAGTCTTTAAGGCGCTACCAGACCCTGGCTCTTTTCTTCCCCGCTATAGCATTAGGTCAAAGCACATGCCAATCCATTCCGTCGTGAGATGAAAACAGGAAACCCCAGGACTTAACAAGGATATTGGGGTTTTTTTAAAATCTCATTACATATGGTAAACCCACTCTCAGTGAGTATAGCTATACACCCACAGTATTCCAAAGTATTTCTCTTTTATAATAGTGTATCAGAAGAATGTTTTATACCAGTGGTGGCCAATGGTAGCTCTCCATATGTTTTTTGCCTACAACTCCCATCAGCCCCAGCCATTGGCCATGCTGGCTGGGGCTGATGGAAGTTGTAGGCAAAAACATCTGGAGAGCTACCGTTGGCCACCCGTTTTATACTGACATGCTCAAATAAGGGATATTGGCTATTCCTCTCATTACGTATACCTAACCCGTTTTCATTTTATGTATTCTTGTTTTCTAATGGCAGATTAGAATAATGTTTATAATGTATAGATTGAGGCTGATAAATAAAGTAGGTAGCCTACAACTAGGAAATACATGTCCTTCTGTGATTTGCAAAAACACCAATCGGAAGGAACTTTATTACCTTTTATGGCTATCCAGACCAAATGGCCAAGCCCCACTGTTTTTATCACGTGACCACAGCCAGTTTGCACTCACACTGCATGTATTCAGCCCACAATACCTGATCCTCTCCCCTCGTGTGATGAAGTGTGCTTAGAGAGCACACGAAAGCTTTATGTTCTCAATAAAACTTGGTTGGTCTTAAACGTGCCACTTGACTCCTGCTTTGTTCAACCGCTTCAGACCAACACGGCTGCCCTCTTGGATCTAGGAAACCAATCAGCCTCATAACTTTAAAGCATATGTTCTTTTAAATGTGAACGTGCCCCGTTTCAACAGCTAGGCCAAGTCCCCAACGTTTTTGAGCCTGTGGGCATCTTTGGAATTCAGGCAAAGAATAGTGAGCACAAGCACAAAATGGCTGTCGCAGGAGGCGGAGCTACAGAGACACCCAGAGGGAGTCCCGCTGCAGGGGAGAAAAACGGTAATTTGAAAAATACACTGGGAAAGAGGGCTGAGAGAATAAAATTAATACAAGGGGCAGCTGCTGCTGAGATGATGTTGTTTTGACCTGCCCAGCCAATCACATCTCCGATGGCCAATCAGAAGCTGCCCTGGCCAAGAGCCCCCACCTGGCTCTACCCACTTTCTGAAAACACTTGGCAGGTACCATGTAAGGTGTTGGCAGTGCCATGGTACCTGCGGGCACCACGTTAGGGACATTTGAGCTAGGCAGCTTTCTAATTTGGCAAAAGTCAGCAAAGTCCCTTTTAAAGAGCTAGATTTTAAAGCAAAGTGCTCTAGATAGTCTCTAGTTCTCCTTGTCCGGGACTCCTATAATACTACAAGCAGTGGTAGCTTTATGCCATGACCTGCCAGAAACAGCTGACATACCAGTGAAGGTACTTCCAGCGACGGAGTTGGAGCACGGCTGATCACTTTGGATACCTTCTGGAGGAATCGAAGCGGCTTCCGCGGTTCCTGAACCTGAATCTTCTTGCTTTGCAGGATCTGAAAGGGGCAAATCACAGCTAAGGAACCTGGTTTGTGGGCTTCAATGGCATTTCCCCACCCTCTCTTTAGGAAGGGCCGCGGGTCAGTGGTAGAGCATTTGCCAGGCATGCAGAAGGCCCCAGAGTCAATCCCCGGCATCTCCAGTTAAAAGATCCAGGCAGAAGATGATGGGAAAGACCTCAGCCTGAGATCTTGGAGAGCCATGAAGTGGGCTGTAGCTCAGTGGCTGCTGCTTGGCATGCAGAAGGTCCCAGGTTCAATCCCCGGCATCTCCAGTTAAAAGATCTGACAGTAGGTGATGGGAAAGACCTCAGCTTGAGACCCTGGAGAGCCGCTGCCAGACTGAGTAGACATTGACTTTGATGGACCAAGGGACAGATTCAGTAGAAGGCAACTTCATGCATTTCTCACATGCCTTTTTCCTCCCTTCCTTCGTCCCCATTTACCATAAACATTATATATCATATATATAATGACTACACCTGATCCCCTCGTCTGATGAAGTGTGCTTAAGAGAGCGCACGAAAGCTTACGTCCTAAATAAAATTTGGTTGGTCTTAAAGGTGCCACTTGACTCCTGCTTTGTTCAACTGCTTCTGGCCAACACGGCTGCCCACCTGGATCTATTATATATCATAGTTTTTGCTGTGGATGTCCAAATTTCGGGTTTTTTAAATCGCAATCAGACGTTGCTAGGTATTGTCCTGATATGCTAGAAGAAACGGGGGAAGGTAGGTGCAGCTATGAGGGGGGGATGGGAGGAGGTTGGATTTATATCCTGTCCTTGGCTCGGCGTCTCAGAGCAATTTACAGTCTCCTTCCCTTCAATTACCTTCTTCACCCAAAGGGTGATTAACATGTGGAACTCACTGCCACAGGAGGTGGTGGCGGCTACAAGCATAGCCAGCTTCAAGAGGGGATTGGATAAAAATATGGAGCAGTGGTCCATCAGTGGCTATTAACCACAGTGTGTGTGTGTGTGTGTATACACACACACATACACACACACACTGTGGCTAATAGCCACTGATAGCCAATATATATATATTGGCCACTGTGTGATACAGAGTGTTGGACTGGATGGGCCATTGGCCTGATCCAACATGGCTTCTCTTATGTTCTTATGTGACACAGAGTGTTGGACTGGATGGGCCATTGGCCTGATCCAACATGGCTTCTCTTATGTGACACAGAATGTTGGACTGGATGGGTCATTGGCCTGATCCAACATGGCTTCTCTTATGTTCTTCTGTGACACAGAGTGTTGGACTGGATGGGCCATTGGCCTGATCCAACATGGCTTCTCTTATGTTCTTCTGTGACACAGTGTGTTGGACTGGATGGGCCATTGGCCTGATCCAACATGGCTTCTCTTATGTTCTTCTGTGACACAGAGTGTTGGACTGGATGGGCCACTGGCCTGATCCAACATGGCTTCTCTTATGTTCTTATGTACCTTCAACCCCCATTACCTCATAGACCTGCGCCAGTTCCATCTCCAGCCGGGCGCTCCGTTTCGTAAACCCGTCTTTAGTGGTGGGGCTTCGGGGCTTGGGAGCTTCCGTCCGAGGCTGGGTGATGGAGTCCGGGAGAGACGCCTCCAGCTCCAGCAGTCCTAAGGAGGATAAAATGAGAGCAGGGCGGGTGGGGGGAAGAGGAAGGAAGAGGTCAAGGAGAAAGCGGATTTTAACTGGGCCATGAAAGAGAATCTCTCCCTAGGCCAGTGAGGCCTCCCCAGGGACAGGGGCTCCAGTGCCAAGACACACCCAGAGCTCCGTTGTTCCCAAAGACCTCCTGCACTGTTTTCCAGGGAGGGGACCACTCCCGTGCCCGTAAGTCACGGACCAGAACTGCTCCTTCCATTCCAACGGAAGGGGGGCCCCACTAGTTCCACACAGTGCCCTCGGGCAGGAAAAAAGCACCCAGACAGCTCTCTAAAGGTCATTTACCCTCATAGGTGCTGAGGTAGGCATTCTTCACTACGTAACGGTCAGCGTGATTGTCTGGAAAGTAACCAATTCTAGACAGTGGGGCGTAAGTCTGCGATTCGTACTCCGTGTAGTCCTTGATGATGTCTCTCTTCTCCAGTTTCCTTTCCACGTTCTTCCCCTTGGCAATTATTTTTCGGATGGCTGAAAAGAAATTCCAGGCAAGAGGCATTTTTGAGTGAAAACTCCACTCGGGCTTTTAGATAAACAGCGGCTCAACAGCCAGTCCGATATAGCGGTTTGAGTGCTCTTATCTGGGAGAACTGGGTTTGATTCCCTACTCCTCCACATGCCATAGCTCTCGTAGAACTGTTTCTCTCAAGAGCAGTTTTTGTCAGAGCTCTCTCAGCCCCACCTACCTCACAGGGTGTCTGTTGTAGGGAGCGGAAAGGAAAGGAGATTTGTAAGCCACTCTGAGACTCCTTTAGCTAGCAAAGGGTGGGATATAAATCTCAGCTCTTCTCTTCTTTTCCCCATGAAGACAGATCCAGTTCAAAAGTAAATTAGATGGACAGGAACACCTCTGAGAAAGACGTGTCCTCAGTTTAACCCAGACTTTCAAGCTATTGAGCAATTAACAGACAATATTTATTGTCTCATTCTCCCATTCTGACATGTTACTGTTTTATTGGTTTCCCACGCAAATGCTATCCAGACCAAATGTTCTTGCAATTTAATTTCACTATTTCACCGTCGGATTCTAACTTGGTGCCACTTTGCATTCTTAACCACTGCCCCCTCAGCTATATGTAGCTCTGCTCACTGTACCCCATTCCGTTGTCTGACGAAGTCTGCATGCATACGAAAGCTTACATTCGGAATAAAACGTGGTTGGTCTTTAAAATTGCTACCGGACTCTCCTACTTTGTTCTCCCCACGGAGTTACTCAACCGAGCCCATGGACCCCTTCATTCAGAGTTGGCCGTAACTTGGATCACCAGGTAAACGTTTTCCTCCTCTCTTTTGACCTCGGGGGTACCCCACCATGGTGCCTGTGGGTTGCCACAGCGCTCGTCAATATCTTTCCTGGTGCCCAACTGTTTTCCGAAAACGGGCGGTCTGGCACTGTGGGTAATGCTTCTTTCACAGTCTCTGCCATATTGTGGAGGCAAGACTAGCCACCGTTTTGCCCCCCTTCCCCTTTATGGTCGCTGCCACCACTTTGGGTAAAATCCAGCGCCCCTTCCAATCAATTGCCCAAAGCTACCCATTCTGGGGTGTCGGTCAACAGCCTACCACATGGACCGGCAGGCAGGTAAAGCCTCATGCAGGCTCTCCCATTTGCAGCTGCTGGAATGGCCTTGGGTTAGCCACAGCCCTCGCAGAGTTGTCCTTGAAAGGGCAGCTTCTGGGAGAGCTCTCTCAGCCCCACCTACCTTACAAGGTGGGGGGGGGGAGGAAGGTAAAGGAGATTGTGAGCCGCTCAGACTCGGAGATTCGGAGTGGAGGGTGGGATATAAATCCAATATCTTCTTCTCTCTCAAGCGAAACAAACTTTATTTCCACAAGGCCCAAACTGAGGATGTTGTAAAGGACAGAATCTAGATGCACTCAATAAAATATACCAAAAGATAGCTGTTAACTAAAGTATATCTGATCTCTGGAGGTTGCAAGATGTTCCTCTCTCTGGTGCATCTGCAAATCTCTTCATTCATTCATTCATTCATTCATTCATTCATTCATTCATTCATTCATTCATTCATTCATTCACATTTTATTTATTCTTCCCGCCCTCCCCGCCGGAGCAGGCTCAGGGCGGCTAACAACAAAATTAATTGAGTTATGCATTGAGTTAAAATACGTTGAGTTATAACTAACAATATAAACCGACAGATAATTAAAAACTATTAAAACTATTAAAAACTTTAGCCTCACATGCTCCAGAGGTGCCAAAACAGAGTCCCCTAACAAAGGGACAACTCCCTTTTTCACATCTCTCCCCACGTGTGTTCTGGGACTTCCAGCCAATTTGGATGCAAGCCTTGGGAGTCAAGCCCACTTAACCTGGACCCTCCAACTGAGAAACGGTTAACACATCAAAGGATGCATGGGTGTCAAACCTGTGGCCTGAGGGCCAGATCAGGCCCCCCGGAGGGCTCCTATCAGTTTGGCGAGCAACTCACTGTTGTCTGCTTCCTCCTCCCTCTCTTGCTTCCTTCTTGCTTTGCCAGGCTTGCTCAATCACACAGGAGCTACAGAGCAAAGCCTCTGTGTTCTCCATTGGCTGACCAGCGCATGAAGCAACTCATGTACAAAAGCTCACAATGCCCAGCCATTTCATGTTTCCCCCTGAGTCTTAGGCTCACAGCATTGACCATGAGATTTCTGTAACGGATGTCAATAAATCAAAAGTAGGTTTCCAACTTATAGATACACGTGAGCAGCATATTCAAGACTGCTACAGCACAGACGTTGTCTCCAGATTTCGATGCAGCAATCCAGAGCAAGCGGTGTCAGTTATCAGGGACTTCGACAACCAAAATATTGCAGCAGTGCTAATGTTTTAATCAAATTTTATTTTAAGGTGTTTAAGAAAAAAAACTTTAACTGTTTGTCTGTGTCACTTTATAAAGTGTCTCGCTCTCCTACCTGGGATTGCATTTTATGACACAAATGGCCTGGCCCAACAAGGTCTAGCTGACGTCAGCATCTGGCCCGCATCACAAATAATTTGGACACCTCTGAACTAGCGGGTTGTCCCTTCCAATTGGAAAGGGATGCGCTGTATGGTGTCAGACTCTGTTCATTGATTCATTGATTACTAACCAGATTGATTAATGCACATATATGCTCACTAACCTATGCTAGTAACAGAAGGGGGGCCAAGTAGGGAATAGCCGAAGAGTAGCTTCCCAGGAATATCAAAGGTTGTTAGGCAGTCTTTGAAGTGGAGAATGCCCGGCAGATTCTCACCTCCCCCCTAGAGGCAGCAAGGACATCGCCGCCGGGAAATGTAACCACCAACTGTAGGAGATAACGGGGAGCCGTGTGAAAAGTCTCACATGCAAAAGCAGCCTTTGTTTTGGGAATTGGGGGGTAGTTGCAATTGCTTTGATGTAGAATGTTAAATACCAATGATTCGAACTGCTTGCCGTCAGTTCCAATGCCTATCACGCTGAAGTAACTTTGGCGTATACAATAAATGCAACTTTTGATTCAAATAACCAAGCTTGCTTATTTTGGGAGCTTCAATGAACCTTCGCTGACATATGGAGCACGCCGTATTTCTCCCCTTCTTCATCGGCACGGACCACGTTCCATCACCATATCTGTCTAGGCACCTCTTGCTCCCCCCTTTCGCTGCAGTTGCTTTGGAAGCAGCTGCCGCCACAGCACAAAGATCTTCACTGCCTGATGAGGAGGAGGAGGAGGAGGCTCAGAGCGGTTTACAATCTCCTTCCCTTCCTCTCCCCACAGCAGACACCCCCGTGAGAGCCCTGCGAGAATTGTGACTGACCCCAGGTCACCCAGCAGCTGGTGGTGAGTGCCAAACATGGGTATTTCGAATAACCAAGCAATTATCAAAGATTTCAGGTTTTCACGGCTGGTAACATCATTAGGGCTTGTAGAGTCTTTCGGGATCAAGTGCCGTGTTCTACTGGAGAAAGTTTTCCTTCCAGACGTTTCGTTCTCAGCTGTGGAGAACATCCTCAGTGGCGTTGCAGCCGGAGCAGGCGCTCAGACCTTCTTGGCTGCTGTGCATTGAGTGGGGCCAGGGCTGCTGGAGAGCTGCTATTTCTAGGCTGGAATTTCTAGCTCTCCAGCAGCCCTGGCCTCACTCAATGCACAGCAGCCAAGAAGGTCTGAGCGCCTGCTCCGGCTGCAACGCCACTGAGGATGTTCTCCGCAGCTGAGAACGAAACGTCTGGAAGGAAAACTGTCTCCAGTAGAACACGGCACTTGATCCCGAAAGACTCTACAAGCCCTAACCAAGCAATTGTTTGATACAAAGACTCGTTTTAATGAGAATCTGGTACTTGCCCAAGGTACGATACCTTGGAAGTGATGCAAAGTTTCACACGGTATAGATTCTTAAAGGCTACTTCAAGGGCAATAGGAAAGATAACTTCAAACCATAACATACAGATGTGAATTGCAACAGATGTTCAAAGGGTACTACCAACTACCATTATGTGGTTACAACTTCTCCCGGTTCCTAGACATTCCTGCTTTTCTGATAAGATGTATGAATGGGAACAGTTCGGGGGAGGCGACTTTCTTCTATCATCAAGGTTACTTGCATATTCTAACTCTTCTACCCAGGGGTGAGAAAGAAAGGAGAGGAGAGAAAGGGGGGGGGGGGAAGCTTTGAAATGCAACTTTGAGAGAGAAGGATTTTAAGGCAGAGAGGAAATAGCTTCCAATACCTACATTGATTTAATACACAGAAATAGCATGCTTGAAAGTGAGAACCAGAGAGGATTGTGAGGCACTCCAAAGGGATCTGCTGAGGCTGGGTGAGTGGGCGTCAACGTGACAGATGAGGTTCAATGTGGCCAAGTGCAAAGTAATGCACATTGGGGTCAAGAATCCCAGCTACAAATACAAGTTGATGGGGTATGAACTGGGAGAGACTGACCAAGAGAGAGATCTTGGGGTTGTGGGAGATAACTCACTGAAAATATCAAGACAGTATGTGATTGCAATAAAAAGGCCAACGCCATGCTGGGAATTATTAGGAAGGGAATTGAAAACAAATCAGCCAGTATCATAATTCCCCTGTATAAATCGATGGTGCAGTCTCATTTGGAGTACTGTGTGCAATTCTGGTCACCGCACCTCAAAAAGGATATTATAGCATTGGGAAAAGTGCAGAAAAGGGCAACTAGAATGATTAAAGGTTTGGAACACTTTCCCTATGAAGAAAGGTTAAAACGCTTGGGGCTGTTTTGCTTGAAGAAATGTCGACTGTCGGGTGACATGATAGAGGTTTACAAGATTATGCATGGGATGGAGAAAGTAGAGAAAGAAGTCCTTTTCTCCCTTTCTCACAATACAAGAACTCGTGGGCATTCGATGAAATTGCTGAGCAGTCAGGTTAGAACGGATAAAAGGAAGTCCTTCTTCACCCAAAGGGTGATTAATGTGTGGAATTCACTGCCACAGGAGGTGGCGGCGGCTACAAGCATAGCCAGCTTTAAGAGGGGATTGGATAAAAATATGGAGCAGAGGTCCATCAGTGGCTATTAGCCACTGTGTGTGTGTGTGTGTGTGTATATATATACACACACACACACACATATACACACATATATATTGGCCACTGTGTGATACAGTGTTGGACTGGATGGGCCATTGGCCTGACCCAACATGGCTTCTCTTATGTTCTTATGCACGTGGAGGAGGAATGGGGAATCAAACCCACTTTTAATCACTGCTGGCTCCAGCAGCCATTTTATGGCTGGCCCCACCTCCTGCGGCAGCCATTCTGTGGTCGCCCCCATCAGGCTTTTCCAGAATTTTCAAAGGTGCCCGCAGGGGTCAAAACGGCCGGTTTACCTTTTGTGTGTTCGTGGAGAATCTTCCTCACTTTCTCTTCTTTCTGCCGCGTGAGGTAAAACCAGCGGTTGTCTAAGCGGCTGACGTCCATCTCGTTGTGCCTC
This sequence comes from Heteronotia binoei, assembly GCF_032191835.1. Taxonomy (NCBI): domain Eukaryota; kingdom Metazoa; phylum Chordata; class Lepidosauria; order Squamata; family Gekkonidae; genus Heteronotia; species Heteronotia binoei. The sequence continues at coordinate 12,608,055 of NC_083226.1, read as the reverse complement.
TCTTCCCGATTCTTCAGCAGAGCCTTTAAAAGTACTAGTCGGACTTCTTGCAGTCTTCAGGATGAAAAGAAGAGGGACCTGACAAAGGGAACTCCGACTCTCAAATCCTCGCACCCCCCCCCCCCCAATCTGGTTGGTCTTTAAGGTGCTACTGGACTCAAATCTAATTTATCTAATAAAAAAGAGTGCAGGCCGTATTACTCTCTGTGGGGAGTAACAGCGTATTTCAGTACTCCAAGGCATCTCAGTGACACATGAATCGGTGCCTGGCTCCATGAGTGGCAATTCCAGTGGGCCAAGGGGGTAGTAGGAACTCTGTCACTGCTGCCGTCCATCAGGGGACATTTCAAGGTTCCAAACAGAGAGTGCCCTGATTGGTTGGGCCAGGTTAGCCTGAACTCGTCAGATCTCTGAAGCTGAGTTAGCATCAGCCCTGGTGCTACTTGGATGGGATTCTAGCAGGAGCTCCTTTGCGTGTTAGGCCACACCCCCTGATGTAGCCAATCCTCCAAGAGCTTACAAAAAAGAGCCTTGTAAGCTCCAGGAGGATTGGTTACATCAGTGGCGTAATATGCAAAGGAGCTCCTGCTAGAATCCCACCCCTGGATGGGAGATCTCCACGGAAGTGCAGGATGGCTGTGCAGAGGCTGGCAATGGCAAACCACCTCTCTCTGTCTCTTGTCCTGAGAGCCCTACAGGCCGGCCCACAGCTATGGGGGTGGCCTCTGGGGGCCTCACCCCTGAGTTCTGGTAGAGGCTCCCCCCAGCCATAGAGGGCCCAATGGCCCCACCTCTCCCTCCCCTCCTGCTTGGCAGAGCAGGATGGGAGAGCGAGAGGCGGTGGGTCCCTTTTTAGGTCTATGGTGGGTCTATGCCTTTTTAGGTCAGGGGGATTTAAAAAAAAATTCGAGTGCCTCCCAAATTTTCAACAAGCCCCCAGATCGAAGAAACCCTGGCTACGCTCTTGCCTATAGGTGTTGCCATAAGGCAGCTGTGGCTTGATGGCACTTTATACACAAGCACACACACACACACACAACATACAGAATGAGCATTACTGGCTATCAAAGTGTAACGGTGACGGAAGCTTAAAGGAAGAAGTGCCTCCCTAAAGGGGAAAAAGGAAACCGCCTTGAGTCCCGTTCAGGAGAGCGGGAGATAAATTTGGTAGAGATAAAGTGGGGAGGAGAATTTCTTGGGAAAGGTCAGCGCTTGTGGCCAACCAGCGCTCTCTCTGCAGGTCCTGCTGCCCAGTAGGCTGAGCCTCAGGACTAAGAGCAGGGGTGCCAGACATGCAGTTCAGGGGTCGAATCAGGCCCCCGGAGGGCTCCTATCAGGCCCCTGAGCAAATGGCACCATCTGCTTCCTTCTCCATACTTTGCAAGGCTTACTCAATCGCACAGGAGCTACAGAGCAAAACCTCTATTTTCTCCATTGGCTGAGACACCTTCCTTGGGGAGGAAGGGAGGAGGAACATCTTGCTTTGCCAGGCTTGCTGAATCGCACAGGAGCTACAGAGCAAAACCTCTATTTTCTCTGTGGAGAAACGCCATTTTAGTCAGTGGTGGTGCTTCATTTGGCAGGGGTCAGTAAATCCCTCAGCAGGCTTTGTAGCCTTCCCCTCACTCCCCCCCTCCCTTCCAGAGCCAAACCAACAACGCTAGGGGGGGAAATCTCCTAGAGAGGCAGGAAGTGCTGTTGTTCCTTGCATGTGTTAGGCAGGAAGAGAAGGCAGATTTGAACTGGGGCTCGAGCGAGCATGTGGTGAGCAATGGAGGCTCCTGCCTGGGAGGCCCCCAGCCAGGCTGACTAAGTAAGTAATTCACAAGACAGGGCAAGTTTAGATCAGGGCCAGCAGGACGCGTTTATAACACATTTTGTTTGTCAGGCTGTTTGCTGTGCGTGTGCTGTGCTGTGCTAATTTTGTAGATGCAACTGTTTTTGTTTTGTTTTTCTTTCCCTATATTTTTCTCTTTTAAATAAATGTTTTTTCTGTTTTAAATGCTGGCAGTCAAACTCTGTACCACATAGATCCCCAAACCGCTTTAGACCACGCTGTGTCCAGAAGGGGGCCCCGGGGAAGGGGGAAGGCATGCAGTTGGATAAGGTGCCAATCCTCCAGGGGTGCCCCAAATAAGCGCTGAGGTCTCTGTGAAACCCAAGTGCAGAGTGGCAGAGGACCTTGAGGCCTGGCCTCACAGCAGGAGAGGGGGATTGGGAGTCCTGTTCCTCTCAATCTGAACCCCAGGACTGAGCAGGTGGTGGCAGCGCGCCCAAGGGGCAGGAGGAGAAATAGCTCCCTCCAGGAGTTGGCGACTCCATAGGGAGCTGACGGGACCGGGTCTGAAGGCAGAATCGGGCCGGTTCCGCCACATTCTCCATTGGCTGAGACTCCTTCCTTGGGGAGGAAGGGAGGAGGAACATCTTGCTTTGCCAGGCTCTCTCAATCGCACAGCAGAACTATGAACCAAGCCCCTCTTCCTTCTATTGGCTGAGGCTCCCTCCCCAGTCCCCTGGGGAAGGAAGGAAAGAGCCAGAGCTTCCTTTGCCCAGTTCCCTGGATCCCATGGAAGAAATACAAAGAAAGCATCTTTAAGACCAACGAGTGCTAACATTTTAAGCATGTTTTAAGTTTTTTAAATATATATCTGTGTTTGTCTGTGTTCTTTATAAAATATATCTCTGCTAATTAAGCTTAAAACAGGTACACACATGGCCTAACCTGACATGGCCCAGCCCGACAAGGTCTCATTTATGTCAGATCTGGCCCTCGTAACGAATGAGTTTGACACCCCTGATTAAGAGGGAAGGATAAGCCAAGGGAAGAATTCAGCACCTACTCTTCTATCTCTTCCTCTCGAAAGGCCCACTCTTTCCTCTCCATATCCTCCATCATTCTCCTCCTCTTGGCAATGTGTGCGGCGTCACTCAGAGGGGGAAGAGTCGCCTCCCAGGCCCGTTTCTCTCGCGCTCGCTCAATCACCTCCACCTCTGCCTGGGTCGCTGGAAGGCCCCGACCTTGGGAGGACAGGAAAGAACAAAATGTGGAACAGCAGCTTGATCTGAGGAGCGCTGCTTCAAACGGCAACGTGCAAGGCCAAGCGCGATCATGGCTGAACGGCTGCACCTTGAAGGAAGATACCTCCAACGCCATCCATAATAGAGTCATGCCCTTTTGGTGTAGTGGTTAAGTGTGCGGACTTTTATCTGGAAGAACCAGGTTTGATTCCCCACTCCTCCACTTGCACCTGCTAGCATGGCCTTGGGTCAGCCATAGCTCTGGCAGAGGTTGTCCTTGAAAGGGCAGCTGCTGTGAGAGCCCTCTCCAGCCCCACCCACCTCACAGGGTCTCTGTTGTGGGGGAGGAAGGGAAAGGAGATTGTGAGCTGCTCTGAGCCTCTTCGGAGTGGAGGGCGGGATATAAATCCAATATCATCATCTTCTTCTTTTAAGTCTGTCAGGAATAAACTGGTTTAGAAGTGGGCAACTAGAGTTCCCATCTACCCGTTTAGAGCGGGAAGCCTCTGGCCAATTGTAGCCCTGGCCCGCCAAGGCTCAGTCGATTGCCCAGCCATTTCATGTTTTCCCCTGGCTCTTAGGCTCAAAGTATTGACCACGAGAAACTGGGGCCAAAAGAGAGGGTGCAATTGTCATGGGGAGGGGAAAAAAGAAAAAAAATAAGGCCTTGGCTACTTACCAGAAATTCTGACGGTAGTGTTCTTGATGAATCCTAACACTACTCAGAAGTTACAAGGGTTGCTCTAACAATTTCCAGAAATACTATTGTAATTTTACAATTGAATTCCTGGTGATTGCTAGAGCTACCCTTGACACTACCAGGTAGCTCTAGGAATTGCCAAGAACTCTACAGGCAGAATTTCCAGTAAGTAAAAGTAAAGGTAGTTCCCTGTGCAAGCACCAGTCATTTCTGACTCTGGGGTGACATCACATCACGACATTTTCACAGCAGACTCTTTACGGGGTGGTTTGCCATTGCCTTCCCCAGTCCTCTACGCTTCCCCCCCCCCCCCAGCAAGCTGGGTACTCATTTCACCGACTTCAGAAGGGTGGAAGGCTGAGTCAACCTCGAGCTGCCTACCTGAACCCAGCTTCTGTCGGGATCGAACTCCGGTCGTGAGCAGAACTTGGACTGCAGTACTGCGGCCGACCACTCTGCGCCACAGGGCTCTGATTTCCAGTAAGTAGCAAAGCCTTATTTTTCTTTAAAAATAATAATTTCTCCTGGGACTCTGACCCTCCTCTCCAAACCCTTCCCACTGCCTAGCAACCGTGGGGGCAACACCCCTTAAGACTGCACTGCAAAAATGGCAAGTTTTTAACGTATGATTCCTAGGGGCCTGTATTACTGAAGATGCAGTAATGCAAAACCAGAAGTGGGAACAAACCCCTCCACCCCCCCTTGCCTGTGTCCACGTCAGACCCTGAGAAGCGACGCTTGAGAAAAACCATCTGCATGTTAGGCAGCTCACCCCAGGTCAGTGTGGCAAGGGTCAGTAACTCAGGGATTGATCCGGAAGTCACCACATATTCCGGGCTGTAGGGATCCGTCTGGGCTTCGCTGTCCCGATAATCGGTCTGGGTAGCCACGGTTTGGGAGATGAGATAGGAGGGCTTATCGCTGGGTGCCGCGTGGAGGCTGAACGGCTCCGGCCTGAAAGGCAAAGAAGAGCCCAACCCGCTTCCAGACCGTCCCCACACACTGCGTCGGATAACACGGGACTTACTTCTGGGTAGACCTGCTTCGGACGGCTGCCGGATGTTCCCACCAATCTCAGATTACGATTCAGATGGCTTGATCGTCTTATTTATTAATGTCTTACCCCGCACTTCCTTAAAGAGCTCAGAGGAGAACGCATGGTTGCCCACCCCGTAACATACGTCAAAACAGCCCTGCTGGCTCAGACCGGTGGTGCATCTAGTCCAGCAACCTGTTTCACAAAGCAGCCAACTGGTTGCCCTGGAGAACCGACAATGAGGGGACAGAGGCTGCGGCCTTCCCCTGACGTTGCCCCTTGGCACTGCTGTGCAGCAGTTTACTGCCTCTGAATACAGTACTTTCCCTTTACTTTAGCTGGCTAGAAGCCACTGGTGGACTTCTCCATGAATCTGTCTAATCCTCCCTTTGAAGGCAGCTGTTCGGTACCTCCGCTCGTCGCTTAATTCTTTGCTGCGTAAAGATGTCTTTCCTTTTGACGGTTCTGAACCTACTGCCCGTCAGCCTCATTGAGCGTCCTCAAGTTCTCACACTTTGGGAGGAGAAATCACTTTCCTCTAAGTATCGTTTTATAAACCTCTATCATGCCTCCCCCACCTCCTGTGGTTGTCCCTTTTCTAAACCGCAAAGTCCCAGATTCTTCCTCAAAGGAAAGGTGCTCCAACCCCTTAAGCCAATGCGGTTGCCCTCTTCTGTACTTTCCCCAACTGTGCGCTGTCCGTTGCGAGCTGTGGCGACCGGAGCGACGCACATTATGCCCCAACAGAACTGCACTGTACTAAATGCTCACTCTCACTCCCTTGCCCAACCATCGCCAGCTTGAGACACTGGTGAACCTGAGCTGCAGTTACTGACCCTGGTCTACCATTGAACTTAAGGACAGAGCAGGGTTTTGACCACAGACACAGTGCGGCACTGTAGCCGCCACACAGCCGCAGCCTTCAGCAGCCACCTAATACTATATCTGCTGTCGAATGTTTATCCTCATAACTGCCAAATGGCCACGGGTGATTTTACAAGAAGAAAACCTGCAGAAAGGCTCTTAGCAGATGTTTCATTCCTCCGCAGCTTGCTGTCCCCTTCAAAATTTTATTTGTTTGCAGGGCTTTTTTTGTAGCGGGAACTCCTTTGCATATTAGGCCACACACCCCTGATGTAGCCAATCCTCCAAGAGCTTCCGGGCCTTTTTGTATAGGGCCTACCCTAAGCTCTTGGAGGATTGGCTGCATCAGGGGTGTGTGGCCTAATATGCGAAGGAGTTCCTGCTACAAAAAAAGACCTGTTTATTTATATACTTCATCCACAATCTGCCTATCTAGCCAAGGCTCAAGGGAAATTACTATTGCTATTGGATACTCTGCTGTCTGTCTGTATTTTTATAGATGTAAATTCAGAGGAACAGCCCAAGACGTCCAATAAACAATGTGTTAAGGACCCTGGCCAGGGGCTCCACAGGTTTGCTGAAGTCCCCAAGGAACCGACTCAAGAGTTTCAGGTTTATTTATGAGGAGAGCTTTAATCACCGATCACAGTTCTCAAAGCAGAGGCAGGCCTGAGCTGAGCTTCTATCGTCTGGGACTCAAGATGCCCACACACATGCAGCTGACCTTAGCCAAACCTTGAGACCAAGACCATAACTACACTAGTCTTATATCCTAAATGCTGGCAGAGAGTCTGGAAGTGATTAAACAAGCTATCCCAAACTCTTGGATAAGCCAGGCTTCCCCAAGCCTTAGATGAGTGGGGGGGGGGGGAGAAACCACCCCAGCCTTGAAAATAAGGACCTGCTAACGATCGTGAGAGCGAGAATGTTCCCCCGAGAGTGGCTCATGCTGTCCTCTCCCGAGAGACTCCAGGCAAGTAGCAAAGATGGAGTCCCCTGGGGCTAGACACAGCGCAATAGGACTAGGATGACAGAATTCGAAAACAGCGCCAGGAAGAAAAACTGTCGAAGGCGTGTCATACGATAAACCAGGGATCCCCAACCGCTTTGTGCCGGAGGGCACCGTTGGAACTCGGGCAAAGGACGGTGGACGCGATTACAAAATGGCTGCCACAAGAGGCAAAGCCAGTCATAAAATGACTGCCGCAGCGGGTGGGGCCAACTACAAAATGCCAGGGATTGAGTTAGATGCAGCTCTCACAGTACTTCTTCAATGATTCAGGCAGAAGCTCTGTTTAATCCGTACAGCCAATCAGAAGCCCTACTGGGGAAAAGCCCCTCCTAGACCCGCCCACTTTTCCAAAGCGCCAGGAAAGGTGTCAGGAGACACTCGGACGCCCATGTTGGGGAAGCCTGCCACAAGCAATGCAGAAATGAGAAGACAATGCAGCAAGAGCAAGACGACACATACAATAAATATTGCAACAGACTGCAAACCTGTTGCTTATCAAAATTCTGTCCACCCCTTTACAAAACTGCTCTCTCAGACATTTTTGTTTGGCACATTCATGCTAACACCAAACGATTCTGAAAATGCCACTTGCAATAATCCCAGACGACAATCTGTCTCAAACAAGCCGTCTGAAGGGCAACATGGTCATACGTCTGGGGTCTCTGCAGGGACCAGGACATCTGGGTGCTGTTCCCAAACCCCACCAAGTTTCCGCTCTGTGTGTCAAAGTTGCTCTTCCGACATAGCTTCATTATTAGAAAACAAAAATGCAGCCTCTACTTACTTGGCTGTTGCGTAAACGACGCTCATTGGAATTGGCTTGTGAAATGGAATGAAAGGCCTGAAAAAGACAGAAAACCAGTGAAGCTCTCTGGAAAGCTAACGGAGAGCCAGTTTGGTGTAGCGGTTAAGTGTGTGGACTCTTATCTGGGAGAACCGGGTTTGATTCCCCACTCCTCCACTTGCACCTGCTGGAATGGCCTTGGGTCAGCCATAGCTCTCACAAGAGTTGTCCTTGAAAGGGCAGCTGCTGTGAGAGCCCTCTCAGCCCCACCCACCTCACAGGGTGTCTGTTGTGGGGGAGGGAGGGAAAGGAGATTGTGAGCCGCTCTGAGACTCTGTCCTTGAAAGGGCAGCTGCTGTGAGAGCCCTCTCAGCCCCACCCACCTCATAGGGTGTCTGTTGTGGGGGAGGAAGGGAAAGGAGATTGTGAGCCGCTCTGAGACTCTGTCCTTGAAAGGGCAGCTGCTGGGAGAGCCCTCTCCAGCCCCACCCACCTCACAGGGTGTCTGTTGTGGGGAGGAAGGGAAAGGAGATTGTGAGCCGCTCTGAGACTCTGTCCTTGAAAGGGCAGCTGCTGGGAGAGCCCTCTCCAGCCCCACCCACCTCATAGGGTGTCTGTTGTGGGGGAGGGAGGGAAAGGAGATTGTGAGCCGCTCTGAGACTCTGTCCTTGAAAGGGCAGCTGCTGTGAGAGCCCTCTCAGCCCCACCCACCTCATAGGGTGTCTGTTGTGGGGGAGGAAGGGAAAGGAGATTGTGAGCCGCCCTGAGACTCTGTCCTTCAAAGGGCAGCTACTGTGAGAGCCCTCTCAGCCCCACCCACCTCACAGGGTGTCTGTTGTGGGGGAGGAAGGGAAAGGAGATTGTAGGCCGTTCTGAGACTCTGTCCTTCAAAGGGCAGCTACTGTGAGAGCCCTCTCAGCCCCACCCACCTCACAGGGTGTCTGTTGTGGGGGAGGAAGGGGAAGGAGATTGTAGGCCACTCTGAGACTCTTCGGAGTGGAGGGCGGGATATAACAACAATATCATCATCTTCTTCTTTGTCAGCAAGGGCATTACGCAGCTATCCTTTGGTGCCCATCCGATCTTCAAGAGACCACATGGAAAGGCTAAGTGTTCAGTTTGGCGGAGGGGACATGATTGCTCTCTTGACTTATTTAAAGGGCTGTCGCTCAGAGGAGGGCGGGGAGCTGTGCCTGTCGGCAGCAGAGGAGAGGACTCGCAAGAATGGGGTTAAATTGCAGGCAGAAAGGTAACCTCTGGTTTTTCCAGTCAGAGTAGTTCAGCAGTGGAATCAGCCTCCTCGGGAGGCGTTGAGCTCCCCGCCACTGGCACTCTTCAAGCAGCAGCTGGACAGACACTTGTCAGGGGCGCTGCAAGCTGATCCTGCACTGAGAAGCGGGTTGGATTGGATGGCCTCTATGGCCCCTTCCGACTCTGCGGTTCTGATTCTACATCTCAATTATACACGATACAACATCACACCCTCATATTTCAGTTTTTAAAACACACACACACACATTCAGCTGTCTTCATGGCTACAACTGGACTCATTCCATCCTTTTTAACCCAGTTCTATTTTGGATACTTAAATAAGTGAAGAAGAAGAAGATATTGGATTTATATCCCGCCCTCCACTCCGAAGAGTCTCAGAGCGGCTCACAATCTCCTTTACCTTCCTCCCCCAAAACAGACACCCTGTGAGGTGAGTGGGGCTGGAGAGGGCTCTCACAGCAGCTGCCCTTTCAAGGACAGTCTCAGAACGGCCTACAATCTCTTTTACCTTCCTCCCCCACAACAGACCCCCTGAGAGGTGGGTGGGGCTGGAGAGCGCTCTCACAGCAGCTGCCCTTTCAAGGACAGAGTCTCAGAACGGCCTACAATCTCCTTTACCTTCCTCCCCCACAACAGACCACCCCTGTGAGGTGGATGGGGCTGAGAGGGCTCTCACAGAAGCTGCTCTTTCAAGGACAGAGTCTCAAAGTAGCTCACAATCTTCTTTCCCTTCCTCCCCCACAACAGACACCCTGTGAGGTGGGTGGGGCTGGAGAGGGCTCTCACAGCAGCTGCCCTTTCAAGGACAGAGTCTCAGAGCGGCTCACAATCTCCTTTCCCTTCCTCCCCCACAACAGACCCCCTGTGAGGTGGGTGGGGCTGGAGAGGGCTCTCCCAGCAGCTGCCCTTTCAAGGACAACCTCTGCCAGAGCTATGGCTGACCCAAGGCCATGCCAGCAGGTGCAAGTGGAGGAGTGGGGAATCAAACCCGGTTCTCCCAGATAAGAGTCCGCACACTTAACCGCTACACCAAACTGGCTCTCCAGTTTGTGCTGGTGTTCTTGATGCATTTCTTATATTGGAACCCTGCTCTTATGTGGGAGCCCGCTGGCCAGTGGCTAACAGGGATTTTTGAGGGGGGGGAGGGAGAATGGGACACAGCCTCGCCCCGCTTGTCTGCTTGAAGGCCAGGGGTGGGGGGAGGTGGGGATTTTGGAGCGAGGTGATCACAGCTCTCCAGCTGCAAGGCGTGCTGTTTGCCCTCCGGTTCCTTACGCCGCTTGGAGTCATACGTGAGGCTGCTACGGGAAACAAGGGGAAAGGAGGCACCGTCTCAAAAGATGAACTTTGTGAGCTAATAAAATGGTGAGCTGCTGCATAAATCAGTGTGCTCTTGGGCTATTTTTCCTGAGCTAAGGCAAAAAATGTGTGCGTTGGGGGGTTAAAAATCTGCAAGCTGGCTCACGCTAACAGCTTAGATGAGTGTAATCCGCAGCTCATGGAAGGAGAGCTCCATACGCTCCTTTTTTTGTTTCCACCACTAGAAACAGGAGAGCAAGAAACTGCGACTAAAGGATCCCCTAAATAAGGCTCTTAGCCGCTTGATTAAGATCCTGTCCCGGGCCGGCACGATATCATTTTGGAGTGCTTTGGGGAGATGGGAGCTTATCTGTGGTTCACTGGCAGAGCATCTGCTAGGCATGAAGGTCCCGGGTTCAGTTCCTGGCATCTTCAGTTAAAGGTGGTAGGTGATGTGAAAGACCTCTGCCTGAAACCCTGAAGAGCCGCTGCCAGTCTGAATAGACAATACTGAATCATGGAGTTGGAAGGGAGCCCCAGGGTCATCCAGTCTAACCCTGTGCACAATGCAGGAAATTCACGAATACCTCCCCCTAAATTCACAGGATCCTCATTGCTGTCAGATGGCCCTCTAGCCTCTGTTGAAAAACCTCCAAGGAAGGAGAGCCCACCACCTCCCGAGGAAGCCTGTTCCACTGAGGAACCGCTCGAACGGTCAGGAAGTTCTTCCTAATGTTGAGCCGGAAACTCTTTTGATTTAATTGCAACCCACTGGTTCTGGTCCTACCTTCCGGGGCCACTGAAAACTTTACTGACTTTGATGGACTGAGTGTCTGATTCAGCATAAGGCACAATCACGTGTGGTTCATGTATTCTTTATTTATTATACTTTAGAGAATTTATATCTTTTCAGTATTGGCTGTTCAGACTTGAAGGGGCTCTCCAGGGTGTCAGGCGGAGGTCTTTCACATCACCTCGTGCCTGGTCCTTTCAACTGCACGTGCCGGGGATTGAACCTGGGACCTCTCCAAGTCAGTATCATCTGCTCAGACCAGCAGTGGCTCTCCAGTGTCTTTCACATCACCTACCGCCTGGTCGTTTCAACTGGAGATGCCGGAGACGGAACCCGGGACCTTCTGCAATGGAGATCCCGTGCAGTTTCCATCTCTCTCGCCTCCTCCATTTTATCCTGTGCGTTGTGGGCTAGGCTGAGGGTGTGTGACTGGCCAAAGGTCACCCAGCAACCTGTCATGGCAGAGCGGGGATTGGAACCCGGGCCTCCTTCCCTGCATTTGAGCAGCGCTTGCATCGCACTGGCAGTCTGCCTTTGGATTCGACACCGCCAGCCCTGTTCAGGCCTCACCGTTCAAAATACTTCCAGCGATTCCTTCCTGTGACTTCAGGATCTTCGTACTCGACTCTGGGAAGCTGAAGGGAAGGCTGAGATCTCGAAGGAAAAGGCAAGATGAAAATTCAGTACTGGATCTGACATTCTAGAGACAGAGGGCACGATCGCACGAGAGATTTGGCCCAACCTAGCCGCACCTTCCCTCTGGATTTAATGTGCACGGGGCGTTTTTTTTTTTTTTTTGTAGAAAAAGCCCAGCAGGAACTCACTTGCGTATTAGGCCACACCCCTGACACCAAGCCAGCCACACCCCTGACACCAAGCCAGCCACACCCCTGACACCAAGCTAGCCACAGCCAGAACTTCCCGGTAGCAAACATCTAAAATGCATGCAACGGTCACCTCGAGGCTGGACTACTGCAATGCCCTCTACATGGGGCTGCCCCTGTGCCGAACCCGGAAGTTGCAGCTAGTGCAGAATGCCGCTGCCCGGCTGTTGTTAGGGCTCCCTAGACGGGAGCACATTCAGGCGGGGCTCCGGGGACTGCACTGGCTGCCAATAACATACCGAGTTCGGTACAAGGTGCTGGTTATGACCTTTAAAGCCCTTTGTGACCTGGGACCTACCTACCTTAGGGACCGTCTCTCCCGACATGTTCCCCAGAGAGTGCTGAGATCGGGGTCTCAGAACCTCCTTACAATCCCTGGGCCAAAGGAGGCCCGTCTGAAAGCGACCAGAGACAGGGCCTTTTCGATTGCAGCCCCCTGTAGGTGGAACCAGCTCCCGGAGGAGGTGAGGGCCCTGCGGAACCTTGAACAGTTCCGCAGGGCCTGTAAAACAGCCCTCTTCCGGTTGACATACAATTAATTGATATCAGGATGCCTGAATATTTAAACTTTGAACATCAGAATATTGAACACTGGAATACTTGCAGAATTGATTTAAGGAAAAGGTAGCATAGTGCATATTGATGTGAGTTTTATGAATTTTTATGTATTCTATTGTATAATTATTAATGTATTTTAAACTGATCTTTGTTAGCTTTTTGTATTGTAAGCCGCCCTGAGCCCGCCTTGGTGGGGCAGGGCGGGATATAAATCGAACAAATAATAATAATAATGCAGGGTGGATTTCCCAGCTGTCTGAATGGGCATCTACCCTGCACACGCAGGAACAGTCTGCACGTTCCTCTAGCGTTGAGGTACGTGCCCCTCCGGGCAACAGGGTGGGAGATGTGCAATTGCTGCAGCACGCGTCAAAGAGAACCGGCTTTGAAAAACCGCCGCGCCAAATTCCCAGCGTGAGCCCGCCCAGAGAGAGAGCATTCTGAAGTTACACTTTGCTCCCTCTTAAGATGACAGCTGTCGCAGTTGCGGTAAGTCTCAATGGAGTAAGGTATGTGGAAGTTAACTGAGGCAGCTGGAGCCTGATTGTCAGGGGTGTGGCCTAATATGCAAATGAGTTCCTGCTGGGCTTTTTATTAATAAAATAAAAGCCCTGCGCACATTAAATCCAGAGGGAAGGTGTAGCTAGGCTGGGCCAAATCTCTCGCGTGATCCTGGGGAAACTGGCAAGACGAACAGGCCGGATGGTTCGGCAATGAAGAAACAGGATCCCGGTTGGCTCACAAGCGCGCAAAAGCTTTGCCTCGTTGAATGTGCCTGATGCATCTAAGAGCCTGATCGAGAGGTCGCTGTGGGGAGAGCCGGATTGTCCTGCACAAAAAGCAGCCAGCAGAGCAGCGGAGGCCAAACAGAAAAGCACTCCGGGAATCCAGGAGTGCAACAGACAACCATGAGGATGCCTAGACTGTGAACTCGATCTTACAAGGAATGTCTGGCCTATGTCATATACCACATATTCGTGGCTTCAGAGGGATACTCCATGTGGTCCACGTGCCCCTACCTCCAGCCATTTCACCACTTGATGTTGTCTTACCAGATCCCTGAAACTTGTACTCAACTCCGGTCAAATCCAGAAGACCAGTGATCTCCTGGTTCTGCTTCATTACTGCATGTATTTGTTTTTATTTATCTTTATTTATGGCCAGCCTTTCTCACTGGGACTCAGGGTGGATTACAAGTTCGACTCAGTCAACTGGAAGGCAGAATACAAAACTCTGCCCTCCCCTCACCACCTATGTATCTCTGGCCAGTTTCTACATACCCTCCATGCATCTGATGAAGAGAGCTGTGTTTCTCAAAAGCTTAGAAAGGTAAAAAAGGTAGCCCCCTGTGCAAGCCACCTGTCGTTTCCAACTCTGGGGCGGACGTCGTATCACGACGTTGTTTGCCATTGCCTTCCCCAGTCCTCTACGCTTTCCCCCCAGCAAGCTGGGGACTCATCTGACCGACCGCGGAAGGACGGAAGGCTGAGTCAACCTGAGCCGGCTACCTGAACCCAGCTGCCGCCGGGATCGAACTCAGATTGTGAGCAGAGACGACAGTACTGCAGCTTACCACTCTGCTCGTACTAAAATAAAACGATACGATACAATTATGTTAAAAAAAAGTAGATTAGGATGACAAGAACGAGAAAATGCATGTCCCTTTGCTTTACCTAGACTTTCCCAATATCAATAGAGAATCACAGATAAATGACTAGCAAGGGAGCCCCTAAGGGTTCTGTGACTAAACCAGCCTCCGATATGCTCAACAAATTCTCATTAAGGTTTATAACAGAAACAGAAACAAACACTTAGAGCAATAAATTGTACATAAGATGAAGTCATACAACATGCATGGTCCTTGAAAAGGACAAAATAGGTGAAGTTCTATAATATGCACGGTCTTTCTTGGGACCAATACTCCTCCAAATGGTTTCAACCAAGAACTGGCAAGATAAGAGTCTTCTTCACGATTCAAACTGCTGCAGAAAAAAAGCCAACAGTAGCAGACAGCTACGAAGGCGGCGCCTCTCTGCCTCCGTTCCTCTGAAGCTTCCACAGGCTTAATGCAAAAAATTACAAAATTGACAATGGAACTCAATCCTTCAAGTGCAATGTAAGTGATGTTTATAATGTGGTGCTCCAGCAACAGCAATTAACAGGCAACTTTTATTACCTTTTATTGCTATCCAGACCAATGGTCTTCCAACTTATTATACTATTTTGCCATCTGATCCTTTGGAACAGTTTAAACAACCCACCAACTGCCTGTATTTCAGCTCACTGTAGCCCATCCCTTCGTCTGAAAAAGCATGCATGCGTACCTAATAAAACTTATACTCTGAATAAAATTTTGTTGGTCTTAAAGGCGCCACCGGACTTGTTTCTCGAAAGCTTACGCTACAATAAAAAGTGTTACGTCTTCAAGTGCTACCGGACTCTCCTATTTTGCAGCAACAGACTCACAAGGCTAACTCCTCCGGTATATTCGGAGAGATTAATTTTTAAAAGCCCCGCCCCCCCGCCCAGCCCAACAGAGAGGGGGAGACTTACAGGACCAGATTCTGAAGAGCCTCCAGGCGTTGCTGCGCTCTTCCCCTCCACCGCTGGTCAATGAAGGGGGGGATAGGGTTTTTCGCTTCCAGCTTCATTGTGAACGGCGGATAGTGAACCAGGTTGCTGAACATAGCTCTGAACACTGGCAGCTTTCTCTTCGGCGATGGGGGAGCGGGTGGGGGGGGGGGAAGAAAAGAAATGCAAATATTGTTCACCAAGACGTTTGAAGCAACATCACAGCCAAACACAGGGTTTGCGGGAACGTAACTGCCGAATATGTTATCTATAATCTGGGGAGACGGGTCCACCGTTTAGACATTCCAGAGTTCCCAGTTCACGTATATGGAGAACATACGGGGAGCTAGAGGATGGCTTGGGGGCTTTTGATAGACCCAGGGCTTTTTTTGTAGCAAGAACTCCTTTGCATATTAGGCCACACACCCCTGATGGAGCCAACCCTCCAAGAGCTTACAGGGCTCTTAGTACAGGGCCCAGGGATAGAATTCTAGCAGGGGCTCCTTTGCATATTAGGCCACACTCCCCTGATGTAGCCAATCCTCCAAGAGCTTACAGGGCTCTTAGTACAGGGCCCAGAAATAGAATTCTAGCAGGGGCTCCTTTGCATATTAGGCCACACACCCCTGCTGTAGCCAATCCTCCAAGAGCTTATAGGGCTCTTAGTACAGGGCCCAGAGATAGAATTCTACCAGTGGCACCTTTGCATATTAGGCCACACACCTCTGCTGGAGCCAATCCTCCAAGAGCTTACAGGGCTCTAAGTGCAGGGCCCAGAGATAGAATTCTAGCAGGGGTTCCTTTGCATATTAGGCCACACACCCCTGATGTAGCCAATCCCCCAAGAGCTTGCAGGGCTCTTCATACAGGGCCTGCTGTAAGCTCTTGGGCGATTGGCTGCATCAGGGGTGTGTGGCCTAATATGCAAAGGAGTTCCCGCTACAAAAAAAGGTTCTGGAAGTATCTATAAAATTCAGCTGAGAAGATGATGGGCTTTTCTGCATTCTCATTTTCCTGGTTTCTTCAGGGTGGGGGTGCTGCTGTTCCACACTTGTTTTGCTCCCTCCAGTGGTCAATACAATATTGCACTGGTTTACGTCTAGCATGGCTCCCCGCAAGTTTTTTATGCCCGACATAAACTAGTGTGATATCTAACAGTAACTCTTCAACATTTCAAACAGAGCTCAGTAGTAGAAGGCATCTTTTATTGCGCACAATTACAAGCCTTGCTGGATTAAAGCCCCCTCAGTCTCTCCTATTTTTTTTAACAGTGCTTGGTAGGTGCTGGGAATGGGGTGAGTGAGTGAGTGGCCTGGTGCTCACAGGCCCCGCGTCGGAGACCCTGCTGTAATTTACAGTGCAGGGCAAGGGGTTGAATCCAGAGTGAATTTTCCAGCCTCTCCCCTCCCACTGCCATGAACTGATCACCACCAAACGCTACTTCTGCCACAAAGGGGACCCCAAGGAATGGCATGTGTGTGTGTGTGGGGGGGGGGGGTTGAGGGACTGCAGCAGGAAGGAGAGGTCAGCGGAAGTCACCATCTTAGCCGGAACAGTGGAGTTCCAAGTGGAGTTATGTCCTTCTGTCCGCTGAAGTCACTGGGCTGAGAAGGGTGTAATTCTGCTTGGGATGGCACTGGAAAAGTAACTTGGGGTTCTCTGAAGGCCCTCACCGGCAGAAACAAGGGAGTTTTGTAACCCACCTCCCAATCGACTGAGTGGTTTTAAGCCCAGAGGCTTAAAAAAGTCGGAGACCCCTGAATTATACAAGTATCACAAAAGAAATGCATCAGAGGGCAGCGGTTGTTGACAGACATTCTGCGGCTACATAAATCAAATGTAGTTATGGAACATGGAAAACCATTCTGGAGAAGAATTATATTGTTTTCAGTACCGGATCCAGTAGTAGTAGCAGACAGTGTTCCCTCTAAGCTGAGTTAGTGTGAGCTAGCTCACAGATTTTTGGCCTCCGGCTCCCACATTTCTGTCTTAGCTCAGGAAAAATAGCCCCAGGGCAAACCAATTGACGCAGGAGCTCGCCACTTTAATGCCAGCAGCACCCAAAGTAGAATTTTTGCTCACAAGACTAAACGGCTTAGAGGGAACACTGGCCACCTCTTTTGAACTCAGTTGTCTCAAGCCAGATTGTAAATCAGTATGTGATATTCTGTATGAACAATATACTAATTCAGGGGTGGCCAACGGTAGCTCTCCAGATGTTTTTTGCCTACAACTCCCATCAGCCCCAGCCATTGGCCATGCTGGCTGGGGCTGATGGGAGTTGTAGGCAAAAAAACATCTGGAGAGCTACCGTTGGCCACCCCTGTCCTAGTTACTTCTAACTAGCAGAATTCTGGTGTAAATTCTCAGCCGCAACAAGTCCATTTTTATGGGCACACGAGAAAAGGAATCTCTGTTTCAAACAATGGCCACTTACCATTTCATCGTTCAGCAGATGCGCCCGAACGGTGGCTTGCGCATGGTCTCTCTCGCTTGAAAGGGTGTACAATGGATCTAAAATGCAGAGACACAAATGGAAACATTTCTAGATTCAAGGAGGACTGTCTGCCTAGACGTTCGCATGAATTTGAAACGGCCGGCAGGAATGCCATGCAGTCTTTAGAACAGTGGTTCTCAACCTTTTTGGTATCGTGAGCCACGACAAGTCACCGAAAAACCTGGGCCAGCCCTGAACCGGTCACCATACCAAGAATAATTGGGTTTGTGGGTCTTCATTAAGGTTTTAATCTGCAGGTGGCAGTTAGAGATCTCCCACTGTTACAACTGATCTCTAGGTAGGGTTGTCAATCCCCAGGTGGGGGCAGGGGATCCCCCGGTTTGGAGGCCCTCCCCCACTTCAGGGTCATCAGAAAGGGGGGGAGGGAGAAATGTCTGCTGGGAACTCTATTATTCCCTATGAAGATCGATTCCCATAGGGTATAATGAAGAATTGATCTGTGGGTATCTGGGGTTCTGGGGAGGTGGTGTTTTGAGGTAGAGGCACCAATTTTTCAGCATAGCATCCAGTGCCTCTCCCCAAAATACCCTTCAAGTTTCAAAAAGATTGGGCTAGGGGGTCCAATTCTATGACCACCCCCCACAAAGAAGGTGCCCCTATCCTTCATTATTTCCAATGGAGGGAAGGCATTTAAAAGGTCCATTCAAATGTGATGGCCAGAACTCCCTTTGGGGTTCAATGATGCTTGTCACAGCCTTGCTACTGGCTCCACCCTCAGTGTCTCCTGGCTCCACCCCCAAAGTCCCCAGATATTTCTTGAATTGGATTTGGCAACCCTATCTCCAGGAGACAGAGATCAGTTCCCCTGGAGGAAACGACCGCTTTGGAAGTTGGATTCTATGTCATTATGCTGCAAACCCCACCCTCCTTCAGTTCCATCCCCCCAAACGCCAAGGATTTCCCAACACTGAGTTGGCACCCTAGTCCCCATACAGAAAAGGTTGGGAACCACTGCTGGGAGACCTCCAGCAAGGCGGAGCCCCTCTCCCCCAATAATTGGTTCCACCACTGAGTTGCTCCCACCATGAAGGGAGCCTTCAGAAGTCTTCTGCATCTGGTTAGAGAAGAGGTACAGGACTGGCTTGTTAGAGAAGAGGTACAGGACCATGAAGTTAGAGAAGAGGCACAGGACTGGCTTGTTAGAGAAAGAGGTACAGGACCATGAAGTTAGAGAAGAGGTACAGGACTGGCTAGTTAGAGAAGAGGCACAAGACTGGCTTGTTAGAGAAGAGGGTACAGGACTGGCTTGTTAGAGAAGAGGTACAGGACTATGAAGTTAGAGAAGAGGCACAGGACTGGCTTGTTAGAGAAGAGGTACAGGACTATGAAATTAGAGAAGAGGCACAGGACTATGAAGTTAGAGAAGAGGTACAGGACTGGCTTGTTAGAGAAGTGGTACAGGACTATGAAGTTAGAGAAGAGGCACAGGACTGGCTTGTTAGAGAAGAGGTACAGGACTATGAAGTTAGAGAAGAGGCACAGGACTGGCTTGTTAGAGAAGTGGTACAGGACTGGCTTGTTAGAGAAGAGGCACAGGACTGGCTTGTTAGAGAAGAGGCACAGGACTGGCTTGTTAGAGAAGAGGTACAGGACCATGAAGTTAGAGAAGAGGCACAGGACTGGCTTGTTAGAGAAGAGGTACAGGACCATGAAGGTGGGAGCAACTCAACCTTTCAGTCTAGAATCCGCCAACCTGACCTCCGGGAGGACAGAATGGAACTTATGCAGGAGGTAAGACAGGCTGAAAATCAAACATGCATCCTTCTCTGCAGGATAATGGGAAGCTTTTTTTGCCACGGTGCATTGCACACGTCTGCACATAGCTGCGGGTTGCTCTGGGCTTAGTGAGACCCGAGCTCTTCATCTGATACTGAGAGAACAGCTAAAGCACAAGGCCTGCAGGCAAATGAACAAGGCCGACGGTGCCCACCTTCCGCTGAATCGCCGCATGGAGGTGTTGTTTCCCTTTTGCCATGAAATATATTCCACGTGAAATATCATTTGGTCTTCAGAATGCCGATGCTATGGCTGTAGGTGATTTACAGTGCAATCCTATGAAGGTCTACTCAGAATTCGACTGAAGTCTGCGCAGTGGGACTTACACCCCAAAAAGTTAGCCTTTGCATTGTTAGGCTTGGGAGAAAACCCTGCTGGATGCAACGTGATGCTCGGTATTCTTGGTGCTTGGGGGGCAACAGTGGGAAGGCTTCTAGTGTCCTGGCCCCACTAGTGGACCTCCTTATGGAACCTGGTTAACTTTAAATGCATTCTCCAAGCCACTGGCTTGTTTGGCTTGGAGAAGTAAACTAAAGAGACAAGTGCCTTCTCCAAGCTGGCTGATGGGGTGGTGGGGGCTTCAAGAGCCACACAATATGTGTGAAAGAGCCACAGCTGGGTTGTCCCTGGTATAAGCAATTCTGCAGAAATTCCTCCCTTCACTCCCAGGAGATTGCAAACGTTCTTCTTCACTTCTGCAAATGCAAACTCCTGAAATGCAAAGGAAGACTCTCCAGACCAAGGGTGGCCAAACTGCAGTCTGGGAGCCACATGTGGCTCTTTCACACAGATTGTGGGGCTCTTGAAGCCCCCACTACCCATCAGCCAGCTTGAGGACAGCATTTGTCTCTCTAGATCATTTCCCCAAGCCAAGCCAGCCAGCGACTTGGAGAATGCATTTAAAGTTGCTTTCTTTCCACCTCTCCCTCCCTCATCTATTTGCCTTCCTTCCTTCTGGCTCTCAAACATCTGACGTTCATGTCTTGCGGCTGTCAAACGTCTGACATTTATACCATGTGGCTCTTAAGTTAAGGAAGTCTGGCCACCTCTGCTCCAGCCTGAGTTCTGCTTTGCACTCGAGGCGCTTGCAAGCACCTGCCAATGGGATGGACGGAACAGATGCAACTTGCACGGGGTTAGGGGTGTGGCTTTTAAGCAGCTCCGAATATTTCCCCCTAATGCGTAGTAGGAAACTTCCAGGAGAGAGAAATCACTGGCAAACTCTCCCCCCCCCCCCGGACAGAGCCAGCAAAGCAACCCAAAACATTCAGGAAATCCGGTCTCCGCTGAGCAACCGCTCTAGGAGTTTTCAATCTATGATAGTTCGTGGAGAAACCGGAAGTGCCGGTCTGAATAAGAAAGCTGATCTCTATGGTTCTCCAGAGACGCAAGAAACAGCTTCCGCTCCCCAGCCGTCTCTATGGGGAAACATCTCCCCTCCTTTTGACCAGCAAATTCAGGAAGGCCCCGCCTCCAGCCCACCGGAAGTACCGCCTCGCAGCCCTCCCTCGCGACCGTTAAGCACCAGCAGGGGGCGCGCGGCCCCACCCACCGCCCCCTCCTCATTACCGTAGAGAAAGTCGAAGGCACGATTGGGCGCCATGTCCCTGCGGTACCGGGACGAGGCGTGGGCCCGCTGCCGCGTCACGATCACGGACTGGCTCATCTCGGCGGCCTTCTGCTACAGCTCCAGGCCGGCGGACGCCGTAACCACGGCAACGCGGAAGCGCGGCGGGGCACGGGGGCGGGGCGTCCTTAGAACGCCGACGGCAGCAGAGGCCACGCCCCTCTAAGGGGGCGGGACGGCCCGTCTCTCTGATTCTGCGCCAAAGGGAAGAAGGAACGCCCACGGATTTGAACGCCGATTGGCTGAGGAGGGTGCCGCTCATCGGCCCCTGGGGGGGCGGAGTTACTCTGATTGGTGGGATCCTGCTTTGGATTTTACTGTAAAAGTGACTGCGGGAAATCAAATTTAGATGCGACCCAAATCTCTCAAAACGTTGTGCAGATTCTCCAGTTCTTTGGGACTCTTCATCATAGTTATATACTGCGTTTAGAGTTGCCAAGTTCATTTCAAGAAATATCTGGGGACTTTGGGGGTGGAGCCAGGGTGTGACAAGCCTAATTGAACTCCAAAGGGAGTTCTGGCCATCACATTTAAAAGATCCGCAAACCTTTTAAATGCCTTCCTTCCATAGGAAGTGATGAAGGATAGGGGCACCTTCTTTTGGGGCTCATAGAATTGGACCTCCTGGTCCACTCCTTTTGAAACTTGGGGGGTATTTTGGGGAGAGGCACTTGATGCTATGCTGAAAATTTGGTGCCTCTGTCTCAAAAAAACAGCCCCTCCAGAGCCCCAGATCAATTCTCCATTATTCCCTATGGGACTCAGTCTCCAAAGGAAATAATGGAGTGCCCAACAGACATTTCCCTCCTCGTTCCCCCCCCCCTTTCTGATGACCTTGAAGAAGGAGGAGGGCCTCCAAACCAGGGGATTGGCAACCCAGTCTGGGTTGGGTCTTTTTTTTACAACTGGATTTAGTTAATTGTTAAAAAAAATGTTTGGACTGGTTCCTGGAGCAGCGGTGGTAAAATATTCTAAACAAACAAATCATACATCCAGGTAGATGTTAAGGGTAGGACACTGAGTTGTGTTCGGGAATTTATTGACAGCCAGCGTTGCTCTTCCAAGGTTATTTTTAACCAGTTTCCATGGTTTCATTGCACATATGCTCAGGATCCCTGCATCTCAAAGGCAACCAGATGTATACACGTTCCAAATTTGGCTGCAACATTCGAGCTGGCGACATTCTTGATGTTTTGAAAGGTGAGGGGCGCCCTGCACTGTTTGCCCACCAGCTTAGTAGGTGCCTCAGCTTTTTCAGGCAAGATCCTGTGCAAGTTACTATTAAAAGCGCAAAACAAAAAAAAATATCGTAAATAGCCATTCATGGGAGCTAGACAAGAGTATGCATTTTTGCCCTCATTCTGCGGAGACTCCATTGGCTGCCCATCTATTACTTGGCTCAGTTTAAGGTATTGTTTGTTCTGGTTGGGCACCCTCTTGCTGAGGGTGAAAGAGGAGAGCACAAAAGTAGGCTTGAAACTCAACATCAAAAAACTAAGCTCATGGCATCTGGCCCCATCACACCTTGGCAAATAGAAGGGAAAGACATGAAAGTAGTGACAGACTTCACATTTCTGGGATCCAAGGTCACTGCAGATGGTGACTGTAGCCATGAAATTAAAAGACATTTACTCCTTGGGAGGGCATCTGTAGGAAACCTAGACAGTATAATAAAAAGTAGAGACATCACCCTGCCAACAAAAGTCTGTATAGTCAAAGCGATGGTTTCCCAGTAGTAATGTATGGCTGTGAGAGCTGGACCATAAGGAAGGCCGAGCACAGAAGAATAGATACTTTCAAGCTGTGGTACTCGAGAAGACTCTTGAGAGTCCCTTGGACTGCAAGAAGATCCAATCAGTCAGTCCTAAGGGAAATCAACCCAGACTGTTCCCCGGAAGGTCAGATGCTGAAGCTGAAACTCAAATACTTTGGCCACCAAATGAGAAGGGAGCACTCCCTGGAGAAGATCCTGATGCTGGGAAAGAAAGAAGGCAAAAAGAAGGGGATGGCAAAAGATGAGATGGCTGGGCAGCGTTACTGATGTAACTAGCACGAATTTGAGCAGACTTCGGAGGATGGTGAAAGACAGGAGGGCCTGGCGTGACTTGTTCCACGGGGTCACAAAGAGTCAGAATCGACTGTGCGACTGAACAACAACTATTGCATACAAAGCCCTCCATGGCCTTGGCCCCTTGTCGAGCACACTCATTTCTGGACCACATTTTACTATATAGAGAGCATGCCATCAGCTCTCCAGCTCTTCCCCATTATTTACAATCCAGAGGGCACGTAGTGAAAACATCTGGCCCTGGGATGTTCATACTAGAAGCCGGCCACTGGTACCTCCAAGCCGCCCACCCCACCCCCTTTTCACACGGACAACTCTTATCTCTTCACAGAGGAGTGTGAGAAGATTTGATGTTTCCAATAGCCTAGGAGTCCTTAGTAGTAAAATAGATAGTTGCTTAGTAACCTTTGAACCCGTGACTCAAGTATGCATCTGCAATGTAACCCTTTGATGAGATCCTTTATAGCAACTGTGTAACTGTCTGTACCCCATTACTCCCAAGGCTTGTGTCCTTGGCAAAGCTCCTGCGTTTCTTACAATAAACCTATCTTTTGATTCAAAACAAAAGGACTCTGTTATTGGGAAATATCGGCGCTTGACACCCCTCTTATTTGCCAAAGGATCTCTCTCCCAATGTGCCACCAGGACGACTTCACTGAGGTCAGCAGGGGCTTCTGCAGGTGCTGACCTGCATACAGGTAAAACGGACAACTGCTGGTACAGGTGCTTGCTCCATCGTGGCTCCTGCTTTGTGGCACAGCCTGCCCAAGGAGTGAGGAAAGCCCGGCACTCCTGGCTTTCCACAAACTATGCAAAACTGAATGGTTCAAGAGCTCCTCTGTGCTCACATGCTAGGGTTGTACTGCACAAAGTGGTTTTCAAACGTGCTGAGATAAAAGATTGAGGACTATGGTCTGTACCGCTGTGCTTCGCTTATTGTAAGTAGGAAGCCCTGAGCCTACTTCGGCGGAGAGGGCGGGATATAAATCAAAGCAAATCAATAAATAAAAGACATAGGATCCTAGTCTTGCTGTTACTACTATGAGGTTTACTAAGGTTTCAGAAATGTGACCAAGAAATTTGGTCTGCAAAGCAACTGTCAATTTAATTGATCTTCCTGATGAAACATGCTTCTGTTGAACAGACTCCAGTAGCACCTTTAAGAGCAACTTTGTGCTATTGCTTCAGACCAAAGGTGGCCAAACTGTGGCTCGAGAGTCGCATGTGGCTCCTTCACACATATTGTGTGGCTCTTGAAGCTCCCACCACCATTAGCTGGCTTGGCGAAAGCATTTGTCTCTTTAAATCACTTCTCCAAGCCAGCTGGCAGCTTGGAGAAGGCATTTAAAGATAAAGTTGCTTTCTTTCCACCTCTCCCCTCATCTATTTGGGGTATAAATCTGCAATTCTTCTGCTTCTACCTTCCTTTCTTCCTGCTTGTGGTTCTCAAACATTTGATGTTTATTCTATGTGGCTCTTACTTTGGGCACGTTTGGCCACTCCTGCTTCAGACCAACACAGCTGCCCACCTGAATCTCTGCTTCTGTTGAACGTGGGCCAGACCAGGAAGTGCCCCGAATGTTTTCTTTGTTCGGGCTAAAATAGAGAAGGGTGGATCAATGCCGTAGGTCAGGGGTGGCCAGCTGTAGCTCTCCAGATGTTTTTTTTGCCTACAACTCCCATCAGCCCCAGCCATTGACTATGCTGGCTGAGGCCGATGGGAGTTGTAGGCAAAAAACATCTGGAGAGCTACTGTTGGCCACCCCTGCAGTAGGTGGCAAGGGTGCCATTCTCTTTCATAAAACAGTTCGAGCCCAGCAGCGCCTTTAAGACCAACAAAGTTTTATTCAAGGTATAAATACGTGCACACAACAGCTTACACCATGAATAAGACTTTGTTGGTCTTAAAAGGTGCCGCCGGATTCAAACTCGCTGCTGCGGCTTCAAACCAACGCTATAACCTTGGATCTCCGAGGAAGCGCGCCACTCTCTCCCCACTCCTTCATCTCCATGGGACACGCGGTCGCGTGCATATGACGTCACAGGCGCCGGGCCGGCCCTTTGTTAGCGAAAGGCGGAAGTGCCGGCCGCTGGCCCTTTCCCCGGGCTTTGCGCATGCGCCATCGGGAGCCATGTCGAGCGTGGCGGCCAGCGCCGCTTCGGGTCTTCCCGCGCCCCCTCCGGCCGAGCAGAAGCCGCCGCCTGACCTCAAGCCTTGCTGCGCCTGCCCGGAGACGAAGCAGGCCCGCGACGCTTGGTGGGTAGGCAGCCCGAACGACGGTGGGTGGGCGCGGGCGGGTGGCGGTGACACGCGTCCCGGAGAGGGTTCACACATACACGCGTGTGCGCGAAGGCCTTCTCGGGGCTTCAGCGGCCTCCCCCTCCCTTCCCGCGGGCTTTCCTGTAATGTCGCAACGTCAAATAGCTGCAGGGAGCCTCTGCTTGCCTCATGACGGGTGTTCTTTTGTTTTACTTCATTTATCTTTCCTCCCCAAAGTGGTTGACAAAGTAGTTGGAGAGACACTTGGGTGTGGTGGTGAAGTGTGCGGACTCTTATCTGGGAGAACCGGGCTTGATTCCCCACTCCTCCACTTGCACCTGCTGGAATGGCCTTGGGTCAGCCAGAGCTCTCTTATCTAGGAGAACCGGGTTGGATTCCGCACTCCTCCCCTTGCACCTGCTGGAATGGCCTTGGGTCAGCCATAGCTCTCTTATCTGGGAGCACCGGGTTTGATTCCCCACTCCTTCACTTGCACCTGCTGGAATGGCCTTGGGTCAGCCAGAGCTCTCTTATCTGGGAGAACCGGGTTTGATTCCCCACTCCTCCACTTGCACCTGCTGGAATGGCCTTGGGTCAGCCAGAGCTCTCTTATGTGGGAGAACCGGGTTTGATTCCCCACTCCTCCACTTGCAGCTGCTGGAATGGCCTTGGGTCAGCCAGAGCTCTCTTATGTGGGAGAACCGGGTTTGATTCCCCACTCCTCCACTTGCACCTGCTGGAATGGCCTTGGGTCAGCCATAGCTCTCTTATGTGGGAGAACCGGGTTTGATTCCCCACTCCTCCACTTGCACCTGCTGGAATGGCCTTGGGTCAGCCAGAGCTCTCTTATGTGGGAGAACCGGGTTTGATTCCCCACTCCTCCACTTGCACCTGCTGGAATGGCCTTGGGTCAGCCATAGCTCTCTTATGTGGGAGAACCGGGTTTGATTCCCCACTCCTCCACTTGCACCTGCTGGAATGGCCTTGGGTCAGCCAGAGCTCTCTTATGTGGGAGAACCGGGTTTGATTCCCCACTCCTCCACTTGCACCTGCTGGAATGGCCTTGGGTCAGCCAGAGCTCTCTTATGTGGGAGAACCGGGTTTGATTCCCCACTCCTCCACTTGCACCTGCTGGAATGGCTTTGGGTCAGCCAGAGCTCCCTTATCTGGGAGAACCGGGTTTGATTCCCCACTCCTCCACTTGCACCTGCTGGAACGGCCTTGGCTCAGCCAGAGCTCTCTTATCTGGGAGAACCGGGTTTGATTCCCCACTCCTCCACTTGCAGCTGCTGGAATGGCCTTGGGTCAGCCATAGCTCTCTTATCTGGGAGAACCGGGTTTGATTCCCCACTCCTGCATTTGCAGCTGCTGGAATGGCCTTGGGTCAGCCATAGCTCTCTTATCTGGGAGAACCGGGTTTGATTCCCCACTCCTCCACTTGCACCTGCTGGAATGGCTTTGGGTCAGCCAGAGCTCTCTTATCTGGGAGAACCGGGTTTGATTCCCCGCTCCTCCACTTGCACCTGTTGCAATGGCCTTGGGTCAGCCAGAGCCTTTTGTAGGAGTTGACCTTGAAAGGGCAGCTGCAGTGAGAGCCCTCTCTAGCCCCACCCACCTCACAGGGTGTCTGTTGTGGGGGAGGAAGGGAAAGGAGATTGTGAGCCACTCTGAGTCTCTGACTGAGAGAGAAGGGCGGGGTATAAATCTGCAATTTTTCTTCTTCAGTTTGGTGTAGTGGTTAAGAGCATGGACTCTTATCTGGGAGAACCGGTTTGATTCCCCACTCCTCCACTTGCAGCTGCTGGAATGGCCTTGGGTCAGCCATAGCTCTGGCAGAGGTTGTCCTTGAAAGGGCAGCTGCTGGGAGAGCCCTCTCCAGCCCCACCCACCTCACAGGGTGTCTGTTGTGGGGGGAGAAGATATAGGAGATAGTAAGCCGCTCTGAGTCTCTGATTCAGAGAGAAGGGCGGAATATAAATCTGCAGTCTTCTTCTTTCCCTGCTGCTGTGAGAGCCCTCTCCAGCCCCACCCACCTCACAGGGTGTCTGTTGTGGGGGTAGAAGATATAGGAGATTATAAGCCGCTCTGATTCAGAGAGAAGGGCAGGGTATAAATCTGCAGTCTTTTTCATTCTTCCTTCGTTTCCCCCTTCCAACAACCCTGTGAGGTAGGCTGGGCTGTCTCACCAAGGCCCACCCAGCAAGCTTCCATGGCAGGTGGGCATTCGAATCGGGGTCTCCCAGATCACACTGGCCAGGGGTATGTGTGTTTTGTCCCAGAGGGACAAACAACTAGTCTATTGTAGGTTAGGCCAGCTGTGTGTGTGTGTTTGGGGGCGGGGGTGAAGCCCCCTCTCCTCACACACTGCCCCTCTACCCCAAATCCAGCCTGTGCGTGCCTGGGAATTAAGTTTCAGCAAGGAATTCCCAAGTCATGTGTGCCTGACAAGACCTGACGCGGACTTGAAATCCTCAGAACGGCGCTCTGCTGTCCCGCAAAGCTCACATGCTTTGTGTCGTGTTTCAGAAGTAGGCCGGTTTGCCTCTGTTGCTGTGGGAGAGGCCCTGGGACTTGTGGCGGTGTGAGCTTTCATGCTGCAAGGCTTCTGTCGCGGTGGATTAGCGACACTTCCAAAGCTCTGCAAAGTGCTTGATTCCTGTTTCCCCTGGCTAGGTTTGTGCATTGCACATCTCTCCACAAATGAACCTTCTGCTACAACAGGGGTCTCCAAGGTGGTGCTCGCGAACACCTTTTCTGGCAGCCTCCCTGATTGACTATTGAAGATTTGATTGGCTTTTAAAAGTACTGCTTTGGCAGCAGCTGCCACCCCAACGCAAACCATTTCCCCTGTGCGACTGAAGCTAAAAAGAGCTTCGATTCGCAGATATTCTGAAAGCGTACAGACTTTGGCTCCGGTAGGAATTTCTGGAAGATTTTCCTACCGTCGGCAGTGCACTAGACGCCCACGTGACTGGGCTTTGCCTTTTGAGTGCTTCCTTTTCCAAAAACAAATTAACATACCGTTGTAATGCAGAGCCAGTTTGGTGCGCAGGCTCTTAGCTGGGAGAACTGGGTTTGATTCCCCGCTCCTCTCCTTGCAGCTGCTAGAATGGCCTTAAGTCGGCCATAGCTTTTGCAGTTATCCTTGAAAGGGCAGCTGCTGTGAGAGCTCTCTCAGCCCCACCTACCTCGTAGGGTGTCTGTTGTGGGGAGGGGGGAAGGTAAAGGAGCTTGTGACCGCTCTGAGATTCAGAGTGTAGGGTGGGATAGAAATCCAGTATCTTCTTCCCAAAAGCTGCAAATGCAGTTGGAGCGAAGCACCTGGGTTTGTCTTTGCTGCTGTTGCACTATTCGTAACACTCTGGAAATGGTTTGAATAGACCCCCGAGTGGTAATCTGAAAAAAAGGAACACCGAAAAAGACAAAGTAGAACAATACAGTAACACACTCCTGTTCCGAGAACCCTTAACGCAAGTCCGGCCTTTGTGAAACTTCATAACGTGTGAGATTGCCTAATCGGAAGCCTTTGATTTGCAGCATCATCGAAAAAGGAGAAGAGCGCTGCGGTCCGCTCATTGAGGCCCACAAAGAGTGCATGAGAGCCCTCGGCTTTAAGATATAAACATGCTCAGCTACGGATCCGGATGGATGGTAGGCAGACCGACAGTCTCTCAGTGGTGTTCTTCTCAAGAGAGTTGGTTGGAAATGTACCCAGTTTATGGCGTGTTGCTCCTTCCTGGTAAAATTACTTAGGGAGGGGTTTGCAGGGATTTTTTTTGTACAGTCTCCTTCCCTACTTGTACGCGGTCCGAGGACAAAGATTGACCCCCTAGACGTGTGTCTCCATCAATGGTTCACAATTGAAACTCAGAACCACACTCAAAATGACCTAATATTAAACCAAAATAACCAAAACAACCTAGCTGTGGCCTCAGGGCCCTGATTATGGCCTTTTAAGGGCATCTGGTTGGCCACTTCTGATTGATTCAACAGGCCTGCTGCTACTGGAGGGATTAGTAGAGGATTAGTAAGAGCATTCCGGCTCTGGAATGAACTGTGCCACCACCAAAAGGGTCCTTCCTTGGGCAAACCTGCAGGAAGAGTCCTTCAGCTCTGAATTTGAATCCAGTCTCACCTTAAGAGACTACCAAGATTTTGGGGGCGTGAGCTTTTGAGAGTCAAAGCGCGTACCCCAAAAATCTTGTTGGGACTCTTTGAGTTGTTACTGGATTCGAATCTAGCCGTCGTACCGCAGACCACCGCGGCTCTCCTCTGAAACACTCTCCAGCTCTTAAGCTTTTCTTCCGTGATCTGGAAGCGTCCTCTCGGTTGACAAGTCCAGATTCATAGTAACTTGCATGGAAGCTTCGAGGCAAGTTCATAAAGTTTCACAATGGTGGTGTTGCTCTCTGAGATCACTAGATGGTGCTTCTGCAGCAGGACAAGCAAGTTGTTACTGTCAAGCTTGCTAGGCTGCGATGCTTCCCAGTGTCAGTAGTGAAGAAGAAAGATGCAGGGGAGAGACTAAACTAGCTGAAGCTGCTTCTTACTGGGCCTTTTCTTCCTTTTTCTTCCAGGTGATTTGCTGCTGGACGACTGCAGGCACTTGGATGTTCGTATCAGCTTGAATGGGTTTTTTTAATCTCTATCAGAAGATGACTTTATTTAAATTTATTGCAAATATATTTATGACAGATTTCTAAAAATCAAAGTTATATATATTGATATAGTCTGACTGGTTTCCCCCATTGCAGGATCCAGACTGTGCAATGACATGGCAGTTGGATATATATATTTTTAAAAAGTTCTCGCTGGAGCGCATTTTCTGTGCTTCCTTTCCCTAAAGGCGAAGTTGGCGCAATCAGTAAAGCTGCCACCAGTTCACTGTGCTTTCATTCCTCACCTTTGTGTTTCGTTCTCTTTCCGCGTCACTCGGGGTGGTGTATATGGATGGATTTATCCTCTCACGCACAGGCCTCATTTTGGGCAGGGGTTCTCAGGAGCAGAGCTCTGGAACCTCTAAATTTTATTGTGCTCTTTCTTTCTTTCTTTCTTTCTTTCTTTCTTTCTTTCTTTCTTTCTTTCTTTCTTTCTTTCTTTCTTTCTTTCTTTCTTTCTTTCTTTCTTTCTTTCTTTCTTTCTTTCTTTCTTTCTTCCTTCCTTTCTCTCTTTCTCCCTCCCTCCCTCCCTCCTTTCCTTCCTTCCTTCCTTCCTTCCTTTGTTTCTTTTCGTTTCTTACTCTCTTCTGGGCTCCATTGTTCAACCCCCCTCCCTCCCCCTTCCTTCCTTCCTTCCTTCCTTCCTTCCTTCCTTCCTTCCTTCCTTCCTTCCTTCCTTCCTTCCTTCCTTCCTTCCTTCCTTCCTTCCTTCCTTCCTTCCTTCCTTCCTTCCTGCCTTCCTTCCTTCCTGCCTTCCTTCCTTCCTGCCTTCCTTCCTTCCTTCCTTCCTTCCTTCCTTCCTTTGTTTCTTTTTGTTTCTTACTCTCTTCTGGGCTCCATTGTTCAACCCCCCCCTCTCTCCCTCCCTCCCTCCCTCCCTCCCTCCCTCCCTCCCTCCCTTCCTTCCTTCCTTCCTTCCTTCCTTCCTTCCTTCCTTCCTTCCTTCCTTCCTTCCTTCCTTCCTTCCTTCCTTCCTTTGTTTCTTTTTGTTTCTTACTCTCTCCTGGGCTCCATTGTTCAACCCCCCTGTGAGAATTTTGCTCACATCTAAGATTTGACAAACTTCCTAATATTTTTCCCCACCAGAAAATGGGGGAATAACCAAAACATATAAAGCGTACAGACAGAAATCTTCATCATGCCGCTTTGGCCACATAGGAGAAAGTAATTTTAAAAGTATGATGGGGATAAGGTTTGATTAAAAGGTTAAGGTAGCCCCCTGTGTAAGCACCAGTCACCCCAGACTCTGGGGTGACGCCGCATCACGACGTTTTTGCAGCAGCAGGGGTGGTTTGCCATTGCCTTGCCCAGTCATCTACACTTCCCCCCCCCAGCAAGCTGGGTACTCATTTTACCGGCCTCGGAAGGATGGAAGGCTGAGTCAACCTTGAGCTGGCTACCTGAACCCAGCTTCCACCGGGATTGAACTCAGGTTGTGAGGAGAGAGTTCAGATTGCAGTACTGCAGCTTTACCGCTCTGCGCCACGGGGCTCTGTTTGATTATGACAATATAATTCAAGAAGCACTTTAAGGTAGATGCTGAGCTGATATAATTACGTACACCTTCCGGTGACGTTGGGTGGGTGTGGCATACGCAAATGAGTTGTGCTAACGAGCTCCGGCACCTCTTTTTCTACGTCGTGACCCCTGCGAGTCACACCAATAAGCCCATGAAGGTGGTTGGGCTGGGAGAGAATCATCCCAGTTAGTTCCGTGTCCTGTTCTGTGTCCCCGACTTGCCTTCGTTCGAGTCCCAGCATTCTGATCTCTGCACTGCTGTCACTCAAAACACAGAGCAGCTATCCTCCAAGGTCCATACGGGACAGAGAGCCAAGTTCTAACTTCTGTAGCTCGGCTGCAAGCTTTGGTTCTGTTGGTTCTGAAACTCAGCATTCACCTTTTCTCTCTGGAGACGTGGCTGATGTAGTCAACAGCCGTTCCAAAGCAGGCTGGAAAAAAGAATCTTAAAAAGTTCTATAGCAAGCCGGGCAAATGCAGGCCAGTAGTGGGAGAATTCACGTTTCTTTAAAGACATTTGGCATTCTTTGGCATGCATGATGTTTGTAAGATTTTAATTTTGTCCTTCCTGGGAGGCTTTTTGCCACCACACCTGCACACGACGTCAACACACAGGTTGTGGAGCAGAACGGGCCGCAGGTAACAGATGGCCCTAGCAAGCCAGAGTCTGCTTAGAAATGCCTGTTAGTCTCCTTTCCCACAGCTGAGCAGAATCCCCCCCGTACTGGCACAAGCACCCTAGTACCGCCCTTCTGGTAAAAGCATCGCTATAGCAGCAGCAACACTCTGCCCGTAGCAGGGGTGGGAAGAGGGCAGCAAAGGTCAAACTTCCCCAGAGATCTTCAGCCCCTTCTCCCTAAAGCCAGCCAGCAGACAGCCTCCCCTTCTGGAGAAAAGCAGCCGTTATCACCTCTCTCCATGCATGCCGCTTGTCCCCCCCCCTCCCCCACAGAAGCAAGTCTGATGAAACCTAGCTCCATCTGGCTTTGTATATTTCCTATCTTTCTCCCCAGTGGTGACCCAAAGCAGCCTACGCCATTCTCCTCTCATAGAATCCTAGAGTTGGAAGTGACCTCCAAGGTCATCTAGTCCAACCCCCCTGCACAATGCAGGAAACTCACAAATCCCTCCCCCTAAATTCACAGGATCCTCATTGCTGTCATGTGGCCATCTAGCCTCTGTTTATAAACCTCCGAGGAAGGAGAGCCCACCACCTCCCGAGGAAGCCTGTTCCACTGAGGAATCGCTCTAGTGGTCAGGAAGTTCTTCCTCATGTTGAGCTGGAAACTCTTGATTTAATTTCAACCTTTTGTTCTGGTCCTACCTCCCGGGGCCACAGAAAACAATTCCACACCATCCTCTTTATGACAGCCCTTCAAGTACTTAGAGATGGTGATCATATCACTTCCCAGCCGACTCCTTTCCAGGCTAAACATCCCCAGCTCCTTCAGCCTTTGCTCATAGGACGTGGTCTCCAGACCCCTCACCATCTTCGTCCTCCTCTGGAACCGTTTCAGCTTGTCTATATCCTTCTTAAAATGTGGTGCCCAAAACTGAATACAATACTCCAGGTGAGTTCTTACCAGAGCAGAGTGAAGCGATACCATCACATCACGTGATCTGGACACTAAGAATCATAGAGTTGGAAGGGACGTCTAGGGTCATCTAGTCCAACCCCCTGCACAATGCAGGAAACTCACAAACACCTCCCCCAAAATTCACAGGATCTTCATGGCTGTCAGATGGCTATCTAGCCTCTGTTAAAAAATCTCAGAGGAAGGAGAGCCCACCACCTCCCAAGGAAGCCTGTTCCACTGAGGAACTGCTGTAACGGTCAGGAAGTTCTTCCTAATGTTGAGACGGAAACTCTTTTGATTTAATTTCAACCCATTGGTTCTGGTCCTACCTTCCGGGGCCCCAGAAAACAATTCCACACCATCCTCTGTATGACAGCCCTTCAAGTACTCATAGAGTTGGAAGGGGCCGTAGAGACCATCTAGTCCAACCCCCTGCTCCGTGCAGGATCAGCCTAAAGCATCTCCGGCAAATAATCATCCAGCCGCGTTTTGAAGATCGCCAACGAAGGGGAGCTCGCCACCTTCCTAGGCAGCTGGTTCAGCCTCTGAACTTACGCTTGACTGTAATTTTTTTTTATTCCTTTTCTCCCAATGACCTTGTGAGGTCGGTTAGGCTGAGCTTCACACGGCACAAGTTGGGATTTGAATCCGGATCTCCCAGGTCCTCAACGGGCACTGACTACTAACACTACGCTGGCTCTAGTAGCTGTCCAAAAACCCTCAAATGCAGGTCAGCACCTCGTGAGTCAGATCCCAGTCGTTACCAGTCCTCACAGCGAGACTGCAGCCCCTGTTCGCACACCTGGAGCTGTTCACACACCTGAAGATGGCTAGAGCCTGATCGCATAGTGCAGATCTTATGACTAGCCTCAGGTCACCCAGCAAGCTACCTGGCACAAGCGGGGATTTGAACCTGGCTCTGCCTAGAGCCTAGGCCAACACCAGATGCTGGGAGGGTTCCCATAAGCACCACCTGCTTGTGATACAGGTGGAGTTTGGGGAAAGAGGAGAACTGGTCAAAAGGCTGTTGTAATTTTTACTGCGTAGCAGGGAAGAAAAAGAGATTCCCCCCCTCCCCTTTCCTTGGTGGTTTTCCTTTTCCCTTCACACCCCTTCGCTGATAACGCAGGGCTGCACATAGCACTTCACAGCTGTTAATCTTTGAGAAACAGCCGTAGCCAGCGTATCAGTCAAAGCTGATAAAAGGTGCTGCGTTCCACATAGGAGAGTTGGGTCTCCAAACCGAAGGGCTGGATCTTCCCCGTCCTCTGTCACCTACCTCTTTCCCACTCCCCGCTGACCTTCAGGCTGGTCTTGGCACCCTTCAACGGCGGTGGGCTTGTTAAAAGTCCGTAAAGGCAAACTGGAAGTGCTAAATAACTGAAAAGAAGAGCAGGCACCTCTTGGGATTCCACAAATGGCAACAGGGATGTGGGGTCCAGAAGGGGAGCGTGTGGTCTTCTGGTTATATTGGGGAGTGGGGTGCTCAGTTCCTGGAGTGCTCCAGGGAAGTGTTCTCCATTCAACGGCTGACACAGGGCCAGGTTTCCCAGGGGTGCCTTGTGGCTGCCCACCTCAGGGTCAGGCGGAATTGCTGGCGGAAACCGGGGAGGGGTGTCAGCTTGGGAGCAAGACTGCCAGTGTGTGTCCACAACCGCCTCTGTCCTCTTCCTCCACCTCTGGTCCTTGGCCTGAAAGGACCAGGTGGACGAGCCATCAATAGAAAAGGGCACTAGGTAGGGCAGGCACGTCTGCACCTGTTGACGGTATCCCACAGTAGAAGGAGAACATGGAAGGCTTTCGAACAGGCCCTCCTCGCGAACGTATTCTCTACTGAAAAGAACAGGTAATTTTCAAGGTGGGTGCTGTATGCAGGAAGGCTACTGATTTGGGGTTTTCTGGCTCTTTTCTTCCTACCCCAGGGGACCAGGAGGGGAAGGAGCCTCAGCCAATAGAAGGAAGAGAGGCTTGGCTCAGTAGCTCTGCTGTGTGATTGAGAGAACTTGGCAAAGCAAGCTCTGCCTTCCCTCCTTCCTCCCCAGGGGAGAGGCCTCAGCCAATGGAGAAAATAGAGGGTTTGTCCTGTAGCCCCTGTGCGATTGAGCAAGCCTAGCAGAGCAAGCTGTGATGCAGAAGGAAGCAAGAGAGAAGAAGAAGGAAGTAGATGACAGCCAGTTGCTTGGTGGTCTGATAGGAGCCCTCCGGGAGCCTGATTCTGCCCCTGGGCTGCATGCTTGACACCCCTGCCGTACTGGGTAAGTGTCCTATTGGCTGAGCTGCTGTGATGGTTTATAATGGAAACGGCCAAGAAGGCGTCGAAATGATTGCAAAGTGTTGGCATGCAGAGAGAAAAAAAACAAGGTGTGAAATATAGATTATGCCTAATGGGTTTTCAGTAAAATTCACCTTGAGGAATCAGTTGGGCCAGGGGTCCCCCAACCTTTCTGAGCCTGTAAGAACCTTGTGAATTTTGACACAGTCGTAGCTGTGGCCACAAAATGGCTGCCACAGGAAATGGTACCAGCCACAAAATGGCTGCCACAGGAAATGGTACCAGCCACAAAATGGCTGCCACAGGAAATAGTACTTGCCACAACATGGCTGCCACAGGAAATGGTACCAGCCACAAAATGGCTGCCACAGGACGTGGAGCATGCACACCAGGGAAGCCAAAGTGCAAGGGAGAAGAGGGTAATTTTTAAAAAATGCACTGAGAGCAAGAGAATAAAACCAACCATATGGCAGTAGTTGCCACAGAATTGGTGTTTTCTTACTTCACTTGTTGGGCAAAAACTGCGCCGGCCCCAGCCACTTTCTAAAAACTTAGCGGGCAACACGAAAGGCATTGGCACATGCCATGGTGCCCATGGGCACCACGCTGGGGACCTCAGAGTTCAATAGAGCAGATCCCATTCTTCGTACTTGCCCCCATCTCCCTGTGTCTAACGGTTGCACAGCTGGTCGAGACCACTTCAAAAATAGAAAAAAGTCCCCAGATATTTCTTGAATTGGACTTGGCAACCCTACCTAGCCTGCAGAGGTCTCTTCCCTCCTCTGCCTTCCCCGGGCCCTTCCTCCAAAAATCCAGGAATTTCCCAACCCAGAGGTGGGAATGCTACAACCCCTCCGTTGACACTCCGTAACATCCAGCTGAGTTCCAGTTAAAGCTCAAAGCTCGCATGGTGTTTTGCACCCATCTGCTTGGTCTTAAAGAAAAGATGGCACAGGATTTGTTCTTGGGTTATTTGGATGTTGTGCAGACCAATATGACTCTACCCTAGGAAGACGAGCAAAGGCGGTTTCTACCTTCCCTTGCTTCCTGTTCCCTTCTAGCTGGCCCTCAGACTCGCTAAAAGGTCATCGGCTCGCGGTGAAGTGTCTTTCTTTGCTGCCTGCTCCGGTCTCCACCCTGCCTTGCTTATCTAGCCTACAGTGGCAAATAATAACCCTCGCTTGCGTGGCCAGACACAAGTCCGGAGCCTGTCTAATTTTAAACGTCCACCTGTCAGCGCTGTCTTTGGAAGCCTCCACGGCTAAAAAAGAAGCACTTCCTAAAACCGAGTTTTGTAGTCTCGCTTCACGGTCCCGTCTTGCTTCCACATATTTCACGAGAGAGGCAATCCTTTGAATTTTTCTATGCTCCCTGCGTGTGTGGTGATAGGAGAGAGAGAGACCCTTCCCTGATAACTGTCTCCAGCAAGGGGCTGCAAAATCAAGATCCGGGCGTGCAAACAATACGGCGTGTAATCTCGTTCCCTGAGTTATGTTAAGTGATGACTGCCCGCCTGGCTTCTCTTCCCCTCTCAGCCGTCGCTTCTTGGATTTCAATTCCAAACATGGTTATCTATTTGGGGTCTTTCCATTGCCCCGTGCTATACATTCCAGCTTCAGCCACAAGTGCCCTGGTCTTGGCTCTCCTCCGCCCCTGGCGTGCCCTCCCTGTTGCTCTGACATCGACTCTATTTCCACTTCTCCCATGGCTGGGGAGGGAGCAGGCTGCTGCTAATCTACCCAGCTCCGTTTTCTCAAAGGAAAAGGCCTTGTCCTCTCCAGCGCTGAATTCCTGGCACAGATCGAGACAGTTGGCCGGGTCAGGGACCCCCTGCAAGTGTGCCGAGAGAGCCGTTCGGTCCACTCCCATCGGGGTGTGTTCGTCCCAGCGTTGTTTCGTGCGAACATCTCCCTAATTTCCAAAATGTTGCTCTACGATTTGCAAAGAGGCAGAGCCACTGTTTAGTTCCCGTTCCGACAATCGGATTCCCTTGTTGCAGTGCAGTGCCACGTTCGTGGCAGACGGGCCAGGGAATATGAGCGCCAACAGCAGCACTCTTCTGGACCGGATCATTTTCCACCCAACTTTGTGCGACTATTGGAAGCTCTTTTCCGAAGGAGCAGCCTACCACCTGGCCGGCTGCATCCTCCTCCTGGGATTTATGGGAGGCAGCGGCACCTTTGGGGCCATTTACATCTTTGGCTTCTTGGCCGCCGGGTTCCTCTGCATGGCTCTCTGGGGGTGGCTGGATGCGTGCGGGGTGGACATCTTCACCTGGAACTTGCTCCTGGTGCTGATCTGTGCGCTTCAGCTGGCGCACCTCATCTACCAGCTCCGGAAGGACACGGTGTCCGAAGAGTTTGAGAAGCTCTACAAGCAAGTGTGCCAGCCCCTCCAGGTGCCCCTTCAAGTGTACAAGGAAATAGTCAAGTGTTGCGAGGAGCGGGTGCTGCCCTTGGCCAGAGACCAGACCTACGCTGTGGAGGGCAAGACGGCCATCGATCGCCTGTCCCTTTTGCTGTCGGGCAGGTAGGCCTCTCCTCCTTTGCCAGGCCTGGGGGCAGGGCCACTTGGGGGCTTCCAGAGCCATTAAAAAGGAGGTCAGGGTGGTGTGCTCCACTTCCTTGGCAAGCTTACGGAGAGGAAGGGAAGCATTTGCCGCACACAGGGCTTTTTTTGTAGAAAATGCCCAGCAGGAACTCACTTGCCTGTTAGGCCACACCCCCTGATGTCATCATTGTTTTGCACGAGATTTTTTTTTTAGAAAAAGCCCAGCAGGAACTCATTTGCCTATTAGGCCACACCCCCTGATGCCACCATTGTTTTGCACGAGATTTTTTTTTTAGAAAAAGCCCAGCAGGAACTCATTTGCCTATTAGGCCACACCCCCTGATGCCACCATTGTTTTGTGCAGGGGATTTTTTTTTTAAAAAAAAGCCCAGCAGGAACTCATTTGCCTATTAGGCCACACCCCCTGATGTCACCATTGCTTTGCACAAGGGTGGGGTTTTTGTAGAGAAAGCCCAGCAGGAACTCATTTGCCTATTAGGCCACACCCCCTAATGTCGCAATTGTTTTGCGCGGGGGGGGGGGTTTTGTAGAAAAAGCCCAGCAGGAATTCATCTGTCCATTAGGCCACACCCCCTGATGCCACGGCAGCCAGAACTGTGTTCCTGTGCGTTCCTGCTCAAAAAAAGCCGTGCTGCTTCAGACTTAACCTTGGTCTAAGTTTGGATCCTCATGATGGTGCCCCTTGGCAGCATGGCGCCCACTAACACCTTTCCAGGGATGTTCTGGGAGCTGGAAGTGTTGCCCCCAACATGCTGGTGTCACTTGAAATGACATAGGCACATTGGGGGACAACGGTCTGGTTTTGGGGCAAAACCCTATGGTCAAGTTACCCTCAAATCGTAGAGTTTCCCCCCAAAAAACCAGAGCATTGTTCCCGCCATGCCCACGTCGCTTCCGGGTGATGTAGGCACGTTGTGCGATGTTGCTGTTCGAGGGGTGGATTTCCTCTTGCAAAGCTGGTGGATCCCACAAATGCCTGCAAGACGGGGGATCCCCTGCCCCCACCTGGGAAATGGCAAGTCTTCTCCGTCACCTTGCGCAACCACTTTGTGGCTGTGCCCACCACACTGTGTCAGAATGCTAAGAGTACCCGCAGGCTCAAGAAGGTTGGTCGAAGCAATGGAAAACTTGGTTTGCATAGGATTCCCAGTTCTAGCTTACAAAACAAATGACAGCTTGTGTGAGCCAGCCAGCCTTTGGAGTTGATGCCAAACTAGAATTTGTCACAACCCAGGAAGGGAAGGAATTGGAGTGCGTGGAGGAAGAGGGTCCGGGAAGGATGTGGATCCAGGGGCTGAACGACACATACAACATTTATGGGTTCGTCCCCAGAGCATGCTAACGAGACATCTTCTGGGAGTTCCATTCTGAGTTAATTCCCGGGGGACCCAACCAGCACTTGAGCCATGCTGTAGAGGGAGAGGGGACCGTGCTTGCCAACCTCCAGGTGGGATCTGGAGAGTTCCCGGAGTTACAACTGACCTACAAACGACAGAGATCAGTTCGCTTGGAGGAAATTGCCGCTTTGGAGGGTGGACTCTGGGATCACGTCTCTCCTGACCTCTCCTCCCTGAACTCTGCCCTCACCACACCACCCCCAAATCTTCAGGAGTTTCCCCAAGCTGGTCTTGGCAACCTTTGGGCATAAACCTTTTAGGGTTGCCAAGTCCAATTCAAGAAATATCTGGCGACTTTGGGTGGAGCCAGGAGACATTAGGGGTGGAGCCAAGATCAAGGCTGTGACAAGCATAATTGAACGCCCAAGGGAGTTCTGGCCATCAAATTTAAAGGGACCGCACACCTTTTCAATGCCTTCCTTCAACAGGAAATAATGAAGGATAGGGGCACCTTCTTTTGGGGCTCATAGAATTGGACCCCCTGTTCCAACCTTTTTGAAACTTTGGGGGTATTTTGGGGAGAGGCACTAGATGTTATATTGAAAATGTGGTGCCTCTACACAAAAAAACAGCCCCCCCCCAGAGCCCCAGATACCCGCAGATCAATTCTCCATGATTTTCTATGGGAATAAATCTCCATAGGGAATAACAGAGTTCCCAGCAGACATTTCCCTCTCCTCCCCACCACTTTCTGATAACCCTGAAGCAGAGGGAGGGTCTCCAAACCGGGGGATCCCCTGCCCCCACCTGGGGATTGGCAACCCTAAAACCTTTCCTTTCTCCTGTTTTTTTGACCTAAAATGTCCCTATGGAGCTGCTGTTTACTCCATTGAGAAAACTGATGGGCTCCATTCAGATTTCCTCAGTGGGGCAAACAGCAATTCCCCAAGGCCATTTCAGGTCATGAGAACAGTGCAGCGAAGGTGGATAAAGCCTTTCTTCCCATGTGCTGTGGTTCACATCCAAACTGGGCCCCTGAATGCCTGGGAATTAATAGAAGACATTGGATTTATATCCCGCCCTATACTCTGAATCTCAGAGTCTCAGAGCGGCTCACAATCTCCTTTCCCTTCCTCCCCCACAACAGACACCCTGTGAGGTGGGTGGGGCTGGAGAGAGCTCTCCCAGAAGCTGCCCTTTCAAGGACAACTCCCGCGAGAGCTATGGCTGACCCAAGGCCACTCCAGCAACTGCAAGTGGAGACGTGGGGAAGCAAACCCGGTTCTCCCAGATAAGAGTCTGTGCACTTAACCACTACACCAAACTGGCTTTCTAAAACAAGCCTTCAAGCTCACTTCTGGCCAACCGGACTTTGTGTGGATACCAAGCAGGTGTGTGAACAACGTCTGGCATAGTTGGGCCATGAGGTTCACTGCTGTCTGAACCTAAGGGATGCCAGCTTCCAGGTGGCACCTGGGGATCCTCTGGAGCTACAGCTCATCTCCAGATCACACAGGTCAGTTCTCCTGCAAAATTGGCTGCTTTGGAGGGTGGGCTCTGGGCAATTGTACCCCACCGAGGTCCCTGACCTCCCAGGCTCTGTCCCCAAATCTGCAGGAGTTTCCCAGCCTGAATCTGGCAACCCTAACTGTCTCTCTCCCAAAAAAGCTGTCTTCGCTCAACATCATCGAATCCTAGAGTTGGAAGGGACCTCCAGGGTCATCTAGTCCAACCCCCTGCACAATGCAGGGAACTCACAAATGTTGTTCAGTCGCACAGAGTTTCCCCCGAGTTATAGAGTGCCCCTCTATGGTGTGCCTAGCACAAAAATGTCACTTCCGTGTGACACCATCACACCAGGCATGGAACAGAGCATGAGTAGGATTTCCCACTGATAACAGACAAACCGTCCCCCCCTCCCCCCCCCAAAAAAAACCTCACAAGCTGCTTGGAGAATTGGCTACATCAGGGGTGTGTGAGTTAATATGCAAAGGAGCGCCTGCTACAGAAAAAGCCCTGACAAACAATGCTCTCTCTAAGCTGTGGAGTCTTGTGAGCAAAAATTCTACTTTGTGAGCTCCTGCATAAATTCATGTGTTCTGGGCCCATTTTTTCCTGAGCTGAGGCAAAAATGTGCGCGTCGGAGGCTAAAAAACTGTGAGCTAGCTCACACTAACTCAGAGGGAACACTGCTGACAATTGCTCACACTATAACGTTCCTTTGCCTCAAGCCAAGTCCACCCTGCCACCCCGCCACCTGTGGCCACGCCGCGGCCAGGGAAGCTGAGCTAGACTGGGATCTGAGCAGAAGAGGATGGGCAGCATTCCAGGGGAGTGGAAGCCAGTGGGGTGAGCGGATCTCCGCTGACTGGAGCTCAGTGGTAAATTTAGGGTTCCCAGCATCCCACTGGGGGCAGGGATTCCGCGGATTTCAGGGCCCTCAACCTGCCAGCTTGAAGCCAGCCACCGAGGGGATCCCCGCCCCCAAAGAGCTGTCAGTGTCCGATATGCCCAGCACGATGATGTCACCCAGAAGTGACATTATCATGCTGGGCACGTTGTACAGGGGACACTCTAGCATTTGGGTAAAAAACTCTATGGCACCATAGAGGTTTTTTTTACCCAAATGCTAGAGTGTCTCCTGTGTAACATGCCCAGCGTGATAACATCACTTATGGGTGATGTCATCATGATGTACGTGCTTCCATCCCCCGCCAGCAGGCAGGTATGACCTGGCAACCCTAGGGAATTCAGCAGGACCTGGAGACTGGCAACCCTACAGCCCCAGAAGTTGGTTGGGTGGCTTGGCCAGGAAACTGTCCCTGCCCACGAAGGTGAGCCTTCCACATCCACTGCACGGCCTTCTGGGCTCCAGCCACTTCTGCAGATTCCATTGGATCCTCGTGAAAGATCGTTTGCCCAATGCAAAGAGCCTTTCCTGCTGCTGCTGTGGGGCTTGTTGCACTCAAGACAGTTCCCCCACTAGGCTAGCTGAACGAAGTCATAGGACAATTAGGGTTGCTGGTCTCCAGGTGGAACCTGGAGATTGCCCGGAATTGCAGCCAGTCAGACAACAGACATTAGTTCACTGGGAGGAAATGGCCGCTTGGGAGGGGGGCTCCTATAGCATGAGATCCAGGCCCTCCCCAATCCCACCCTCTACATCTCCAGGAATTTCCTAACCTAGAATTGGCGACCCTAAGAACAAAGGCATTTCATTCCAGAACAAGGGATTTGCACTTGTGCAGCCAGGTTAGGGGAGCCAGGTCTGTGTGGGAGAATAGCTGGAGACGTTGGGAGTGGATCTGGGAGAGGGCGGGGTTTGGGGAGGGGAGGGGCCTCAGCATGGTACAATCCCACCGAGCCCACCCTTCCAAGCAGCCATTTTCTCCAGGGGAGCTGATCTCTGCTAGCTGGAGATCAGGGGTAAAAGCGGGAGGTCTCCAGGCCACACCTGGAGGCTGGCAACCCTGATTCCTGGTTTAAACAGTGGGCATAACTGCAGGGGTTTTTTGGTAGGAAAAGCCCAGCAGGAACTTATTTGTATATTAGGCCACACCCCCTGACATCACCGTTGTTTCACACTGGCCTTTTGGGTAGAAAAAGCCCAGCAGGAACTTATTTGCATATTAGGCCACACCCCCTGACATTACCATTGTTTCACACTGGCCTTTGGGGTAGAAAAAGCCCAGCAGGAACTTATTTGCATATTAGGCCACACACCCCTGACATCACCATTGTTTCACACTGGCCTTTTGGGTAGAAAAGGCCCAGCAGGAACTTATTTGCATATTAGGCCACACACCCTGACACCAAGCCAGCCAGAATTATGTTCCTGCTCAAAAAAATGCCCCGAGTAACTGTATTCTTCAGCACTCTTTCCTTTCCCTCCCCTCTAGGATCCGAGTAAGCCAGGATGGGCAGTTTCTGCACTAC
Source organism: Heteronotia binoei (assembly GCF_032191835.1). Lineage (NCBI taxonomy): Eukaryota > Metazoa > Chordata > Lepidosauria > Squamata > Gekkonidae > Heteronotia > Heteronotia binoei. The sequence continues at coordinate 12,565,146 of NC_083226.1, read as the reverse complement.
GTCTTCCCCTATCAGTTCCTGGATTCTCCGGAGTGGGAATCGCTGCGGCCGTCTGAAGAAGGAACGTTTCAGGTACACAAAAGCAACAACCCACCCCCCCAATCACTGCCCAGCTGCTGTGCTAAGGTGCCAACCTCCAGGTGGGACCTGGAGATATCTTGAAATTACAGCTTCTCATCAGATTACAGTAGACAGTTCCCACATGGAGAAAATGGATGCTTTGGAGGGTGGACTCAACGGCCTTGTACCCCTCTGAGGTCCTTGTCCTCTCCAAATCTCAAGGGGATCGAAAGCTTAAAAGCATCAGTTCATGGCCAAATTGTTGCCTGGGAGCCACGTGTGGCTCTTTCACACATGTTGTGTGGCTCTCGAAGCCCCCACAACCCAGTCGGCTGGCTTGGAGAAAGCATTTCGCTCTTTTAATCAGCTTGGAGAATGCATTTAAAGTTGCTTTCTTTCCACTTCCTCTTCCCTTCTGCTCATCTAATATATTTCCTTCCTTCCTTCCTCCCTCCCTCCCTCCCGGCTCACAAACATCTGCCATTCATGTCTTGTGGCTCTCAGACATCTGGTGTTTGCTCTATGTGGCTATTACATTAAGCCATCAAATGTTGTAAGTTGTAAAAGTATAATCAACTGTAAAATGACAATTAGTGCTTGGGCGTTGTTTGCCAGAGTGAGAGAGAAAAACACCATTCAAAGATGCAGGAAGAGCTCTTTTTACATTACAGGAGCAATTCTTCGATCGCAGAGCAAAGACCTTTAGGCTTATCAACCCCCAAATAAGTCAAACACCAAGGAAAAAAGAAAGGAAAGAAGGTAAATCCTCACGGAGAACGCAGGCAAGCAGCCGTCTCCATCTGCTGACAAACCGGAAGTCTCCCCTCTCACATTAAGCAAGTTTGGCTTTAGTGGTTCTAGATACCCACCTAGAAGTGGGCACACCTAAGTGGTATGTATTAGATTGGAATCACTCACATGTGCCCCCCAACTCCAGTCTGGACTAGAGAATGGCCCTGGATTTCGGTCCCCTGCTAGACGGGCCTTGCGGAACGAATTAGCCCACTGGTTTCTGAGTCTAATAAGGCCAAATAACGGCAGCAGCTGCTTTCGGGCAGCAGACTTAAATGTCAGTCCCGGGACATGCCATGTCACTCGGCCATATTCGACTTCCCCCAGCACCATTCCTTGGTCTTGAGCCAAGGAGGCCCCTGGGCACTAGGAGGCCTCCGCATACCTTGGCCTGCTTCTCGCCACCCTCCCTGGCATGTCAGCGTCTCGTTTACACACCCCAGCGAGCGAAACGTGGGGTGGGCTTTAAGAGCCAAACAGCCAGCTCTCTGAAGTTGGCCTTTTGGAACTGCCTGCTCCTTCTGCGAAAATTCAGACGAAACACAAAGCATATTTTGCTATACTGGCTTGATATAGGGATCTATGTGGGGAGCCTAGCAGAAGCAAGGAAGGTCCTAGAAGCAGGTAGCAAAACTGCAGACCCCACACGACAGGTTAGTTCCTCATCCCCACCACTAGGGTTGCCTGGTCTGATTCAGGAAATATCTCAAGACTTTGGGGGTGGAGCCAGGAGACCTTGGGGGTGGAGCCAGGGGGTGGACCCAGGCTGTGACAAGCATGATTGAACTCCCGAGGGAGTTCTGGCCATCACATTTAAAGGGACCAGGTTCCTTTAAAATGTCTTCCTTCTATTGAAAATAATAGAGGATGGGGGTACCTTCTTTTGGGGTCCATAGACTTGGACCACCTATTCCAATGTTTTTGAAACTTGGGGGAGGATTTGAGGAGAGGCACCAGATGCTATGCGTAAAATTTGGCACCTCTATCTCAAAAAATAGCCCGCCCCTCATAGAGCCCCAGATACCCACAGATTGATTCTCCATTATACCTTATGGGGACCGGTCTCCATAGAGTATAATGGAGTGCCCAGTGGACATTCAAATGAAGAAGATGATATTGGATTTATATCCCGCCCTCCACTTCGAAACTCAGAGCGGCTCACAATATCCTTTATCTTCCTCCCCCACAACAGATACTCTGTGAGGTGGGTAGGGCTGAGAGAGCTCTTGCAGCAGCTGCCCTTCCAAGGACAACTCCTAGGAGAGCTCTGGCTGACCCAAGGCCATTCCAGCAGGTACAAGTGGAGGAGTGGGGAATCAAACCCGGTTCTCCCAGATAAGAACCCGCACACTTAACCACTACACCAAACTGGCTCCCTCCCTCCCCTTGCTTTCTGATAACCCTCCCAAACTAGGGGATCCCCTTCTCTCAACTGGAGATTAGCAACCCTACCCACCACCCCACCTGCAGGCCTTGCCCAGGTTCGTTCTTTCTTCCTGATGTTCTGTAGTCTCCCGCAAAATGTAAACCACCAAACAGTTTCTCTGTCTTTCCTCTTCACTGTCCCCATTTATATACAGGGGGAAAAGATTCCCAAATCAGCAAGAAACATCAACCTCCTTTGGGTTATCCACCTCCAGGTAGTGGGGGAAGCGAAAGCCAAAAAAGCTCAGGGTTGTGATTACTAGGTGATACTTTACTAGCAGCTAGAACTCATGAAAAAATGTATACAGAACTCTTTCCAAAATATATATATTAACAATCAAACCAGCTGAACAATGAACAGCTCAATATTTGCAATCACGTTGACTTGAAAAAAGAAGCCCCTGTATTTGGGGAATAGTTCAAAGCACTTCATACATTGTCTTTCACATCCCACAAGGAGTACGGTCTTTACAATGGAGATCTACTCCTTTCTAGAAGCTCCTGTGGATGTTAATAGATGATCTCTGATGTCGCTGCCTGTTCCGACAACGGATCGCTAGCTGTATGAAGCTGTTTCAACAAGAGCTTCATCAGGCGAACAAGCTAGGGACTCATGCTACCTCCAAGTAGCAACTGGAGATCCCCTGGCTTACAACAGATCTCCAGGTGACAGAAATCATTTCGCCTGGGGAAAATGGCATTATCTCCTGCTGAGGTCCCTCCCTTCCCCAGACCCCTCACCCTTCTCAGGCTCCACCCCAAATTTCCAGATATTTCCTAAACGAAGGGGAAGCCATTTGTTCCTTCTTCAAGGATATTGATTTGGGACTTCGGAATTTTCTCTTCAGAAACATTACCTATAGAGGAGCCTGTCTAGTGTTTGGGACTATTTACCATTTATTGTTTGGTTTAATGTATCAAAGACATTTTCAGGCTTACCAATGTTATCTTTATGCAAAGGCGTTGCATGTGCTTCCAACGGGAGCACAGAATAATTTTGTTTAGTGGCAACACTTTTCAAAAATAGCCCGTGCAGAGCTTTTACGGGTTGTTATTTTGAGCCTCATTAGAATGAAGAACTGGATGGACCTCAGAATACAAGACCCTCGAGGACCCTGAAGATACAAGGGGGAGGGTAGCTCTGTGTACCTCTGTTCCCGGTTGCCCCATCCTGGCATTGTGTTTTTTTAAAAAATGAATTAATTTAAAGGGCACCAGGGTAACATTATATAGTGTGGCAGGTGGCACATAGGGCTATTCTGTGTTTAACTCGCTCCTAAGTTCTTGTTTCTTTGTGTGTGTGTGTGTCTTTTGTTTCACACATTTCTGCTCCCTCAAATGGCTGATTCAGTATCACATGGCTTTATTTCCAGCATAAAGAACCTGCAGTTTAAATTTGCAGGGAGACAGGCTACAGCGAAAGTCGTGTGATATTGATTCAACTAGTGCAGAACGCTGCGGCACGGCTGTTAATGGGGCTACCACGACGGGAGCACATTCGGCCAGTGCTGAGAGAGCTGCACTGGTTGCCTGTTGTGTTCCGAGTTCGCTTCAAGGTGTTGGTACTAACCTTTAAAGCCCTTTATGGTCAGGGACCTGCCTATCTACGGGACCGCCTTTCCCCATATATCCCCCAGAGAGCACTGCGATCAGGGACAAAAAATCTGCTGTCTGCCCCTGGCCCAAAAGAAGCCAGGCTATGCGTAACAAGATCCAGGGCTTTCTCGGTGGCAGCACCAGAACTTTGGAACACCCTCCCAGAAGCTATAAGGGCCCTGCGGGATTTGTCGGCGTTCCGCAGGGCCTGTAAGACCGACCTGTTTAGACAGGCCTTTCTGGTTGACTGAAAATGGGCTGCCACCGGACATCCTACAGAAGCTGGCGATCATAGTCAGAACCCAATACCGCCAGACTGGATTGAGACAGCGCAAATAGTTTTAAATTGATAAGTGAACTATGTTTTTATATGTTTTATGGAATTGATTGTTTTTATGATATTGTAAGCCGCCCTGAGTCCGCTTGCGGAGAGGGCGGGATATAAATGTAAAGTAATAAATAAATAAATAAATAAATAATAAATCGCTAGAGAACATAAGAACATAATGTCAGGCGTGGGTTCATTGAAGATCACAAGAACGCAGACTTAGTGGTTTTAAAACAAAGTGGCATTTATTGGAAGCTTCAGCGTTACTCCAAGCAAGCAGGTAAATTGGAACTGATAGGGATTGTTTCAATCTATGGTTATTTATCCCCCTACTTCAAAGCATTCACATCTACTGCTTTTGCATATGAGACATTCCCAGCGCTTCCCCCCTTATATGCAAATGGCTGCTTTTGCATATGAGACATTCCCAGCGCTTCCCCCCTTATCTTTTCCGTTGGTGGTTACATTGCCCAGAGGCGCTGGCCTTGGAGCCTCCGGGGAGGAGGTGAGAAGCTGGCACCTACGGTTGGCTTCAAAGACTCTTGGCAACCTTTGATAGTCCTGGGAAACGGCACTCTACTCTTCCCCCCTCCCTCCTAGTTAACCCCGTTTCTGGTTAGTAAGAATCCCTCCATGCATTTATGATTATGGTTAGTAGCATTGCTTAATGGCATTATGAATGAACAGAGCCTGACACGTAAGAGAAGCCATGTTGGATCAGGCCAATGGCCCATCCAGTCCAACACTCTGTGTCACATAAGAGAAGCCCTGTTGGATCAGGCCAATGGCCCATCCAGTCCAACACTCTGTGTCACACAGTGGCAAAAAAAATTATATATATATATATATATACATTTACATATATACACACTGTGGCTAATAGCCACTGATGGACCTCTGCTCCATATTTTTATCCAATCCCCTCTTGAAGCTGGCTATGCTTGTAGCCGCCTCCACCTCCTGTGGCAGTGAATTCCACATGTTAATCACCCTTTGGGTGAAGAAGGACTTCCTTTTATCCGTTCTAACCCGACTGCTCAGCAATTTCATCAAATAGTCTTTGCCAATTTTGTTATGTATCCACGCGGTGTCACTGGAGAACTCACTGTTGAGAAACCTTGACCTCTTATACCATCCTTCCCCCAGTTTGTGTGCCCCCTTCTTGTTGTATCACCTCCAGATTGAACAACAATTGAGCCTGAAAGTATTTCCAAGTCGAATTAATCTCTTCTGAGAAGCTGGGAGGAGCCTGAGGCCTGGTAGTAGAGCATCTGCTTTGCATGCAGATGGTCCCAGGTTCAATTCCCCACATGTCCGGTTAAGAATAAGGCAGTTGCTTCTGACCCTGGCGAGCTGCTGCCAATTTATGTAGACAATATTGACCGTACGTTTTCGAAGGCTTTCATGACCGGAGTTCATTAGTTGTCGTAGATTTTCTGGGCTGTATGGCCATGGCCTTGGCGTAGTAGTACCTGATGTTTTGGCAGCAGCACTGACTGGCATCCTCAACGGTATAACACAGAAAGATAGAGTTCGAGAATATCATGTGGTCAAAGAACTCGATCTTTCTGCATTATACCTCTGAGGATGCCGGTCACAGCTGTTGGCGAAACGTCAGGTACTATTATGCCACGACCAATACTCCCTCTAAGCTTTGGGGTCTTGTGAACAAAAATTCTACTTTGTGAGCTACTGGCATTATAGTTGTGAGCTACTGCATAAGCTATTGTGCTCTGGGGTCATCCTTCCTGAGCTAAGACAAAAATGTGTGAGCTGGAGGCTAAAAACCTGTGAGCTAACTCATCTTAGAGGAAACACTGGCCGAGACCGTGGCCATAAAGCCCGGAAAATCTACAACTAATAATACTGACCTTTACGGACTGATGGTTTGATTCCGTATAAGGCAGCTTCATTTAGGGAGGGGCTATGCCTCACACTAAATTGATCTCTTCAGATCTCAGAAGCTAAGCAAAATCAGCCCTGGCTAATTTTTGGATGGGAGATCTCCAAGGAATACCAGGGAGGCTGGGTGGAGGCAGGCCACCTCTGAACGTTTCTTGCCTTGAAAACCTTAATGGGTCACTCTACGTCAGCCACAACTTAATGGTACTTTCCACCACCACCATGGCTCAGTGGTGGAGCATCTGCCTGGCATGCAGAAGGTCCCAGGTTCAGTCCTCGGCACCTCCAGTTAAAAGGGCTTAGGTGGGAATTGATGTGAAAGACCTCAACCTGAGGCCTTGGAGAGAGGCTGCCATTTTGAGTAGACAATACTGACCTTGATGGACCATGGACTTTCAGTATATTTGGCATAAATCTCTTCCATCTCACATCTTTGGAATCCTCCTGTGACTTCCAGCTGCAGATAGTAATCCTGAAGGTAAGATGCTGGTTTTGTTACCTCACAGCCGAAATGTCACCTCTCTGCTTCCCTTTCCCTTGGCAGGTCACTCTGACAGCTGAGACAGACTGCAGCTTCATCACCTGGCCACGGAGGCAGCTCTACTCGTTGCTGGCCAAAGAGCGTTACATCGCCCGTCTCTTCTCCGTCCTCCTCGGCTACGACATCTCCGAGAAGCTGTACGCCTTGAACGAAAAGCTTTTTGCCAAGTTCGGCCTTCGCTTCGACATCCGTCTGCCCAGCCTCTACCATGTCCTGGGGCCTGCCTCTTCAGATGCTGAGGTGGAGCAAGAGCTGGCTGAGCCTGAGGAACCGCCCGTGCCCTTACGCCCGCCGACCTTTGTCCAGACAGCTCCCCCAGCCTCTCGCGCACCTCTTCCCACTGCCCCCCCGGCCCCTGTCAGGATACCTCGGCCTGACAGTGACCTGTCTGGTGAGGACTCTACCAGTCTTGTACTGGAAGATTTTGCTGAAATGACAGGGTCCTTTATGGACTATGTGAGCGAAGGGGAGTATATGAAGTGAGGGCACTTCTAACATGGGCACACGACACCCTGTGTAAGTAAGTAAGTACTGTTTGTGGCACTAGAAGGAAACACAAGTGTGTGTGGCTGATCTGTCCAGCATGCTGTGTCCACCATTCTCCTGCTTGACCCGTAGCTCATTGGCTTCAGGGGGATGGTTACTGCCCTTCTTGTCTTATTGAGGTATCCCAGTCCAGTTTGTGTGAGATTTGGAGGCCTAGGTGTACCAGGGCCCTGACCTTGATCGCTCAGGCTAGCCCAGTCTCATCACATCTTGGAAGTAGGGTTGCCAAATCCAATTCAAGAAATATCTGGGGACTTTGGGGGTGGAGCCAGGAGACATTGGGGTGGAGTTAGGAGCAAGGGTGTGACAAGCATCATTGAACTCCAAAGGGAGTTCTGGCCATCACATTTCAAGGGACCGCACACCTTTTGAGAGCCAGTTTGGTGTAGTGGTTAAGTGTGCGGACTCTTATCTGGGAGAACCAGGTTTGATTCCCCACTCCTCCACTTGCACCTGCTGGAATGGCCTTGGGTCATCCATAGGTCTGGCAGAGGTTGTCCTTGAAAGGGCAGCTGCTCTGAGAGCCCTCTCAGTCCCACCCACCTCACAAGGTGTCTGTTGTGGGGGAGGAAGATAAAGGAAATTGTGAGCCGCTCTGAGACTCTGATATTCAGAGTGGAGGGTGGGATATAAATCCAATATCTTCTTCTTCCTTCCATAGGAAATAATGAAGGATAGGGGCACCTTCTTTTGGGGCTCATAGAATTGAACCTCCTGGCCCAATCTTGTTGAAACTTTGGGGGTATTTTGTGGAGAGGCATTGGATGCTATACTTCCAATTTGGTGCCTCTACCTCAAAAACTAACCTCCCCAGAGCCCCAGGTACCTGCGGATCAATTCTCCATTACTTCTTATAGGAAAAAGTCTCCATAGGGAATAATAGAGTTCCCAGCAGACATTTCCCTCCCCCCGCTTTCTGATGACCCTAAAGAAGAAGAAGATATTGGATTTATATCCCGCCCTCCACCCTGAAGAGTCTCAGAGCGGACCCTGAAGGGGGGGGGGGCTCCAAACCAGGGGATCCCCTGCCCCCACCTGGGGATTAAGTAACCCAATATCAATAGAGAATCACAGATAAATGACTAGCAAGGGAGCCCCTAAGGGTTCTGTGACCGAACCAGCCTCCAATATGCTCAACAAATTCTCATTAAAGTTTATAACAGAAACAGAAACAAACACTTAGAGCAATAAATTGTACATAAGATGAAATCATACAATATGCATGGTCCTTAGAAAGGACAAAATAGGTGAAGTTCAACAATATGCACAGTCTTTCTTGGGACCAATACTCCTTCAAATGGCGGCTCTCTGCCTCCGTTTCTCCATGGTCGCTGGAGCACCACATTATAAACATCACTTACATTGCACTTGAAGGATTGAGTTCCATTGTCAATTTTGTAATTTTTTGCATTAAGCCTGTGGAAGCTTCAGAGGAACGGAGGCAGAGAGGCGCCGCCTTCGTAGCTGTCTGCTACTGTTGGCTTTTTTTCTGCAGCAGTTTGATTCGTGAAGAAGACTCTACTTTGCCAGTTCTTGGTTGAAACCATTTGAAGGAGTATTGGTCCCAAGAAAGACTGTGCATATTGTTGAACTTCACCTATTTTGTCCTTTCTAAGGACCATGCATATTGTATGATTTCATCTTATGTACAATCTATTGCTCTAAGTGTTTGTTTCTGTTTCTGTTATAAACTTTAATGAGAATTTGTTGAGCATATCGGAGGCTGGTTCAGTCACAGAACCCTTAGGGGCTCCCTTGCTACCCACCTGGGGATTGGCAACCCTACTTGGAAACTAAGCAGCTAGTATTTGGATGGGAGACATCTGAGGGATACCAGGGTTGTGACGCAGACGCAGGCAATAGCACACCACCTCTGAACGTCTCTTGCCTTGAAAGCCCTGTGGGGCTCACCACAGGGCTGTGACTTGATGGCGCTTTCTACCACCAGACATTCTGGGAAGTTATTGCCTCTTAATGCCCCATACCAGAAGGTGTTGGTGCCTTAGCTGTTGTGGTGATGCCTCAGTGGAGGTTAGGGTGACCTGCGAGTGATGCTATCTCGCCGGCGATGTCGTGCGCTGGCCACTCTAGGCATTTCTGGGGGGAACTCTATGGTTTTCCTGGACGCTCTACCATTTTTGGGAGGTAAAAACTCTGTGGTACCTATTGTACCATAGAGTTTTCCCTCCCAAAAATGCTAGAGCGTCCAGTAAAACCATAGAGTTTTCCCAGAAATGCCTGGAGCATCCGGTGCACAACATTGCCTGGTGATGATGTCACTCGTGGGTGATGTCATCGCGCCAGCAATGTTGGAGTAGGGCCCCCCCGCCAGCCCAATGTGGGCAAACCCCTACCCAGTCTGTGGGCTTGGCAGCCGTAGTGGCGGTAAGAAGGGATTCTGCACCTAAATCACTTTAAAAGGAGGGGGGGGATCCCAGTGAATGCATTGAATGGCTGCTGAGCCCAAGTTCTCAGAATTCAACAGCAGCTTCTGACAATGATTCCGATGTTGAATTTGGCTTGTCTCAAATTCAGAATAGAGGCTCTAGTTGCAAATGCCACAGCCTAGGATTGCCAACCTCCCGGTGGGTTAGGAGCCCTAGCGTGCCACAAGGAGGGGTGTCTCAACACAAAAATCGTGGCTTAATAACGAACAAAAAATTAACGCTCTCTATTTAAACAATACCTCTCAATATTTGAAAAACCATTTCATTGAAAATTGTATTCAACAGCAATTCATATGAAACATTACACTAAATATAGACAACTCCCAAATCCATTTTCCAGCAATGTGAGATCAAAGATTGAATTTTAAAGTCTCTTTTAAACATGCATGTCAGTTTCCGACTTCAGATGCTAAAGTTCAGTTCTGCCGCTCCCGCGGTTGAATTAAAGTGCCGGTGCTCAGAAAAGTGCTGTGTGGAGAAACTTCCTGTTTTCTTTCCTTTGCGAATTTATCCATGAGAGTTTCATATTGCACATTTAAAGCTTCATTGCACTTGAGTGATTTAAGAGAAGTGGGGGTAGAGAAAGCCTCTGACAGCCTCCTCGGAGAGGCATTTCCCACACACAGCATCCGGCATGGAGATTTTCTTCTCTTAAATCACTCGAGTGGAATGAAGCTTTCAATGTGCAATATGAAACCCTAATGGATAAATTGGCAAAGGAAATAGGAAGTTTCTCTACACAGCACTTTTCTGAGCACCGGCACTTTAATTCAACCGCGGGAGCGGCAGAATCGAACTTTAGCATCTGAAGTCAGAAACTGACACATTTAAAAGGGACTTTAAAATTCAACCTTTGATCTCACATTACTGGAAAATGGATTTGGGGATTGTCTATATTTGGTGTAATGTTTCATATGAATTGCTGTTGAATACAATTTTCAATGAAATGGTTTTTCAAATATTGAGAGTTATTGTGGAATTCACTGCCACAGGAGGTGGTGATGGCTACAAGCATAGCCAGCTTTAAGAGGGGATTGGATAAAAATATGGAGCAGAGGTCCATCAGTGGCTATTAGACACAGTATATATATATGTGTGTGTGTGTGTGTGTACACACACATATATTGGCCACTGTGTGACACAGAGTGTTGGACTGGATGGGCCATTGGCCTGATCCAACATGGCTTCTCTTATTTTCTTATGTGACACAGAGTGTTGGACTGGATGGGCCACTGGCCTGATCCAACAGGGCTTCTGTTATGTGACACAGAGTGTTGGACTGGATGGGCCACTGGCCTGATCCAACAGGGCTTCTCTTATGTGACACAGAGTGTTGGACTGGATGGGCCATTGGCCTGATCCAACATGGCTTCTCTTATGTTCTTATGTGACACAGAGTGTTGGTCTGGATGGGCCATTGGCCTGATCCACCATGGCTTCTCTTATTTTCTTATGTGACACAGAGTGTTGGACTGGATGGGCCACTGGCCTGATCCAACAGGGCTTCTGTTATGTGACACAGAGTGTTGGACTGGATGGGCCACTGGCCTGTTCCAACAGGGCTTCTCTTATGTGACACAGAGTGTTGGACTGGATGGGCCACTGGCCTGATCCAACAGGGCTTCTGTTATGTGACACAGAGTGTTGGACTGGATGGGCCATTGGCCTGATCCAACATGGCTTCTCTTATGTTCTTATGTGACACAGAGTGTTGGACTGGATGGGCCATTGGCCTGATCCAACATGGCTTCTCTTATGTTCTTATGTGACACAGATTGTTGGACTGGATGGGCCATTGGCCTGATCCAACATGGCTTCTCTTATGTTCTTATGTGACACAGAGTGTTGGACTGGATGGACCTTTGGCCTGATCCAACATGGCTTCTCTTGTGTTCTTATTGTTTAAAAACAGAGTGTTAATTTCTGTTCGTTATTTAGCCATGATTTTTGTGTTGTTTGATAACCTCCTGGTGGGGCCTGGAGATCTCCTGGAATTGTGACTGATCTCCAGGTAATCGCAATCAGGAACCCCAGTTAGGGTCACCAGTGTGTGTGGATGGGTGGTGAGGAGGAGGATCCCAGGAGAAAATTTAACAAAGCAAAATAATGCCTTGTCTACTTATGGGGAGTTCTTACTGTGGACTCAACTGATTCCAGAAGGGAATAACAGTGTCTCTTTTCTTCTTGCAGCCTCTGGAAGCCTCCCGAGAAATAATCGCCAGGCCCTCGCAAAAGGGCGAGCCCCGCTGGCTCCCACTCAGACCCCAGAACTCTAGGGAGAAACCATTTGGGACTGCAAAGGCCGCCCCCGCATGACCAATCACCCATGTCTGATCTGAACAGTGTTCATTATTTGTGTGTCAGTGTGTGTACTTCACAGACACCTGCATTACACTCTCGAAGCACCTGCATGAGACTGGCGTGTGTTGGTAGGACACCTTCCCACAGCACTGGCTTTCTCGGTGAGTCTGTATTCCTGAGCACTTGGGACGAGGTTCTGCCATTAAACATTGTGGAAAGACAATGGTGTAGCTAGTCAAAGGCCTTGGCTCTCTGTTGAGGGCCTGTCAATTCAGCCTGGGGCCTGGGAGGGTACTTTTTTTGGGGGGGAGGGGGTTGTCCGTAAGACCTGCCTGAGCATCTCACCAGAATGGGGCTGATCACCTCGCTGGAAAACGTACCCTGCTCACCTTTGGGGCTCTGTCTCCTGTGGTAGACAGCGCAGTCGCTGAGCTGAAATGTGGAAGATATTGGCCAAGATGACCTCTCTCAAGAAGATGGAGACCGCCACAGATCATGTGTGTCTTGTTGGGCACGCTTTTGAAAGGGCCAGGAAGCAGCTGAAGCAACTATGCTTTGCCTCCCAGCTGGAGAAATGCCTGTGGAGGCAACGAGGGGGAAGAAGGGCGGCAGTTTCCCAGCCATTTCTGAGGCAAAGGCGGCTGTCTGGAGAATGGCAGCCACCAGCAAGAGGAGACTGTGAGGAGCAGTGTTGCCTCTTAAGGTGAGCTAGTGTGAGCCAGATCACAGTTTCTTAGCCTCTGGCTGACTCATTTTTGTCTTGGCTCAGGGAAAATGGCCCCGGAGCAAACTAATTTAATGCAGTGGCTCACAAATATAATACCAGTAATTCACGAAGTAGAGTTTTTGCTCACAAGACTGCATTAGAGGGAATTTTAGAGGTCTTTAGAGGTCTATGGAAATGTTCAAATCAAAATGGAAGGCATTGGGTTGCTAATGTTGGAGAAATCTGTACTAGTTGTGCCCTCGTGAAACACTACACATGTGCGCGCGTAAAATAAATCTCTTCATGTCTCCTGTTTCACTGGATGAAAGGGGGGTTGCCAAATCATGGCTACTCCAGCATGCGTGTTGCAGGGGGCATACTTGGAATCTCAGGACAGACTTCCTTTCAGTTACTAAAACTGTTCTGTTCAACAGCCAAGTGTTATTTTTAGCAATCCAAAACCACAGGCCTTCATGTATTCGAACCACCACCAAATCAAGTTGAATGTTCATATTTTGTAATTAAAAACCCCCAACACCCCGAACTTTAAAAACACAAACATTTTTCTCTATCTATGATGTTTTGAGCTCAGAGACTTTCCTTGTGGGAGATCTTTAAAGATATTAACAATTTTAAGCAAGCTTAATTCTAAACATTTAGGGACGCCAGCCTCCAGGTAGGGCCTGGAGATCCTCTGGAATTGTAGCTCATCTCCAGAGATCATCTCCTCCGGAGAATATGGCTGCTTTGGAGGATAGGCTCTATGGCATTGTACACCGCTGAGGCCCCTGTTCTCTGCAGGCTCCATCCCCAAATCTCCATCCCCAAATTGGGGTAGGTATTTGTGAGTTTCCTGCATTGTGCAGGGGGTTGGACTAGATGACCCTGGAGGTCCCTTCCAACTCTATGATTCTAGGAGTTTCCCAGCCTGGCTCCGACATCCCTACGCCCCCTTCCCCCCCGCATCCGCCTCTAGTGGCCAAGTACAATGTCCCCTCTAGGCTGCAGAGTGTTGTAAGCAAAACTTCTACTTTGTGAGCTGCTGGCATTGAAGTTGTGGGCTGCTGCATGAATGAGTGTGCTCTGGGGTCATTCTTCCTGAGCGAAGAGCACAATGTGTGAGCTGGAGGCTAAAAATCGGTGAGCTAGCTCACACTAACTCAGCTTAGAGGGAACACTAGCCAGGCAACCCTACGATCTTTGCATATGTGAGATTTACAAACAAATGATGATGGGAAACACGATCACTGGGACCACCTTTGATGCGATACTTTCACCCATATCGGTTTTGATTTAAACCAGTTTTAGAATGCCATCCCGGGAAAGTCTTCTCGGAATCCTACACAGGTCTATTCAATGGGGAAAGTGGTTTTAAGATTGTATTGACCGTGTTACTTCAAAACCCTTATTTCAGTTATAAAAAGCCGTATGCTTTATGCAGTGAAGCAATGGGGCTTGTGGTCGAACGGTGGATCGTCTGCGCTGGCATGCAGAAGGTCCCAGGTGTGATCCCCAGCATCTCCAGTTAAAAGGGCCAGGTAGGGGGTAACACGAACGAAATCTGCATAAGGCCTTGGAGAGCCGTTGCCAGTCTTCAGTAGACATATATGAACATATGAAGCTGCCTTCTACTGAATCAGACCCTTGGTCCATCCAAGTCAGTATTGTCTTCTCAGACTGGCAGCGGCTCTCCAGGGTCTCAAGCTGAGGATTTTCACACCTATTTGCCTGGACCCTTTTTTGGAGATGCCGGGGATTGAACCTGGGACCTTCTGCTTCCCAAGCAGATGCTCTACCACTGAGCCACCGTCCCTCCCCAGACAGCACTGATGTTGATGTACGAAGAGTCTGATTCAGGATAAGGCATCTTGGTGTGTGTTCAGGATTACACATTTTGAAAAGCAAAAAAGAGGACGTATCGCCCAATAAGACTACTTCAAACCAGTGATCACTGTGACACGTCTCATTTTAGACCCAGGTGGGTAGCCATGTTGGTCTGAAACAAAAGAATCAGATTAGACTCCACCGGCACCTTTGCAAGTTTGAATGCTTGCCTTCATTTTATCTTGGGTTGCCAATCCCCAGGTGGGGGCAGGGGATCCCCCGGTTTGGAGGCCCTCCCCCCGCTTCAGGGTTGTCAGAAAGCGGGGGGAGGGGAGGGAAATGTCTGCTGGGAACTCTATTATTCCCTATGGAGACTTATTCCCATAGAAAATCATGGAGAATTGATCTGGGGGTATCTGGGGGTCTGGGGGGCTGTTTTTTGGGGTAAAGGCACCAAATTTTCAGTATAGCATCCAGCGCCTCGCCTCAAAATACCCCCAAAGTTTCGAAACGTTTGAACCAGGGGGTCCAATTCTACGAGCCCCCAAAGAAGGTGCCCCTATCCTTCATTATTTCCTATGAAAGGAAGGCATTTAAGAAGGTGTGCGGTCTCTTTTTAATGTGATGGCCGGAACTCCCTTTGGAGTTCAATGATGCTTGTCACGACCTTGCTCCTGGCTCCACCCCCAATGTCTCCTGGCTCCACCCCCAAAGTGCCCAGATATTTCTTGAATTGGACTTGGCAACTCTAATTTTATCTGATAGATTGAATAAAACTTTGTTGGTCTTAAAGGCGCCACTAGACTCTAACTTTGTTCTAAATCTTAAATATCCCTTCTGTTTAAGCTGTAATCATTGCTACTAGCTCAGAATATTCCTAACCTTCCAATTCCAAAAGTGGACATTTTCATCAGGTTTTTTTTTTTAAAATGAAACGAAAAGGGCATCTGGTAACCCTATGTGTATTTATTTAGCTGTCTAAAATATCCTTCAAACCCAGCAAAAGTCAATCATGTAAGAAGTTGCCTATAATACAGCTTTAAATCATACTTTATAGCACTGTGTGGCTTCTTTACGTTATTTTGACGTCCTTTGCTCTGTCCTTCGGCCAATTGTGGTCTGTGATGTCACTGAGATGATCCTGAAACAGTGGGACTCAAGGGCAAAGGGTGGTGGACACAAATGATCAGATCTTCTACTGGATTCGGAAACGTTTTCTTCATTCCCCATTCAAAAATGATGGGATCTCTACTGCATGAGGTATATTGGAAGGAAGAACGTCTCTACGATACTTGGGCTTTAAATGATCATTGTTGGCAATGTTTCCTCTAAGCTGCAGAATCTGGTGAGCAAAAATTCTGCTTTGTGAGTTACCGGGATTAAAGTGGTGGGCTACAAAGAAATTAGTGTGCTCTGAGGTCATCCTTCCTGAGCGAAGACAAAAATGTGTGAGCTGGAGGCTAAAAATCTGTGAGCTAGCTCACGCTAACTCAGCTTAGAGGGAACACTGATGGTTGGATGTGTGGATTTAGAGACAGAAACACAGAGATGGAAGGGACCCCAAGGGTCAACTAGTCCAACCTTCTACACAATGCAGGAAATTTGTAGCTACTCTCCCCTCAATCTCCCAGACACCCCTGCTCTATGTAGGGTTGACAGACCCCTGGTGCCCCTCCCACCAGGCCTCACCTCTCCACCAATTATCAGCCGACTGGCAGGGGACACTCATTTTAGCAACCTGCCTACGTGACTTCAACATGACCCAGAACTGACATAGGCATATTGGGGTGGCACTCTGTTTCTTGAGGAAAACTCTAGGGTAGAAGCTAATTCTGCCATAGAGTGTTTGCTCCCAGACCAAAGCATTGACCCAATGTGCTCACATCACTTCCAGGTCATGTTTGAAGTCATGAGGGCAGGTTGATGAATTGTTGCACGAAACTCCATGCTTCCGGTAAGCCCGCCCCACCTCCCCCTTCCCCCGGGGCAATTCCCTGCCAGCTTCCAGGAGGGACCTAAGAACCCTCGTTTTACGTCCAGAGGATGGCCAAAATCTTCCAGGTTCCTTGGGCCAATCTGGCCTGGAGGAAAATTCCTTCCTGACCTCAAAGTCTTTAGACTTATGCAAAGACATAAATGTCATCAGTTAGCTGTTTTTAAAATAATCCAGGAAATCGCTTTCTAAACATGTTTAATAGGAATAAATAACACCAAGACTGCCGACTTGAAAACGTTTTTTAGCCAAGAGCTGGCTGAGGGAATTTTTAGTAGATCTTGCTCTGCTACATCTACTTAGCGCCAAACAATGTAATGACCCAGTACCTTCTTTTAGGGGTGCCATCTCCAGGTGAGGCCTGGAGATCTCTCCGAGTTACAGTTGAACTCCAGATACACAGATCAGTTCCTCTGGAGAAAACGGCTGCTTTGGAGGGTGGCATTATGCACCTCTTGAAGTCCCTCCCCACCCCAAACCCCACCCGTCACGGGCGCCAGCCCCACCAAATCTCCAGGAATTTCCCAACTCGCATCTGGCAATGCTCCCTTATCTCTACACACACACACTCTGTTGTGTCTTGCATTTTGGGGACTGAATTTCCAACCCAGCGTACCTAATGCTCTCAGGTGAACGCCGCGAAACCGTGGGTCACCTGACTAGGGATGGACTTCCCTCACCGCCTATGAAGATCTATGGCGGGAACTTTAAAGGGTCTCAATTGGACTGGTCTGGGAAGTGGGTTGTTCGGGGAAATGTATCTAATCGGGGACCTGGACCCGCCATGTTGCTTTGTGACGTGCTCGCTAATAAAGTAAGCTGACCGCTAAGCGTCTCAGAACCCAGTACATTACACACCCGTTTAAAGATTAAGTTACACTCAACCCTGCTGTCTGACATGCTGGTTTTATTTGGGATGCGTCCAACGAAAACAGCGAGCCGATGAAAACAGCATCACAAGTCACAAGAAAGGAACAGTTAAAACAGCAACGACAGATTCCCCCACCCCAAAAAAGAAAGAAAACAGAATATATAACAACAGCACAAATGATAAAAGCCATGGTTTAAGAAGTTAATAAAACAGAGAAATGGATGCTTTCGCATCTAATTTGGCCCTAGGGGAGGACACAATAATACGTCACGGACACTCAGTGATGTAGATTCAAGGATGGTGGGAAAGGAACCCCTGCACTGCTGAAAGAGTAATTTAACCCATGGTACTCACCAGTATGGGGAGTAGCAATGGCCGCTAGTTTAGTTGCATTGAAAAGGAGAACAGACAAATTCGTAGAGAATCATGTCCATCGATGGCTGTGAACCATGATGCCTAAACGCAACCTCCCATGTTGGGAGGCAAACACAGGGGAAGGGTTTTTTTACCTACCTGCACTAACGGCTGTGATGCGGAAAAAGACGGTGGGCTTGATGGACCCTGGGTGTAATCCAGCAGGGCTGCTGTTACGTTCTGCAACAAGCCGGTCTTTTCAGATTTCGGTTCCAGCAAGGAATAAGGTACGTCTGGACTGAACTCAGCGGGAGGAAGATGCTTCCAGATAGACCCCGCCCCACCCCTCTGCTCACGTTGCATCTCGTCTTCGTGACTGCAAAAAATTCAGCAGCTTCGGGTGGAGACACAGAGGCATTGTAGGTGTTGGTGGGATTGGTTCAAGCACACATTCGCAACGTTCCCAGGCCTCTGTCTTCAGGGCAGAGAAGAGGGGCACAAACAGCTTCCAGCGCACTTCACTGTCATGGTCCCGTCATTGTCTCTGCGTCCTCTAGGGGCACTGTGGTAGTCTCATATAAAACACCGAAGTCATAGAAAGGACTCGTTTTTCCAGTCAGAATCGTCGTCTCAGGCATGCAGAACATGGCCTCACTGCAGGAGGAACGGGGTGAAGTTAGACACAGGGTTGCCAATTCGAGGTTGAAATTTCCTGGGGGTTTTTTGGAGGGGAGGGCAGGGGAAAGCAAAGTTTCATGAGGGGTCGGGCCTCAGCAGTCTATAGTGCCAATAGAGTAGGGTTGCCAAGTCCAATTCAAGAAATATCTGGGGACTTTGGGGGTGGAGCCAGGAGACATTGGGGCGGAGCCAGGAGCAAGGGTGTAACAAGCATAATTGAACGCCAAGGGAGTTCTGGCCATCACATGTAAGGGGACAGCACACCTTTTTAAATGCCTTCCTTCCACAGGAAATAATGAAGCATAGGGGCACCTTCTTTTAGGTCTCATAGAATTGGACCCCTTGGTCCAATGATTTTGAAACTTGGGGGGGTACTTTGGGGAGAGGCACTAGATGCTATACTGAAAGTTTGGTGCCTCTACCTCAAAAAACAGCTCCTCCAGAGCCCCCGAAACCTCCAGATCAATTCCCCATTATACCCTATGAGAATTGATCTCCACATAGGGAATAATGAAATGCTCAGCAGACGTTTCTGGCGACTCTGAAGCAAGGGATTGGCCTCTCTACTCACGAGTTGCAGCCAACTTCTTCCAAGTAACACAGACACCCCATCCCAAGAGGAAGCCTTTCAATTGGAGACTGAAGCCTCCGGAGGTGGGAAGGCGCATGGTCCTCTGGGGGCGGGAAGGAGCCTGGGAAAGCGGAAGAACCCCCGCTGGGACCTGGGGATTGGGAAGCCTACAATAGAGTCCACCCTCCAAAGCAGCCATTTTCTCCAGGGAATTGATCTCTGTCGTCTGGGGATCGATTGTAATTCTGGGAGATTCCCAGGCCCCACCTGGAGGCGATGTAAACAGGAAAAAAAAAAAAAAACTGTGGACAATTAACGAATAAATATTAAAGGTAAATTTATAAACGTAAGTTAATTATTCAAAAACGCTTTTCGCACAATCCCTATCGCTCGGCAAGATCCAAAACGTCACAGCTTCAAAGGTCCACTGTGCGAAGAACGAAATCTCAAAGTTATTTCCCAAAGTTCACGGTGTCAATTAAAGTGCCAGCGCCAAAAGGATTCCGCGTGCAGTCAGTTCTAATTTTTCATAGATATTTCGTCCATCTTCAGAGATGCCAAACTAAAGGCTTCGCCATTTATGAAAGCTTTTTTTGGGGGGGGGGAGTGGGTTGCCAACAGCCTCCAATGGTAAAGCCGGCTATATTATTGTTTCCGAATATACCTTTGTCAAGGAGACGTATCCCACTCATCACATCACAAAACGCTTCATATAGCACTAGCCCTGGAGACAACTCTCCAACCCCACCTGGAGGCTGGAGACTCTTAACTAATAAGGGAAGGGTAACAAAGGCAAATGAGTCCATTATAAAGGTGCCGTATTACCCTCGACAAGGGCTAGGTGGCCTGGGTCGGTCCTGCAGCGGTGAAAAAGGGAAACTGTGTGTTACAGACTATTAGGAAAGGGCCTGAGAATAAAACAGCCAATATTGTAATGCCCCTGTGTAAAGGCGCCCCCCCTGCTGATCAGCTGATTGGTGGGGGAAACCACGCTGCTTGAATGGACCGTGGAAAGGGTGCTGCCACTGCTCTTTCCTCCGCACTTCCTTCCCATCCAGGAAGTGCAGAGGAGGGAGCGGCAGCGGCGCCCTTTCCGGAGACGGCTCGTTCGTGCTGCCGCTGGCCTGCCTGGGCGCTGACTGAGCGCAGCACGGTTTTCCCCGCCAATCAATCGATCGTTGGTGAGGGCGCCTTTACACAGCCTGGAGCGGCACTCGATCGCCCTTCCGGACATTGAAATAGACCTGGGGTGGGGAAGGGAGGGAGGAGGAGGCACAGAGGGGGGCAAACATGGCGCCCTAGGTAGACTGGTGGCCTGCCGCCCTCCTCCACGCCTCCCCCCTGTGTCCTAGGGGGAGGGGGGGAAGGCCAAATTTGGTGCCCCCACCCTGCCGGTGCCCTAGGCAACTGCCTAGTTTGCCTAATGGGCGAGCCGGCCCTGCCCTGTATAGATCTGTGGTGGGGCCTCATTTGGAATCCTTTGAACACTTCTGGTCACCATATCTCAGAATGGACGTTGTAGAGCTGGAGCAAGTCCAGAGGAGGCAACCGAGATGACGAGGGGGTTGGAGCCCCTTTCCCTGCAAGGAGAGGCTGAAGAGTCTGGGGCCATGACGGAGGTTTATGAGATCATACCTGGGATGGAGAGAGCTGACAAAAAGAACTTTTTCTCCCTCTCCCAAATACTAGAACTCTCGAGGGCCTCCAATGAAACCGATGGGCAAGAGGTTCAGGATGGACAAATGGAAATACTACATTTCACAGAGAGGGATTAAAAGGCGGAATCCGCTGCCAGAGGATGTAGCGATGGCCACGGGAAGAAACAGCTTTAAAGGGGGATTGGATTGACACATGGAGGATCAGTCTAACAGTGGCTACTAGCCAGGGTGACTGAGAGGAACCTCCACGCCAGGAGGCAGCATCAGGGGAAGGCCTTGGCCTCTGTGGTTGGCTGTCCAGAGGCAGAGCCGGATTAACAATCAGGCCAAGTAGGCATTGGCTTATGGGCCCCTCCAGCTTTAGGGGCCCCGGACCAGTTTCCCCTCCGCTTGCAGCCCTCCCAGCCTGCACACACAGCCAGCGACTGAGCCACTCTCTGCCCAACTTGCCTGATGTGGCTGCTGCTGGCATCATCACCAAGTTTGCCTCTCTCTGCCTCTCCCCTGCAGCTTACTCAAAGGGGCTTTGGAGAAGGGGCCTGCAGGCTGTAGCAGGGGTCGGGGCTCAGACTCTGAGGTGATGTGTGAGGGAGCCCCCGAGATTTTGACTGCCTAGGGGGCCCCACAGGGTTTAACCCGGCACTGTCCAGGGGAACTGGTTGGCCACCGTGTGAGACAGGATGCTGGATTAGATGGCCTGTTAGTATGATCCAGCGGGGCTCTTCTGATGCTCTTCTGTAATGTCTTCACATTCCTGGCCCATGCCTTTCCTTTACCAGACCCTGGTTTGGCTTTACCACCAGACAGATCACTTCACATGATCTGTTGATACAGCCCAAACTTGCATTTGCTTTTTTTAGCCACCGCATCACACTGTTGGCTCATGTTCAGCGTACGGTTCGCTAAGACCCCTAGATCCTTTTCGCACAGACTACTGCGAAGACGAGTCTCCCCCATCCTATAACCACGCGTTGGATTTTCCCTACCTAAATGCAGAACATTACATTGATCCCTGTTAAAATTCATTTCATTGGTTTCAGCCCAGTTCTCCAGAGAGAAAAAAGCCAGAGAGCTTTTTCTCTTGCTAGTAAAGGTGAAGGTAGTCCCCTGTGCAAGCACCAGTCGTTTCCGACTCTGGGGTGACGTCGCATCAGGACGTTTTCACGGCAGACTTTTGACGGGGTGGCTTGCCATTGCCTTCCCTTTCTCTTGCTAGAGCCACCTTTATAAAGATGCTCCTGACTTACCCTGGATCCAAAGGAAGGGGGGCGACGCAAAACTGGCTGATGACTGGATCGTCGTCCTTGCTCCTTCTCCAGCTCTTGGAGTGGTAGAGGAACGTCACCTTCTCCGCCTGGTGCAGCGGCATGGAGTGAATCGCCAGGTTCTTGCCCACGGTCTGCAGCTTGGGTCTGCAAAGCCGAGCGAGGGAAGTCGGTGAGCACAGGTGGCTTTTTGCGTATGCCCCATACACTTCCGTTGGGCTGCCAAAGTTCTGTTATTAACTCCGGGAAGAACTCAGAATTGTCGACACAAACTCACATCACAGTGATGTCTTTTTAGGTTTATAGACTGGGGGAAGGGGACGGGCTCTTGCGTTTCTGGGGAAGGCAGATTCCTTGGGGAGAGCGGAAGGCAACAGAAGAGAGGTGCTGCAATTGCTTCTTGGCTTAATAGGGATGCCAGCCTCCAGGTGTAACCTGGAGACCCCCTAGAATTGCTGCTCATCTCCAAACTACAGAGATCAATTCCCCTGGATACAATGGAGGCTTTGGAGGGGGCGTCTCCGGCATTGCCCCCCACTGAGGTCCCTGGTCTCCCCAGGCTCCATCCCCAAATCTCCAGGAGTCTCCCAATCCTACTCAGCCACACATACAAGAAGGCTAGTGTTGTTACGGGGAGGGGAATTTCTTTTTCCAAAATCCAGCCGTTGATTCCTCTTAATCTCTATTCTTTTTTAAAATTCCCCCTTCATACATCTTTGATTTCTCTTTCAAGCCGGCCTCGGATTTAGCAAGAGCTCACAGGAGCGCAGCTCCTGAACCTTTCTGAGGGTTCCCCCTCCTCCTCCCCACCTGCCTTGTCCATTGAATAGCAGGGGCAGCTGCAGAACAATCCCTGGATGAGCTCCACCACCTATTTCTCTACAAAAGGACCCTTGCTTTGGAGAGAAATCAACGCACCCTTTTGTCTCTTCAGCCCTTGCAGTTATGTCACATACCACTGGGTGGTGATCTAGTTGGAGAACAGGAGGTTTGGGAGCACGCTGACTGCCTTGGCTCTGAGCATCTACGGGGTGAAATTCTGAAATGTGGCAGAACCTCTCTCCCTGCCCATCTCTCCCTGCGTTTCTCTTTGATCAAAACGGAATCGGTTAGGAAACTGACTCCAAATATCTAAAAAAAGATGAAAAGCAAAAGATCGCTGGATTTCTGGAGAAAACAGCTGCTACCGTTGGCCCCCGCGGTGGAGGCAGTACTGACTTTGATGGACCAAGGGTCTGATTTAGTATAAAGTAGCTTCATATGTGTTCAGTTGCATATCTGCACACACTCTCATTACAGCAGCGGCACAGAAAGGCAGGTAGGTTGATCTACAGGGGATCTACTAACATGAGACAGAGGGCTGCCTCAAGGTCTTACCTGGCTTCCAGCAGGAGAGTTCCCGAGTCTGTTCTGCAATGATATCACCCGGAAGTGACGTCATCACACCGAGGAAGTCATGCATTACCACTCTAGTGTTTTGGTGAAAAATTCTATGATAATCATCGGGTTTTGGTCAAAGTGCTAGAGCACTGACGTGTGACACGCCTGGTATGATGACATCACTTCCAGGGGATGTCATCGTGTCAATGACGTTGACGTAGGAGGAGGGGCTTCCCCAGGAATTCTCTTCATTCCTCTTGAGTACAGTGTCCCTGGGGCTGATGGGAGTTGTAGGCAAAAAACATCTGGGGAGCTACTGTTGGCCACCCCTGGTCTACACAGACTGGCAGCAGCTCTCCAGGGTCTCAGGATGAGATCTTTCACATCACCTTCTGCCTGGTCCTCTGAACTGGAGATAGGGTTGCCAAGAAATATCTGGGGACTTTGGGGGTGGAGCCAGGAGACAGTGGGGGTGGAGCCAGGAGACTTTGGGGGTGGAGCCAGGGTGTGACAAGCAGAATTGAACTCCAAAGGGAGTTCTGGCCATCACATTCAAAGGGACCGCACACCTTTTCAATACCTTCCCTCCTTTGGAAATAATGAAGGATAGGGACACCTTCTTTTGGGGTTCGTATCATTGGACCCCCTAGCCCAATCGTTTTGAAGCTTGGAGAGTCTTTTGAGAAGAGGCATCGGATGCTATGCTGAAAATTTGGTGCCTCTACCTCAAAAATTTGGTGCCTCTACCTATGTTGTGAGCCGCCCTGAGCCTGCTTGCGGGGAGGGCGGGATACAAATAAAAAGTTATTATTATTATTATTAAAAAACAGCCCCCCCCCAAGCCCCAGATATCCATGGTTCAATTCTCCATTTGGGAATTGGTTCCATAGGGAATAACGGATTGCCCAGCAGATATTTCCCTCTCTCCCCCCCGCTTTGTGATTACCCTGAAGTGGGGGAAGGGCCTCCAAACCAGGGGATCCCCTGCCCCCACCTGGGGATTGGCAACCCTAACTGGAGATGGACCCTTCTGCACGCAAACCAGGGGCTCTGCCACGGAGCCACGGCCCCTCCCAGTAACACGCTGCCGAAAAAGCCCCTCCCGTGGAGAATGTGCAGCAGAGGAAAAGGGACAAAGACAGCAGAGGAAGACAGCAGTTGCCCACAGTTACTCACACAGTGACGGTGACGCTAAACGTAGCGTTTCTGCCCCAGAAATTGATCTCAATGGCGGTATCGGATGTTCTCAGCTGCTTCAAATAGACTTTAACCAGGCTGTGGTGCACTGAGCAATGGAGAAAGCCACAGTTGTAAGTGGTCTGAGCCGTTGGCATTGACCAAAGAATTTTGCTGCTTCTTCTGTGCAACCATCCAGGATGCAGGAAGGTAAGAAACTAAAGCTGCCAGCCTCCAGGTGGAGCCTGGAGATCTCCCACTTTTACAACTGATCTCCAGCTGGCAGAGATTAACTCCCCTGGAGCTGCTTCCAAGGGTGGCCTCTAGGGCATCCTACCATGCGGAGGCCCCTCCCCGAACCCCACCCTCTCCCGGATCCACTCCCAAAGTCTCCAGATATTTTCTAACAGAGACGTGACAACCCTATAAGAAACAGCGGCATTTCTCTGTGTGGAGGAGAACTTGACTCACTCACTCATGACAAGAGAAGGATCCTGTCATGATCGTAGGCCTAGCGCAGCCTACTGGCTCCAGGAGAAGCCTGTGTTGTACGCTTGCTTATATTATGTTTGGTTATCACTGTGAGCACTGTGTTTGTTATTAGTAAATACTGGATAAGTAGGAACAAAAAGGAGCATTATTTATTTTCGTTACACGGAGAGAGGCATTGAGGTGTTTTCTTCCACAGTAACCTCCACTTTGCTTGCCACCTCTGATTGGGTTGGCAACAGTTTAGGAGGGAAAACTTGCCTAGTGAAAGCCAGAAGGGGTGGAAGGAAGGAAATAAAAGGCCAAACTGGAGAGTGTTCTCTCCGGAAAAGGCTGAGCCGGAGAAAGGCTGAGCTTTGGGAAAGGCTGAGCTGGAGAAAGGCTGCAGTCATGAGAGCTCCTTCGTCCAAAGAGTGGTGAGTCAGAAGAAAAGAGATATATAGTTAGTTGCGTCAGAGCTTTCATTTTCTTTGCACCACCTTTACTGTATTTCCTTATTCAGTGTTGCACTAAATAATTAAAACCCAATTGTTTGTTCTTGAGCGCTTATAATAAAATTATTGTTAGAGCTCTTTTTCTAGCAGGAGCTCCTCTGCGTATTAGACCACGCCCCCCCTGATGTAGCCAATCCTCCCGGAGCTTACAGTAGGCCCTGTAATCAGAGCCAGAGGATTGACTACATCGGGGTGTGTGTGTGTGTGTGGCCAAATATGCAAAGGAGCTCCTGATAGAAAAAGAGCCCTGATCGTTGTTATACTGCCTGAGTCTGCATGCCTCTTTGGTCACAGATAAAAGGAGCTTGCTGAGAAGGAAGACAGGGGTCGAGTGGGTGGTCTGGGCCCTCCCAAACTGACCTTTACCAGAGTGATGGCAGCCAGTAGAAGGCCCTCCTTGGTCCCCTGCTTGTGACAGGTTCTGTCACTGTAAAAAACTCTCCGTTCTACATTCCCAACCATGAGCATTGTAAGTCTTTGAAACTTGCTTGCTCACAGAACCATAGATTTGGAAGGGACCTCTATAGGGCTGCCAAGCCCCAGTCGGAGTGGGAGTTCCCCCACCCAGGAGGTTCCCAACCCGCCGGCCCATGACACCTATGGCACCGGTGCGATGACATCACCTGGAAGTGATGTCATCGTGCCGGCG